>NC_060139.1:676257645-676857645 GCF_021461385.2 Schistocerca piceifrons
ATGTGTCAATAAAGTTTCCCCTTCCTGGGACAATGAATTCACGGTGTTCTTATTTCAATTTCCAGGAGTGTAGTTTTTGAGATGTGGTCTTTTAAGGTTTAATACTAAACAAAAATCAGATAATTTTAGAAGTTTGAAACTTAATAACTGAAAAATGAAAGATTCATACAAATTTAATTTGGGAATTTTCATGCAAACAAGTGCTAATTACTATAAATGTACAAAAATTATCTAAATATGAGATGTTAAGATCCAAACCATTGGTTGATTGCACATGGACTGACCCAAGAAAGTCATTTGTCAGGATCTTAAGTGCATGGCAGTAATGTCTTGCTGATGCAGTATCTCCCCCCCCCCCCCCCCCCTCAAGCTGGGCAGATGGGAGGACAGGAAGCAAACCCGAGCGTACTTGAATATTGCTGGTCCAGGAACCTGTTGTCTGAACAGGCAGAAAGATATCACGAAAGGCTTAGCACCATCTGCATGGCCCAGAAGTCATCAGCAGGTGTCCTTAGTGTTTCTGGTGATGAAGAGCAAACTATGGTTTTTATATTATTTGTTATCATAAGACATTTGTGTGTAAATCAAAGTACACTGTCTAACAGGGATCAATTCAATCTGTCTGGCCATCCTGATTTGTGTTTTCCATTGTTTTCCTAGATCACTCCAGGCAAATGCTGGGATGATTCCATCATCAAGACCGCAACGGACCACCTGTCCTATCCTTATAGAGCATATTTAGTATTCTGTGTATATATTTTGAGCTACTGATTTTTACTGTGCTACAGTGAAAACTCATTTATCATTGCAAGATGATCCTGGGCTGAAATAAACAAATCTTTTTCAAATAGCAAAAAGGTCTCTTTTTAGTACATTCCAGCATCTTGCTTACCTCAAGAAAAATCTAACATAGTACATGGTACATTCTGTTCTTGACTGGCAGATTTTCAGTACAGATTTTTCCAAGTAAATACAGAGCTAAGTTTGGGTTTGGTGTTAACATACCCGGTTAGCCGTGCGGTCTAACACACTGCTTTCCAGGCGGCACGAACCCGCCCAGCAGTTGAGTCGAGGCCCGGTGTCGGCCAGTCTGTGGATGGTTTTTAAGGCAGTTTTCTATCTGCCTCGGCAAATGCAGGCTGGTTCCAATTATTCCGCCTCAGTTACACTATGTCGGCGATTGCTGCACGAACACTTTCTCCACATACACGTACACCATAATTACTCACCAGGCAAACATTGGGGTTACACTCATCTGGTGAGGGACGTTCACAGGGGGTCCACTGGGGGCTGAACCACACAATAACCCTGGGTTTGGTGTGGGGCTGCGGTGGGGTGAGTGGACTGCTGTAGCCTGTTGTGAGGTTGTGTACCACTGAGGGCTATAGCGGGGACGAAGCCTCTCCATCGTTTCTAGGTCCCTAGTTCCACACAATACATTACAACGGGTTTGGTGTTAGTTGCTTCTCATGGCAATAGCACTTGTGATTTTAAAACACAATCAACTTTCCCAAGTGATAACATGAGCACTCATAGTCCAGAAAACACTGCACAATAGACTTGCATAAATGGAGCAGGATGTGCTTAATCTACAAGTAATGGCCTGTGGTATTTTGAGATACTCAGTGTTTTGAGGCCACTAGTCACTCCTTAGCAGCAGTAACCATCATTCTTCACAATCCTTTTAAAACTGAGTACCATAGCACAGTTGGAGCAGAAGGAAGATAAATACCCAAAGACACAACTGGAAGTGACACTCTAAAGTTTGGTAAAGAAGTCTATGTGCTAGCCATCTTGTTCTGCAATTATTTATTATCGTTTACAATGGCACAAGCCTGAAGGGAGTACAGAAATAGCAACACAGTCTACAACTAATGAGGACAAGACATGGTTCTTCACTGCAAGGGACAAATTATAAATAGTTATTGCAAACCTAATAATATCTAAAAATGATCATCCACGGACAACCTTTCTTTTGCTCAAAGTGGTGTGTCAAGACATGACTGGCTTGCCATCAAAGGAAGTGAAACAAAAGTAAAACCCATGAATATTAAGAGAGATCTCCAGGGGATTAATTAATAAAATTATTTGAGTAAATTATGATTCCAAGTTGTTTTTCAGGTCTTCTCCATACTAAAATGTGTGACTACAAGATGTTTCCCACAAAGGAAAGCATATTTTATAAAAGTAAGCTGTCGAGAGTGAGGCTTCAGAATTTGAGAATTAATACATTCAATTCTAAGAATGAGGTTAGTCATAGGTTAATCCCGAATTCCTAGGTTTTCTCTCTGGCTATTCTGAACAGAACTAGTAAAGGGAGAATCATCTTCCTTAGGTTCGAAGCTCCTTTTGATGTTTTTCCATGTTTGTGATTTAAAGGTAAGTTTCTTTTTTTAAGTCTGCCTTACGCAAAGCACTATTTCTTTTTATTCACACAGACATGTTTCAACATGTATGTGTCGTCTTCTGTGAGTCAAATTATTTCTTTAAAGTATAATACCAAGTTTATAATAATGTATCTATTGTAAGCTTAAAAACTATAACATGAGTATTTTGTTTGATTTGTTTTGATTGCTCACGTGAGAATTACACTTCTCGTGAAAATGCACTGTGTCAGACCGGTCTTTGTGGCTTTCTTAAGTCACTTCGACAGTATGGAGTGCCCTGTCATCACAACTTTATGTAATTTCTCTCTCATATTTACTTCATACATACTTTCCTCAAAACATGATCTGAGCAAATAATTCCGTCTTCAAATTCAATGAGAGGTACTATGTTGTCACTGCTCACTTGGTCATTGTTTGTCTTACGTTTGGTGTGACACTGATTTTGAATGTTTCCAAAGAATTATTGAGAAGTGCCTTTTGGGGTATGACTTATGTGTTTTATGCATGTGTGTGTGTGTGTGTGTGTGTGTGTGTGTGTGTGTGTGGAAAGAAACACACACTCACTAACTCACTGGGAGGGGGAGGGGGAAGGGCAGAGGGAGAGGCAGAGGGAGAGGTATTGAGGAAACAGACTTTTTGGATGATTGAGGGTGTTTATTATGTTTTATGTGGGGATGTTAGTTTGTACAGATCAGTTCACTGATGTCCCAAACAGTATTTTGTTCCCCAGTGTTCTATCTTCATTCGAGAGTTTCTTTCCTTGTATCGCTCCACCCCATTAACTGAGTGGTCTGCACTTCTGACTGCAATGCAACGGGCCTGGGCTCAATTCGTGCCGAGTCAGAGATTTTCTCCACTCATCAACTGGATATTGTGCTGTCCTCATCGTCATCTCACCATCACGGGCACGCAAGTCGCCCAATGTGGTGTCAACTGAAAAGACTTGCAAACAGCAGCCACCCAATGTGGGGGTCAACTGAAAAGACTTGCAAACAGCAGCTGAACATCCCCAGATGGGGACTCCCGGCCATCAATGCCTGGTCCTTTATTGTGGCTGGTGATTTAGTCATGTTTTCTTCTTTTTTAATCTGCTTTTTTGTTTTGTTGTTCAGTTGGTTTACTATTTGTGTGTCATACCCATTCTCTCTGGCTGTCTGTCATACTGCGCTCAGTTCCAACTAACAAACTTGAGTTTGCGTGCCTGGGGTGATTGGAATGGTTGTACCTAGGCTGTAGGTTTTCTGAATATTTCAATATTATGTTTGTTTGTTGATTCTGTGTACAGTGATGTCCTAGAAATTAAGTTTCACGTCTGCTTCTATTTCAATAGCGGATTTTATTTTTGGATGAACTATGTTTACATCACTGTGTATGTAATTGTTTTATCTGGGTTTCTGTTTCGTCTCCCAAGCAAATGATGACATCTTTTCTATCAGTTCATTGGCGTTGTAGGTTTCTGTTTGAGGCAGTATACAATTTCTGTAGTACTGTATGTGTGTGTGTACCCATGTGGTAAGGTGGTGCATTTTTGAAATTAATTGCTGGTCTAAATGGACAGGGAACAGCTAAGAGAAGAGAGAAAACAAATAATCAAGGAGAATAACACCAACCTCAAAAACAAAATCAACAGAATGGAACACTCCCAGAAAACTGAGCACAAAAACACAAGAACACAATGCAATCATCATAAAAGTGGAGGCATAGTACAGCAATAAAACAGAAGAATTCATAGAAGAGAAAGTCTTCATTAATCAGCAATCTCACCACGAAATCCCAAAGAAAAATTCAGAAACTTCTAAAAACCCTCAAAATTATCAGAAAAGCTTGATCCAAATGTGTGCCACAAAAGAATCCCGAAGCAACCACCTCAACCATTTAACAAAGATACATTAACGTCAATGTCCAATTACACCAATAATTAATTTAAAAAATACCATCTACCCACATAGGTAGACACATACATACAGTACTACAGAAATTTTACACTTTCAGGAACATCTGAAGCGTGCAAAAGACCAACAAACTGATAGAAAAGATAAAAGAAATAACTATGCCATCAATGGCGAACCTGATATCATTTCACAACATGCCCATATGTGCAAATGAGCCAATAGGTGTAACGATAAACATTATGCAAGAGCAACTGCAGAAATGAGGGAATACAACAAACGCACACAAAGATGAAATTGAAGCCATTCTAAACATTACAACAGAACAGAACTACTTCACTATCAACAAGTAGATTTATCTACAAAAAGGCGGCCTCCCAATGGGCTCACCCTTAAGTAGTCTACTTGCAAACATATTTCTGAACCACACTGAAAACAAAATATTCAATGAAATTATATATCCAAAACAATACAGAGTTATGCACTGGCACCCAGTGTGTAGACATCATCATTTGCTTGACAGATGAAACAGGCAACTGGATAAAACAACTACATACACAGTGACAAACACAGTTACCTCAAAAATACAATTCACCACTGAAACAGAAACAGGAATGAAATTTAATTTCTTAGATATCACTGTACACAGAATCAATACCAGCTGGGAACTGAACCTGGGCCTGCCGCATGCCAGTCAGATGCGCTGACCACTCGGCTAAGTGTGCGGACCAATACAAGGGAAGGGCGTCTTGAATGAAAATAGGACACTGTGGAACAAAATACTTTTTAGAACTCAGCGAAATGTACAAGACATTTCCCCAACATAAAACATAATCAACACCTTCAATCACCAAAAAACATGTTCTCTCAATTTCACTCCATCCCACCCCCTTTTTCAATGCTCTCTCTCTCTCTCTCTCTCTCTCTCTCTCTTTTTCATTTGTGACACACACTGAAAGTTGTCTAAAGTTGTCTCCCAGCAGACACACCACAATAGTTACCAGAGAACATTCAAAATTAGTGCCACACTACACATACGGCAAACGAAGTGAGCAGTGACAACACAGCACCTCTCAATGAATTTGGAGACAATTGTTTGCTATGAAGAGTGTTTAGTGGAAAATGTGTGTGAAGTAAATGTGAGAGTGAAATTATATAAAGAACAGCATAATCAGTCTCACTAGAGAGAGAGAGAAATCCACAAGGTGTGCACAACAGGGCAGAAACTGTTAGTACAGTAACATACATAAACATTAAACACAAAAAGTAGGCTTCAAAAATGCACAGATATTTTTTACGACTACTTCGCAGATAAAATGCTGTCAAAACAATGAAAAAGTGCTCTAAAATAGATCTGTAAAAATGGATTTTCACAAGGAATATAATTTTAACGTAACTGGAACAAACAAACAAAATACACAAGCTACACATTTTAGGGCTGCAATAGAAACGATTATAAACTCTGTATTACACTTTACAAAAATAAATTTGACAAACAGAAGATGACACACAGGCATCAAAACATATCCAGATGAATAAAAGGAAATAGTTTTTGCATAACGCAGATTTTTTAAAAATATTTATATATACTAAAGGTAGGACAAAAATACATCTGGCCCAGAAAAAGCACATCAACGAGGTCTTAATGCTCTGCAACAGCTGTTCGATGCACTGAAGAGGATTTTCTTACACATAATGGTTTACATACTGCATGTTCACATAATTTGACAGGATGAAGGAATGAAAAACAGAGGATCCAAATCCTACAATAACATTTCAGTCAGAAACCACTAGTAGAACTGAACAGTGTCTGGTGCGTAAGGATTATCTAACGCACAACAAAAAATTTCTGATGAAAAAGATGCACGTATATTCTCATAACATCTTGCTTTATATATAAAAGCCAGCTTCAGAATTTTCCTTTGTGAGACTCCAAATCTACAAGATTCGTACCTTGATTTGAAATTCTAGATTTCCATATTTTACTGTTTGCATCACTTTTGCATAATCTTTCATTGAGTGTACCAATACCCATTTGTAGTGTGATATACGGTGAAATTTTGAACATTCACAAGTGCCATGATAAATTCATACTGATATCGTCAATTGTCGGCTCAATCTTTTAAATTTTTTTAAAACAACAGGCCTATCCTCATTCAAAGCAATCATTCTCTAACTTCATTGTATGATTATGTGAGAAAAAGGTTATTTTTTGAGAATTTTCAGATGCTTACAAAACTATATTTTCGTAAGTTATCAGTATGAGTTTTTTCGTTCAGACGTATGATGAATGACAGCACCACTTAGGGGAAATGGCAGCAGGGGACTCAATGTGTACAGCTCTGGGGGCCTCATTCAGCATGTTGAAGAGGCTATTCTGGCAGCCACTGACGGAACGTGGTGCCCAACTGCAGACTGTGGCGCATATTGGAACAAATGATGCCTGTTGTCTGGGCTCCATGATCATTCCAGCGACTGGCAGAGAAGATTGAGAAGACCAGCCCTGCGCATGGAGTTTCCCCTGCGCATGGAGTTTCAACAAAGCTCACAATTTGCAGCATTGTCCACAGAACTAGTCATGGCCCTTTTGGTTCTAAGTCAACTGGAAGGACTGGACCAGATACTTCAAAGTTCTGTGACAAGCTAGACTGTGACTTCCTGAACTTACGCCACAGGGCTGGGAACTGCATGGTCACCCTATATGGCTCAGGTGTGCACTGCACATCAGAGGATGCTACTCAGGGAGCTGAATGGATGTGGGGTGCACACACGGTATTTTTTTAGACTAGTTGACTCTCCATCCAATCCAGATAATGATAGCTGCAAGAAACCTGGAAGTATCATAGCAAGATCAAAAGAAATGCTGCCCACAGGTGAGAGTTTTAAAATCTATTGGTTAACTACCAATGCATTCACAATGGAGTGCCAGTTTTTGAAATGCTCCTGAAAAGCAGTGAAGTTCATATAATACTAGGTAGAGAAAGGTGGATGAAACATGAAATGGATAGCTGTGAGATTTTTGGGGAAAATTTAAGTGTATATAGAAAGGATAGGCAAATGGGAAATGGAGGTGGTGTATTTGTCACACTAGGCAAAAAGCTCTACTCCTCAGAGACAGAAATTGAAGCTGCGTGTAAGACTGTTGGGCAAAACTCAGTATCAGGGATGGGCATAAAATGATAATTGGATCCTGCTATTGGCCACCAGACTCATCCCCTGACGTAATAGAAAACTAGAAAAGGACAACTAATCGACTTTCTCAATGTTTTTGTCACTGATGGCAGACACTGGTTGTCCACTACAGGGACTGTCAGAAACACTCTCCCAGCCTCCTCAAAAATAGGCAAACCACTCATACACACACTTCACAGACAGCGCTTTATCCCCATAAACACATACCAGCATTGGATGCGTTTCCTTTGGTGTCTTGCCAAGCTTAAAACAAAACTTTAAATTGACCCTTTGCTTGTTCATTGTCCTGTTCTCAGTTCAGGACCAATGCACTAAACAAGCACTTCGTCCAAGAGGTCTAACACACAACAAACATGATGCTCAACTGAGCTACAGTGGGGGCAGGTTGTCAACACCGGCCGCTACACTGGTGCAGTGTTCTGAGTTGCCAGTGTTGTCCGACTGACCGTTCTGATTTCATTCACCAACCTTTATTGTCAGAGGTTGTAGTTGCTGTGCCAGTCAGTCTGATTGAGTGGGAAAACTTTTATCTCAGACTGGCCCAACAGTCACATTGTATTTATAGTTTATGGAAGAAAAAGGAGCAGCAGATGTATCGTCTCTTGCCTCATTCTATCACAGAATGTTGTCAGCTTTGCTGTGTGAACACACACTTGTTTTAAGTGGTTCTGCAACCAGGATCTTTAATTCAAAGAATTTTGATAGTTTATAACACATGGTAAAAAAATCATCTTCAGCTGAACCGTATCACTTTGCTGTCTACCTTTTAGCTGCACAAGAAAATAACCTTTGATAATATGATTTGAAGTTTCAAAATCTGTCAACTGAGCCAAAACGTCATGAAAGTGACTATGGCTAGGTCATTCTCTGCCTTGCTGAACTACTTCAGTCACAGACTCGTGTAAGCATCATTACCATAAACAAAATCCTCTCATTTGTCCCTAGATATTTGTATCTGAGGAAACATTGTGCAAATTTCACAGAACTGGGAAACATTATTTGTTTTTGTTTATTTGCCTGTATGTATCCAACTCTCAATCATTACTATACGAATCTTCCACCAGCAGATGTAACTTTCAACAGCTATCGTTGCAGTAGAAGCAGCAGCACTCAAATTTTATAATTTCGAAATAGGTTCAATAAAAATTACACATTACTGAAAAATATTTCTGCAATGAACCACATTAATGAAAAATTTTCCACGCATCAAATTAAATATGTCACCAATACCATATGAATACACTAAAAAATTAAAATGAAACATAATGCATATATAATTATTTATGGTAGCTACTGCACATTAGTTTTAGTAGAATGCATAATAAAGAACACATTTTATTTCCTCTGCTAAACTATTAACAGCTTATAAAATTATTAATCAGAAATAACAGAAACAGTTTCTTTAAACATACAGTGTGACAGATGGATCCCACACAGACAGTGTACCATACGAGGGACGTGTTCCATGGGGGACATTTGGAGATTGGAAAATTTAATTTTGTTTATAATATCAAATTATGTATTTTATTTTTCACTAGTTTCTATTAACGATATAAAACGATTGTAGGCCTAGAATGTATTTTTTATGAAATCTATTTCCTAACAACCTACAGGACATTGCTGTGTCATGAAAAAGATACCTCCTACAAGAAATGTGTCCCAAGATCTCTAATATATAACTTTCAGTGAAGATACTGTTCTAGTATGAAATAATTACTGATGAATTTCACCAGAAAGAAAATTTACTCACATCTGGAATTCCAATTTTCAAAAAAAAATTTTTTTTAATTCTCAAAAAGCTTGGAAAACTGAAGCAACTCTTTTTTTGTAGCAGACCCTTCAATTGCAAAGTGAGCAAACTACATTTGATTTTCAAGAAGAATGGAATTCATGTAGCCAGTGGTTTAATTTGATTTGTTACTGTTAAATGTAAGCACTTACTAGCATATAATTGGTTTTAGGCATTAGTGTGACAGCACTGCACTTCTAAGAATGTAATCTCTTCTGACAGATTTCTATTCTTTTTTCTGTTAGAACATTTTGCCTTGAAATGCACATTCTGTCACTACACCCATGTCTTTTTTTCTGGGGTGTACACACAATGGTTCCTACACTCCAGCAGTGTCTTCAATTCATCTCTGGTTGTGGGTTGTGGTGGTGGTTGTTCTAGTTTTCACTTTTAGCAGGCATAACATTGCAGCCATTAGTACTCGAACAAGACAAAATTAAAGTTACAGTGTAAAAATGACAAAAAAAGAAATGTTAGTCAAACAGCATTTTATGAATATATGAAAATGTTAAAACAGAATGGCGAAGGGGAAAAATGGGGTATGGAAATGTATGAAGATGGGCAGCAACTTATTAACAAACCGTTGGTTATCACCATCATAAAATATGAACTGCACTGGAAATGGAAATGAGTGTACGGCATTGTTGGCCGCAAGTCCCCCATTCGGGGAAGTTCAGCCGCCAAGGGCAAGTATTTATTGCATTCGACGCCACATTGGGTGACTTGTGCATTGGAGATGGGGATGAAATGATCATAAGGACAACATAAAACCCAGGCCCTGGTCAGAGAAAATCTCCTGCCCCTGCCGGGAATCGAACCCGGGCCCCTTGGCATGGCATTCTGCCGTACTGTCCAGTAAGGTAACAGGGGTCCCAATGTAATGATAGAAACAAACATATAAAAGCACAGTGCTCAACAGGTGTATTAAGACTATTTTTCTTGCCTGAGAGACTGAGAAGATGTAACATGTGGCCTGGAAGATGGCCTAATAATAAACAACTTGTTACAACTTATTTTTTGTCACAAATCCTCCAACTGACATATATCCTTGTACTTCAACATAATGTTCATTGCATGTAGAGGTGGTGGCACATTATGCCACATCAAATAATGCTTATTATCTTAGCTGCATCTTCACTAAGTGATTTGCCTGGAGTGTAATTCATTCTTGCGCACAGAATCATCAATATGTATTGCCATGTAATTGTGCCATTAAATTGTTCTCAAACAGTGTCTGAAAATCTGTACTACCTGACAAGGGTAGCACTTAAGAAGACATGGTTGGACATCAATGCAACTTCATACATTTACACATCATCAGTGGTTTTGTAAATGGTTCAGAGTTACAATTTTCTGTAACAGATAGAAAGGCCACCAGAAAACTTTAGCATTGTTCGTGTTTTGTATCATTATCAGGAGTGGTATGGAATGTAAGGGGCATAAACAAAACAAAGTCAGATGTCAAGTGATCACTATGAAGGACAACGGAGACCATGTGTAATTGTATGAGGCAGCTGAAAGAATTTGAAAGGGGTCTCCCATTTGGCTGGGTGGTCAAACATGCAATATCCAGATTTGTGAGGCATTTGGACTCAATGTAGGGCTCATGGCAACATGAGGGTTTGCATATTCATTGTTAAGGCTCTGGTCAATCATGACTGACCATCACACAGAAGGGTTGCCGTATTGTGCACTGTGCAGATTGTAATCCCTTCACATCTGCACTTGCCACCCAAGAACATGTAAGGTAATCTCTGTAACATGCTGTGTCTTCCCAGACCATTGATCGGAGACCAGCAGCAGCAGCAGCAGCAGCAGCAGCAGCAGCAGCTGGACTAGGGAATTACCGTTCCACATGTAAGTTGCCATTAATGCCACAATAAAAATGGTTGTGTTTGGAGTGGTACTGTGACCAGGAAGGATGGACTGGTGGTGAATGATGTCACACTGTGTTCATTGATGAATCGTAGTTCTGCACTAAGCCATATGACCAGTGGCAAGTATGGTGGTGGCCTGGGGGTTACATCACATTAATCCATCTTTTGGAGACTGGGCTACTCCTGATGTCATTGTGTAGGGACCCATTGAGTATGATTCTAGTGTCATGGCTGGCAGTGACAGATGGAACTAATGGCACAATAGTACATCACAGACATACTGTGTCCTCACATGTTACCTCCTACGTGAAAGTATTGTGGTGCCATTTTCCAACTGGAAAAATGGAAAACTGTCTGTGTCAGCAAAGGAATAAACATGATTACAGAACAGATAATAAGCTAATATAGCTGAAATACCATTGTTACTTGTCATAGTTACGAATTGTATATCAAAAAGCTTATTAGGTTTTAATCATGCAGTTATGTTTTTTTCTTAAATTCCATAAGAGGAGCAATAGTACCTGTGGAAATGTATGAATGTAATTGCGATGTGATAAGCAATTTCATTTCTTCAGAATTGTTGATTTAACTGTTATTTTATTACACTTTCCTTTCCACATTACATATGAAATATGTCCCTATTTCAATTGAGGTATCGCAAAGATTTTTCACCTAATGATGGCACTAAACAGCTGACATTGTTGCCACAGTACTTAGTCACAGAAGTTCTCCTCATATTACTGCTGCTGGTTGTCATTCACGCTTATTTCATTTGAGCCTACGCTTCAATTGACTTCATGTATTTAGTAAGCATTCATTTGTGTGTAGGCCTTAATTATCTGCTTAAATTCACGAAAAATTAAAGTAGTTGTAAGCAAAATATGTCTCCTGAATTCCTGTCTGGATGTTTTTATCTGTCAACATTTTCCTTCTTCCATAAAATCTAATCTGTAAACAGGAAAGAAACATCAAACAAATCACTCATTCACAGTTAATTATTCTGAAAGCTCTCACTCGCATTTACTGTGTTGTCTATAATTTCGTACTCTCTCTATTAGTTCACAATGTCCTGTCCACAAATTTTATTTCAGTTGGAATATTTCTTCTTCAGTTTGAATTTCAGTCATAATAAATCAGTTACGTCCACATTCCACAGCTCACATTCGAGATAAAACTTATGATGTGGGACATGGACCCTACACTCAATAAAATGTCTGCAAAGACAATATAAAATACGTATTTATTTGGCTACAAGCTAGTATTTTAGTTTTGTTACTACTGGAAACATTATCAGAGCATCTTTGTGTATTTCCCTCCTTTCTGTGCCAAACTTAAGATTCAACATCAGTACATGAAGAGCAGATCTGTTTTTGCATCTATTGTGCATTTGTGAATATGTACTGGGTGATTCCATCTCAAATTGTACAGGTCACGCCAACTCATGGTCACAAATTTCACTGGAAAAAAATATATTAGGCCTCTATATTATAAGTGTTAAGAGAGAAAGAATTTTCATTTTAGCTTCATTTTTGTAAATGGTACGGCCCTTTGAAGAATGTATATTTTGTAAATAACTCTTAAAACAGTAGAGAACAAAAAAATGTGACGGTCATTTCATGTCCAGAGAACCAGGAGTCCACACTCTACCATCTCCAAATCTAATGAAATTTGGTGTGGAGATTCTATATGGTCTTTGATGTTTATATATCAAATTTCAGTTCAGTATCTTCAGTGGTTGAATTTCTAGGGGCTTTTAAAGAGAGGCTACTCATCTTCGCATCACATACAAAGGTGAAAATGTGACAAGTGTGCTAGGCTTTTTTAAAAGTTCTAGCACACATTTGGTCATTTGCTTTAATATATGTAGATAACTTTTTGTAGTGAATCACACCATGGCAAAAATTTGGGATTTAGCCACACCTAAATGTAGATATAAGCGTCTAAAGTGGCTAATAAATTCGTTTTGCTATTCTGAGAGCCAAGGTTTGACCAACCACTGCTACTTTTCAAATAAACCAATCATACCAGAACTTTAGAGGGTTATTCCTAACTATGATGTCTATATATGGATCAAATTTAAATAACATTGGATGGCTAGAAGAAAAGATATGCAGCTGCGAAGTTGGTCAAAATTTTCTACATGCAAATTTTATATTTTTTTGGGAGGCAGTATCTCAACCGTGTCTTATTCAATTCTCACTCTCTTTTTTTCCATAGCTTGAAAGAGCATGCTTTAAGCTTTCAAAGCTATATTATTCAATTTTGGGATCTATCACATTGATAGGTAAACATACATTTCGAAAGTTGTTATTTTATCACTTCGAGAAGACTGAAAAGTGGAATATTTTGCTCATAACGTCCCACACTTAATTTTTTTGAGTATATAAATCAGTTTCAAACATATGCCATAAAACAAGTACAATACACAAAACAGCAAATTTGCAAAACAAAAACACTAAAGAGTCGGTTCCATTTTTGGTTAAATAGTTTTACAATTTTGTCAAGGACAGATTGAGGAAAACTGTGTTGTCTTCCTGGTGGTGGTGGTGACTGCGCTTCTAAAGTCATGAAAGTATGTTGCTCAGGAAACCAGCAGGCATGTCTAGCAGCTGGCCGGTGGAAGGAACAGGCAGAACCATGTGGGTGCATAAAGCTAATGAGGACATCATCTTGTTCATGTGAAACTTTATTTGAAAGGCATGGACAGCGATGGTATCATTCGATGGAGACAGTTGCTGATCATACAAATGCTAATACTCTGACATTCTTTGCCACCAAAAAAGATAACAAATGCATGTGGCCTAACTAAAACTTTGCAGAACTTCAACAACAAATGAATAATTCTCAGCAAAATACATAAATATAATTAATTCATTTTTGGCAAGATTTCTTTTTAGCTGCTTAAGGTATAAACTCTAGTGTTTTGTCACATGTGATGGCTTCTTAAACTGGTAATTTTCAAAATCAGTGTCTCCATGAAGTATTTAACAGCTCTCTGACATGTCTCCAACGTGTGTCTGTCAGTATGGACCTATTGCTGGTATTACATTGTTCCTTCAGGGTCACATTCTGTAAAAGCATCTTTGCGAAAAGCCTCTAGTTGTATTTTTCCTTGACATTCCGCACAACATTGCAGCATACAATCTTACAATCTTTTGGTTCCAAACTTCATACAGTTTTCTTTCCTTCAAAACCTTGTATCATCTTGGATGGATGTTTCTGAAGGCAACATTAATTTGACATTTTGGTGAATTGCACATACACATATTGAATGTGATCCAGAAGCACCAACTAACGTACACCATTTCAGCCTGAACTTACAAAAATTTGAAAAGCTCAGCAGATTTCCATACAGCTTACAATAAGCAATGAACATTTCTTTCAGATTTGAAAGGAGCAGATGTTTCTGCTTGTGAATTTTTTCCCAATTTATTTTTACTGCAACTCATACCTTTTCGCATGGGCATAAACACAAAAACTCATCATCTTCAAAAAAAAGTGAGGATATTTTGTTGTACTTCGTTGTTGAGCTTTTTCCCTTTTCAGTTTGCATGTTTTGCCAAAATCCCATCTTTTATCTTTAGTTTCCTAGACTACTTCTCTTTTAGTTGAAACAGCAAATTCTTTAACCATTTTTTCAATAGTCCACCTATTTTGGGCCAGAGTCAAAATTTGAACTTCACTACAAGTTTTTGAAGGCTGAAGCTTAAGTTCTTCAATTAAGATACCCATATCTTTAAATTTTTGGCACTCTTCCGTTTGTATCTGAGCAATATCTACTTGGCTCACCAGCAGCTGTGGCAATTATCTTCGTAATGCTACCTTAGGCTTTCAGAACTATGCTATTTATGTATCCCAATGAATCCCTTTTGCTAATCTGTTGAACCTTTAATGGTGACTCTCCATGTGATGATAATGAAATATTACCAGTAAAGCAAGCTTCAACAACATTCAACTCTTCAGTGGATGGTGATTCTTGATTATCTTGGTGGGACGATTCTCTCTGGACCACTTCTTGTCTACATTTGGTAGAAATTTTTCTGACCAAGTTTAAACACTTTAGTCAATAATTTCGTCCTATCAGACATTGAAATGGTCACTGCTGTTAAAGCCTTCTTGGTTACATGTTTTTCTTTACCAAATGGGTTGCAGCAAATCTTCTGCAGGAACTGAAATTTTGTCTCAACAAGGCATCATGGTATGGACAAATTTGGGCATCTTCAGTCAAATCAAGCCTAGACCTACATCATAGAAGCTTCTTGTCTATTGGTGACGTTTTCTTAACCGATTGTAATTGACTTTTGTCATATTAGAATGGTGATGACTTATGACTATCGGCTCTGCCTGATCCACCAAAATAGCTCGGTAAAGGGGTCTCTTGGTTCATTTTATACAATAGTTTTTTGACCTCTAACAAGCAATTTTGAAAGCTTATGAATATCCAGCTTTGAAGCAAAGAAGATTCAGTCTTGTTTGTATATAAAATATACAAACTAGGCCATCAAAATATATTGTTTTAGTGCTTACAACAGTGATTATTGATTATGCCAACACTCAGTATTCAACACTAAGACTGTACAATTTCAACACTAAAGATTACACCTCACAGAGGACTGACACAGTGAAACTTGCCAATAATCAAAGCAACAACTGAAAGTGGTATTTCAGCAAGGTATCACTGCTGCGAAGATAGAGCTTTAAAAAACTATTGCTGCTTTATAGTGTCAATGGAAACTGAAGGACAATGCATATATACACAACCATGCAGTGTAGAGTAAAAACATTCTAAACGACAAAATTCCGTTATGATCATCTACATTTTATGACCTTAAGAGCATTTTCTGAGGTTTTACTATATTTATATTCTACACTGTAAAATAATGTAAAAACACTTATTACCACAGATACATTCCCTAAAATGCAGGCAAATCGTATACTATTAAGACACTACAATTACACATTTTTTGATTTACAACTTCGAATTGTGTTAATTTTCCGTATTTAAAAATAATTCATTTTTCCTACTTTTGAATAGGTATTCTTACTCGTCAATATGCAAGGTCCAGAATTTAAATAATATTGCTTTGAAAGCTTAAAGCATGCTCTTTCCAGCTGTGGTAAGGAAAAATAAGATTGAATAAGACACAGTTGAAATATTGCCCCCCCCCCCCCAATTCCAAATATGACCCACTTCACAGCTGCATATTTTTCCTTCTAGGCATTCAATGTTATTTAAATTGGATCCAAATACAGACATCATAGATAGGAATAACCCTCTGAAGTTTTGGTGTGATTAGTTCATATGAACAGTAGCAGAGGTCAGTCAAAATTTGGCTCTCAGAATAGGACAACGAATTTTTTAGCCACTTTAGAGGCTTGTGTCTATATTTAGGTGTGGCTAAATTCCAAATTTTTACCGGGTGTGATTCACCATAAAAAGTTGTCGATGTATGTTAAAGCAAATTACTTTTTTAAAACCCTAGCAAACTTGCCACATTTGCACAATCATACATGATGCGAGGGTGAGTAGCCTCTATTTAAAGGCCCTTAAAAATTCAACCACTGAAGATACTGAACTGAAATTTGATATATAACCATCAAAGACCATGTAGAACCTTCACACCAAATTTCATTAGTTGGAGATGGTTGAGTGGGGACACTTTTAATATTCGTCCCTTTGATGTGGAATGGTCCAAAAGTACTGGAGACTTGGCAGAGGTTTTGTATTAAAGCTCTCTCTTAGTGTGTTGAAATGATGGGCTTCCTTTAACTTACAAATTTAAGATGAAAATATGAAATTTAAGTTAATTTTCCCAATTCAAAAAAAATTTTTTTTCTAATTTGGAAAGTTACAGAACACTATCATTCTGTCATATTACCAGATACTACTGATGTAGTTGTAAACAGTATCTGGGCAATTCCATAGTTACGGGTGTTACATGTACACACCTTAAAATCAGGAAAAATAATGTAAGGAAAAATATTTATTGAATTTAATATTGAAAACTTTTAAGGCTTACATTATAATTTATGTTAGAAATGTTGATACTGGAGTTGTTTTATTGTTCTCCTGGTTATTAATCAAAAAAGAAGTGTTACGGGTGTTACCAAAAGTAGACCTGGCCCCTGTTATGAGTTAGGGAATTCTCTAATTTCTCCAAACTTGATGAAGCTTTTATTCTCGTAAAACAACTGTTAAGAGGTATTGCCCCAAATTTTATTCTGAAATATAAATTTTTATTTTTTTGGACATCATGACTCAGTATATATATTTTTTTTTTGCTGTTACGGGTGTTACATTAAATGTTACGGGTGTTACATAGATGCATCAGATTTGATTCTTGAAGAAATAAATCTACCTCTTACAATTGCATAAAAAGAAAAGAAGTAGGCCTATTGCAGTTTATTTGAAATAAAATTATGTATTTAAGAAAACATATTTGAAGGATAAAGCTATTTATTACACAAAAAAAATTGTTACAATTTTATAGTACAACTAGGCCAAGATATCGTTACTTACTTAACATTTACCTCATTTTGTAGGCCTAATAAATTTATGATAAAAGTGTTTTCTTATTATTGATAGGTTTAAAAACTTCATTTAATAATCTTTTTCACCAACATCCAACTCAAAATTAAACTCATAGTACAAACGATTACCTTGTTGTTTGATTTCTGGTGTACTTGACCGAATTTCACAAAACAAATATCAGTTTCATCTAGTTTAAAAAGTGTTTTACTTTTTCCTACTGACTTCAGAAGCATTATTTTCACATTCTCCTCTTCAGCAACCTCACTCTGGCAGATTCCCAAGTAATGGTATTGAATTTTGGATAGGGTTGGCTACTTTTAGTCACTTGGAATGTCAACCAAGACAAATAACCCAAATTTTAAATCAGACTTTTCAATTTTATTATTTAGGCTTAACTCTCAAGCACTTCCAATATTGTCTTGTGATTCAGATAGTGAAACAGTCTCCTGATCAGAATCATCAGAACTGCACACTTCATAGAAGTTTATGCATCTTTTTGCATGTAGGCCTAATGTTTTAGTTTTGGCCTCCTCAGTGATAAATACTGACATCCCTGTCATTAATGACTCTGCTGTTTTTGAAACCAGCAAATCAGTTGTGTTGTAAGGCCGAAAGTGATGGCAGCCCTGGATTTGAGAAATCGCTTGTAAATTTTTCCACCTTTCATCCAAAATAGGAATGTTATGCTCCACTGTTATCTTATCAACCCATAGTACCTTAATTTTAGAAAAATTCTTCAGAGTGTAGTCATAAAAGTCAATTGTGTTATTAATAATAACTTTCCTAGATCTAACAGCTGTCCACACGCTCCTCTTCAGTGCACCTCCAATGCCATCCATGGCTCCTTTACCATGTGAACTCAAAAAAGTTCCACTTAACTGGCAATCCAAAGTCTCTCTCAAAATAACATAGATTGGACAAAGTATATTTATTTTTGAACTGCCCAGCACAGTTGGCAGAAAATATAAAAATTCTTTTAACTTTAGGAAAAGCTTTTCTAATCTCCATTATAACAGTTTTAAGAAAAGTCCATACACAATATTTTGTGTGTGAAAGGTCGTTACTGGTGACTGCATAGGACCTGACTTCATGGTTTGCAAACCAAATGCAGAAAGTGCAAATAGTTACTTGTGAATGCGCCCATTGTGCACTCTGTACCTCATCTTGTGAAATTAGCGCATAATTCTCTGCAAAGTCCAGTTGAAGAACACATTCTTCAACGTCAGGGCTGTTTCTCTTTCCTTGGAAGAAATCACTCTGCTTTATCTTCACGTAGCAATGTTTTTTTAAACTGAGGCAATTTGTCAACCAGTGATGCTAAGGCATAATCGCAGCTCCCTGAATTTTCACTAAGACAAGGACGATGTTTCGCATCGTTTTCCCATTGATTCCCGACAATTTTTTTAGTTAAGTCAAAGCCTTCTGGAATAAATTTGCTCAATTTAATTTGACATTCCTGGCATGACCCTAAAACACAGTCTTCGTTCTGTGAATTACAACTTAATTCGTTCAATAATTCCTTGGAACAGATGGAACAGCTTTGCTCAAAGACTCAAGTACGCTTATGAAATTGTAGTGGTACTTACACACACATACATACATTATGTGGTGTATATGATGATAGGAGAACAGAAGGTGGTCGCAGTGAATAAAACGTGGACTTTCCTACAGAAATATCTGGATGGAGTTTTTTGAATTCATCGTAAACCTCACCTACAGTCAAAAGTAAGCGAAACTTTTGGAATTTCTGTTTACATTCTCCCTTTTTCCATACAGTTACAAGATCTTTATGCCCAGGAGCTTGGCGGCTTATGTCGTCCCTAGTGAAGAACTCGTGAATTTTTAGTTTTTCCTCTTCACTTAAGACTGGAGTTCTGGAATGTTTTGTATAACATATAAAAGCTTCAGAGCCAATTATATTGGAAACTATCTTTTTAATAACAGCAGATTTTTTACTGGGGCTTATTGGAAGTACCCTTTGGTTATAATTTAAATGCAGGGCCTAGGCCTACTAGAGATGAAGGTGGCATTAAACCTTCCAAATCAAGTTACGGGTGTTACGCATGTGTTAAGTAACACCCGAAACAAAAATCAGTAACACCCGTAACAGCTCTAAGAGTGTTAAATAAGATTCCAGAATGCCATGTAATGGTATGATATTGTAAAACATGTGCATAACCTCACTTTTACAGAAAGGCATTGTACAGAACAAATTTACTAGATTAGAAATTAAACTTTTGTATCTTTTTTGTTACGGGTGTTACAAGCTGCATATATATTAAAAACTAACAAAATAAAGAAATGCAATTAGCTCATCACAACAAAACGAATTATTATGAGCTACAACAATGTTGACTTCAATATTCTTTGCAACAATAGAACAAGCAGCCATAGATAACACAACTAATACTCATCTGGAAATAGCATAAAACATACCTATCTGTGGTGCCATAGAGTAGTGCACTTTAAACACTTAGTGAAGGCAGAAATTTAATTTTTTCATATTCATGATTATTTTGCAATGAACAAATGTACTTTTAACTTGGCATTTTGAAGTTGTATTTGTAATATTGTCATTTTAATTTTTTTGTCACAAAGTCTCTTTAATGTGGATTGACCCATCTTCTCTGCTCCAGCAATCTGGACTATGTAAAAATTTATTACTGAAAATGTAAATCGCCTAAGTTTTTAAGAATTATTTACTCAAAAACCGCTGTCCGAAAACTTTTGAGACTTATACAAAATACTGTTGATTAATATGTTAGTAGTCAGTGCAAACACAGTGGGCAATATTTATCTGAGTAAAGTGTTCAAAAATTTTTCAGCATTCTACATATTTCACATCACTGAGTTTCTAGAATAAGATATGCATGTTGGCAACACTGTTTCCAGTGTTGTTCTGTTTATAACGAACTAGTGAGAACTTGCACACAAACCATTCTGCATCGTGTTTTGTGTTTGGTTTGAACTTTTTGTTAGATACAATGTCAATGAGAAAATACAACAGTGAAAGAGTGAGGTGTGTAGACTATGAAAAAAAGACACAAGAAGGTAGTGCTTAAGAATAGTGGAGTAAATGCTTCAGTTGTTGGAAATCTGTTGGAGGTACTGCAGAAATATCTTGGTCCTCAAGAAATCACAGCCATTGTGCAGGAATTGCTACACTCACTGCAAGAAGAAACTGAGTGACAACCCTCCAATTACCATCCTCCGAATGTGAAACTGAAGAAGACAGTGCAGATGTTTGTATTCCTGGATTTGAAGTTGTTGACGTGTTGAATGTTAGTATTTCTGCTGTGGCCCCTACCACATCCCCCCCCCCCCCTAAACGTCCAGGAAAAGTAAGAAGCACAAGAAGAAAACAGTATGTAAAAAGAAAAGTTGAGGAAATTGAAACACATTTTACACAAGCAACATTTTCTAAACTTTGTGAAGTGTATAATGTAGATGCACTTGGTGCATTGATGTGTGATGTGTGGTTTCTACAGCTAAATACTGCTATCTCTGCAGGAAAAGGTACAGTGACTGACACTGATACCAGATAGCTACTCAAAGCAGCAGATACAGAAATACATACCCACTTCCTCACATTATTTGATTTCAAAAGCTCGTAAAATAAAGAATGAGAAAGGTATTTAGGCATACCAAGATTCTTCCTGTGGAAATCCATTGCAAGATGATACACTTACTGTTGCTCTGGAATATTATCTAAGTGAAGACAAAAAGTGCAGCAGGCAAAGTACTAATCAAGCTGATGTTATCTGTGTTACTGAAAATTGTGAAAAGGTAAAAAGATAGATGACAAGATCTATATGAGAAACATATCTCACAATGCAAAAGAAGAACCCAAATTTAAAAATTGGTGTCACAAAATTCTACTCCTTACAATCAAAATGGGTAAAATGCCAGCCAGGGAAGGATTTACTGCACTAAGTTGAAACTTGTTTGTTTCACCATAAGCAATGACAGATGGACCTGATGCTTTCGTGCATATGCGAGCAGCAAGATAAAATGTTGGTAGCCCGAGTGTGCAACATTTCCTGTGCTGAAGTGATGACCGTAGAAACATTGCACCTTCAGGATACTGATAATGACGTAACCTATGCATAGTGGGAGGGCAGAGAGTTGGTGAAGAAGACAGCAGAGCCAGAGAAGTTTGTAACAGAGGTTAGGTGTTGGGTCATGAAAGGAATAGCTCACCATCATCATATCCAGATGATTCAAAGACAGGCCATAGCAGAAGTAAAATCAGCCACATCACAGAACACCGACACATTAGCTCTTCATTTAGACTTTGCTGAGAACAGGTCTGTTGCTTTGCAGAATGAAATTCAAAGTTACCACTGGCACACTTCACAGGTATCAATATTCACATGTGTTGCATGCTTCCTTGGAACATCACACTGTTTTGCTATTGTCAGTGATGATTTCATTCATGACAGTGCACATGCATGCTGCACTGTCAGCATGATAATTGATGAAATAGTATCTGGAGGCCATGCATTTCCTAAACATATATATGTAACTGATGCTGCAGAATCTCATTTTAAAAACCACTTTCAGCTTTATGAGCTTGATCAACATGGTAGTACAGGAATTAACGCAAAAAAAGGGATATTTTCAGCAACAGGCCGCGGAAAAAGTGCATGTGATGGGGTAAGAAGCCTCTGTAAACATCTTGAAACAAGATTTAATCTCCAGCATGAAGCTGTTGATGCTTTAAAGAGATGCTACTAGATTTGTACACACCATATCAACATTAGTAACAAACATGAAAGTCTTAATGCTAAATGAAAATACATTAAAGGAATTCTGTTTAAAAAAAGAGTGAAGAGTGGTATGCTATGAAGCCTGTGGTATGAATTCAGTCAAGTGACTACTGGGTTGCATCTCGGAGTGGCACATACATTACAAAGATGGTTCTCCATGAAATGCAGCCTGTTACTGAATGTGAAATGCAGAGACCACAGTATACATTAGAAGACTTTGTCGTGAGGACCTTCATTTCTTGGGGATGGAACTGATAAGGATATCTCTCTTGAGCTGCAAGATATCACTGCCTCCTTCACGACACCTCATGGTCCTAATTACACTTTCAAACGGCCATCATAAAAGATCAGTGTGCAGTTTCCATTTCCCAAGTACTGCTCTTGTTGGATCATCCTTGTACGTGTGCAAATTCAGCTCTGTTATACAAGTTCAACGAAAAGCAGATGGGGGAAAAAAAAAATGAACTGTCTTCAACAGTGCAGTGTTGATTGTTACACTGTAGGCAATTTTAAATCATGGAAAGTCATGAAGTAGTAAAATCATGACAGAAGACAATAATGATTTGTGAATAATATCAAAAAAAGAAAAATGGGTATGAATAGTCTACATCTCATTTTTGTTATAAAATGCTTTCAAACAAAGTTATCAACTGTTTTCCCACTCACATATAATGTTGTAAAGTGATTTTCATTCAGAAATACCTATTTTGCATCACATTTACTTAAAATAAGCTCTCAATTTAAATATTTAAGTGTCCATGATTTTTTGACCTTGAGAATAGAGCTAGGTCTACCTACAAAATTCTCACATTTTGTACAGACAAGTATTGCTCACTCTGACTGTACATTCACGAAGTACAATGACCAACTAACATGCGATGAAATTTTTAGGACATTTCGGATAGGGATTTTGGAGAAAAATAATTTCCAAATAAAAATTTCAGATCCTTTCATCTTTATGTACAAAGATTTTGTCAGTTTAAGAATTTCATGCATTAATGTCATTGATGACAGTTAGCAGTCCTTCCACTTTGTCATTTCTCATGACAGTTAACATTCTCTGACTGTTCATATCTTCAAAACATAATTTTGAAATTTGTAAAAGCTCAGAAGTGTGTTTGTATTAATCATGTCTCATAGTATTGGGAACAAAGTATTTATGGAAAATAAATTTTGATCTGTACCATTTTTGGTTTCTTTATTACAATTTTTCTTTTCATTACGACATTTTCACAAATACTCTCATTTAGAGAAGTCTGCAGCATTTTAACAAATCATCAGAAAATCAAAATATTGTAGTTTTGGAGCAGTATCATGTGGAACTTCAACAAATAATGATGCGACACATTCACTCTTGACCTGTATCATTTGATATGGAAGCACCCTACTTCGAAACTGCAATGGTTTGCTGATAGTCAAAAGTTATCGAAAAGTTGTAATTAATTTGTTAATTTACGGATTTCTATGACCCCAAAAATGGTAATTATTGTTATGGGAAAAATACTGAGTTTACACAGAGCAGGTTGACTCTAGGCAGATAGCTTTTGTTGTTACATATCCAAGAACTTTTTGTCAGTACACTACATTAATAGGAGGTCTTCACAAAGTGTTACATTGTTACCATCCAGAAACATTGAAGTAACGCAGTAGCTGACACTGGGTCACATTGAAATCTTGGTTGTGGATACAGGTTTATTTGAACTCTCCCCAATCTTTAATGTCACCTTCAAGATCAATGTATTCACGATAAACACTGAAGCTATGGGTAAATTCGGAAAACTTATTTCAGATCATGGACATGTCTATGAGGATGCATATCATGTGCATAAACAGCACAAACTTCGAAAAATGCAAGGGCGGTACACCATCCCCTTGTCCAAGTGAATCAGCTTTGGTGACCTATTAAGTTTATATTATTTGGCAGCCTTGTTTACATAAAATTAGAGTCAATAAATTTCTTATGTGATTTTATTTAGCCATACTATAATCATGAATTTATAGAATATATCACTAATGTACTACAGGTCACAGGCTTTCAAACCAAAATAATGAAAAGTCAGCGTTTCAAAATGAAAGCAACTGATATGTTTGATATTAAACAGTGAGTGCAGTAAACATTGTGGTGGTTCTTAATTCACTCTATTTTAATGGGATATTGATCTGTTGCTTCGGAATACACATTTCAATTTAAAAACTCGAAATTTGTAAGTGCATTCAAAATACAGACAACACAAATATTGTATCCAGTGTTACATGGCAGTCACCGAAGAAGCTTATTGTTATCAACTTGAAAATGATTAATCGGAATTGATAGAATGCCCGAGCAAACATTCAGTGCACCTTCTGTGTGCATGTTTTCTGATGAACGTACACAGTACATTCCTAATTCAACTTTTCACAAAAACTCTGGGATCTCACTGCAAATAACAAACTGAAAATTGACACGGATAAAAACTACTTCGACTTCTGAATTCCTGAGGATTAATGGCTACTTGACGTTTATCATCAGTTTATGTGAATAGGATCATTCCTTTCCAATTACCACTCCATCTGAGATTCCTCTGCATCCAATAACAATTTACGCTCACAGATAACATAAACCGAAGAGAGATTGTAATTTCCGTCATCACAGTCGGAAAAGACAATTATGAACTAACACGAGCCGAAAAGTCTTAGATAAATAGTTGTCTTGATGTTAGTTGCAGTACTGAAAACACTCTCAGTGATGCAAAACATTGATCTTTTACTTAACCGCATTTGGCAAAGATGAACTACATACTGATCTTCCTTATTTAATGCAAAAACCTCTGAAAATTCTTGTCAGGGAGATGTGATCCACGACATGTTTGGGATTTCAAGAAAAACGCAACTTTATATTTTTTTTTACCTTTCGCTCTGGAATGACTTCTTCCACTCCAGTTGGGTGCCACGCAACACGTATGTGCCCTTTCTTCATACGGCCACCATCTTCTGCATCCGAATTCTCATCACTACTGACAAGCTCTGAATTTTCCAAAACCATGCCAAACTCTATGTTGCCCTTCTTATTAACTCTATAAACTTCATCCTCATAGAAATACTGGTGCTCCGCAGCCATGATGGTCTTCACTCCGTACTCACTGACAGGAAATTAACTGATCGAACCAAATACAAGACACTGTTGACGCGATTTGCAAACGGTTATACCATTATAAAACCAAAAAGTATAATTTCCTCCCCAACCTTACTTAGCTCAAAACAATTAATACAGGCAAATAAACATTCTTTTGATGAAAGGAGCTATGACAAATGCAAAACGACTGTACAGCCAAAGATCTGTCGATTTGTAATTAAATCTCTGTGGTTATTAAAATAAATGCAAAACTAACTACCAATAAAATGTGTCCCTTAACACCTTAAAATATGTTTGGACGCAAGTACAATAACAGCTTCTAATTTTAATGTCAATGCCGGAAATGCATTTGTCTCTAAAACTTGCAATTTGTGCCAAAGATTACAACCAACAAATTCACGAAACAATCTAATCGAGTATAATGAATGCGTGTTAAATTCCTAAGCTGGACGCCACTATTAAATCGAAACGATTCATTCGCAGTTTGGGCTACATCCCCACGTATCTTTGAATTACTGTAAACCTAGACAATGAAATTATCTCAGATAGTACAAGCATGCAGATGCCACGGACGGTGCAGACCCCACGTTCCACATGCGCAAATATGTACGCACAACAAATGTGCGCAGGAAGATCTTACCGTGTGGACAGGAGATTTGCGCATAAATGAAATGTCGGCAATCCTTGAAGTTGGAGTTGCAGATTTGAACAAAATTGCTAAAATCTGTGTCAAACAAATGTGAGAGTATGGTAGCAACTCACATCTGCGTGGACAAATGATAATTTGTGGATTTCGTACAAAGTGAAATCTAAAATCGTTGATATGCGCGCGTCATGGTGTTAGGGACTTCATTACTGGAGTTACTAAGCCACACACCTTAATGGGACGTCAGTTTCAAGGATTATAGCGATCGAGATAAGAAAGCACCGGGCTATTATACTTTGATGGATGAAACAAGAGCAATTGACCTTATGACAACAAGGGAAACAATCACGTTAAAAATTCGATGCGGACTTGAATAAAATTGTTTTTCACTCGAAGTTATCCTATGTCATGATATTTCGTGGCAATGACGATAAAATAAAATAAAAGTATTATGTAGACGAGTGCAGTCAGAATATTGCGTTGAATTGATACAGAAACATCTTGCAGCAGTGTCTTAAGGGACATTGTTGTTCTTACATTTGCATGTCACAACATTTACTACAAAATGGAACGCAAACATACAGTCAGCTACCACAATGTTAAAAGTAAAACTTTTTGTTAGACTATGAATCCCTATCTAGAATTCAGAATGGAGGAGGAGGATGAGGAGCTTAGTGTTTAACGTCCCGCTGACGACGTGTTCATTAGAGACGAAGCGCAAGCTCGGATTGTGGATGGACAGAGAAGAAGATGTGCCATTCCCTTTCAAAGGAACCATCCCAGCATCTGCCTTAACCGATTTAGAGACATCACAGAAAACTTAGATATTGACTTAAAAAGACTTCTAGATTTCTAAAACGTATTATCTTTAAATTTTCACAGCTGGTATGTTACATAACTGAGGTACTTCGCTTGCCTTCATGACTCCTTCTTTGGGACAGTGTACATAGTTTTGCGTGTGTCAGGTATTATTTTACTCAATGCTTGTTTGGACATTGCTGTCGAAAATTCTAAATCTTTCTGTTGCCAGGAATGCCATTGTCGCTGTCAACCGTTAATGTGGTGAAATTATTACCTGATAAAAGTCTTTTGTCGTGTTATACAAGAAGTTACGAGCGTAAATAGATTTTCATCTGTCTCCCATTTCGTCAGGCGCCAGGTTCGCTGTGTAATTCGTGAAGTACATTAATATGGCCGGCCGCGGTGGCCGAGCGGTTGTAGGCGCTACAGTTCGGAACCGCGCGACCGTTATGGTCGCAGGTTCGAATCCTGCCTCGGGCATGGATGTGTGTGATGTCCTTAGATTAGTTAGGTTTAAGTAGTTCTAAGTTCTAGGGGGCTGATGACCTCAGAAGTTAAGTCCCATAGAGCTCAGAGCCATTTTTAAATTAATATGTGAACACTACCATCGCTTAAGGAGCCACTGTCTAGGCCAATTTAAATCTTTCTTTCCACTTCTGACGCTTTATTAATATCTTAAGTCTAGTTTCGAACACAGACCACAGAGCAATTTCTTGCGTTGTGAGTTAGTGGTGTGGACTGAAATATCATTTGCGAGAGTGTAACCACTTGCCACTGAAGCTTCCTAGACCGACAGATGTCAGGCCAGCAGTAATTTGATACTAAGGTCTATATAAGTAACAGATCTTGTTTGATACTGTGTCGTGTGTGCTTTATTGCATGAACACACACCTGTGCAGACAAGTCCTTGCCTGACGACCGACCTTAATTAACATGTGTATATGGGTATATCAAAATAAAAAAGAAAGAGAAGTTGTAATACTAGATTAATATGTAGTTTTTAAAACTTCCAGAAGGAATAAAAACTATAATATGCGGTTAATGAGTCGGATAGTTAATGATGTAGAAACAAATGAGAGACAGCAGTTATCGCCTTCATATTATCCAAAACATTTGTAAGGTATATAGCACACTCCTAGATCGAAGTGTGCCCATACTCCAGCATAAAGGGGAGGAGTGGACTCCCCGCTATCTCTCAGAGGAAGGAAAAAATATAGTGCAATTAGCTGTTTTTCTTTAAAGCAAATGATTTAAAACTTGGTACTACGCAGGTGTTTAAAAGGGTCGTAACTGAAACTTTTTTTGGCTACTTGCAAGTAGCCATTCAGCTTCAGAGACATTAAAAACACTACATACCCTCAGTTTAACCCCCCCCCCCCCCATCCCAACCCACACACAAGCTATCGCAGGGGCACCCTTGCTTAGATCGCACAAACGCTTGTGGTTGTCTATGACACATCTTTAGAATAGAAACTGGACCACTAAGCAACATGGCTTTTTTCCTTATATAATGTATGAAAGCATGTCAGCAGTCTTTTCAGTAAGGACAACTGTGTGGATAAGTGATTGATCTGTGCTTTAACAAGAGGCATCATGGCCTTGCTGTTGTAGCTGATCAGGGTCTAGTGACACTAGAGATTGAGTCTCATAACAGAGGGGAGCAAAGGTCATTATTTTGTCGAGGATGGCGCGAGAGAAAGCGACACTTTGTGAGCAGTGTAATGGGCTCTTTCCTTGGCTCAGTGAGTGACGTGTGAGTGAAATATTGGTAGTTCCACTATCAGTTCTTCATTGACATATAAGACCTGTAACAAACAGAGTAATACATTGTGTTTTAACTCGCTCAATTCCTCGCGGCAGCAGTGCGGCATGGGGTCGCAGTGTGCAGATTCTAGTGACTGCTGATGTGGCGACGGCTCGTGTTGCAGAGGAGCACCAGGCGGCGTACTGTTTCACTCAGTACCGTGCCTGTGACCCTCTTCTCCTCGTGAATTCGCTCGTTGCGTTATTAAGGGGGGTAGGACGTCAAACGGACCGACTTGGAGCAGGAGAAGCATCACACGACATTTTAATTTCCAGTGTCTATACTTTTACAAATAAGTTAATAAAACTTTGTCAGCATCACCAGGAAGGATTCAGGATTCACACTCATTGCAGTGGAAGTTTGAAAACAAAACAAAATAATTTTCTTTTTTATGTGTGAAATTTAATTATTTTTTCACTTACTAATGGCTGCATTTGTTGCTATAGGTACACTTTTCTTCATAAGTTAGAGAGATTCTTCGATGAATTTTGCTCAGCATACATACCATACTTACAGGTGTACGAAACTCTAGAATTTATTTAATTTATGAAAAAACGAGCGAGCTGTTATATTTTAAACTTCATGTTTAGGAAAAATACAAATTTTATAGTTCATTACCTTAATTTTTACCACAGTTTTCAATGGATTTGGAAAATTCTAGAGTTTCATACACCTTTAAGTACGGTTTGTATGCTGTGCAAAATTCATCGAAAAATCTCTCTTACTTATGAAGAGAAGTGTACCTATAGCAACAAATGCTGCCATTAGTAAGTGAAAAAAATGATGAAATTTCACATGTAAAAAAAAATTACTTCGTTATGTTTTCGAACTTCCACTGCTATGACTGAATTCTGAATCCTTCCTGGTCATGCTGACAAAGTTTTATGAATTTATTTGTAAAAGTATAGACAGTGCAAATTAAAACGTCCTTTGGTGCCTCTCCTGCTCCAAGTCGGCCCGTTTGACGTCCTACCCCCCTTAATAAGCGGCTATGGCGTAGCCCACACTGTTCCATCCCAGAATCGAACCAGCAACCTTCAGGTTCAGCGTTTCCTGGCGGAGGTCATCAACCAGTAGGTTCACAGGACCCATTTGGTGAGACCACAGTCCCTTCATCCTCACCAGTCACCTGGGTAAGTACCACATGAACTTCTTTCTGGTAACATCTGGGATGGCATCTTCTGTGTTGACCTATTGATGCAGTACCGACATCTTCTTCTGTTGAGAAACGTAGTGACTAAGTCGTTGCAGCGAAGTGTGATGTCCGCTGACCAACCGTCAGTTCGTCCGTCCAAGCGACGATTCTTCGTCTCCTCCTTCTCCCCTCAAAGGACCCTCCTCATGTCCATTTGTCAGAGGTATTTATTCGGTGTTTTTGCCAATGTCGCGAATTTTCCTGGGCGGCAACTGACTCTTTAGGAGTTGATCTATGCTTCTCATGTTGGGCAGAAACGTGACTAATGTCGACACTCTCTATGCTGGCATGGTTGGGCATCGCCCTGTCGTCCTCCACCACATTGCGAGAAAAATCATGCACGTGAATTCAGTATACTGACAGTTCCTGGGGCATCGATTGCTGATGTGCGAACTGCGCTGGTCATTGTTCTCCTTGAAAGCATGCCTGTCTGCTTGGTCATTGATCTGTCGAAGTGCTGACTGATGCTGCACAAACTCCACTGGCCATCAGCCTCCTTGTTCGACTGCTGCCGCTTCCGAGTATTGTAGCTTAATGTGTCAAAGTCTCTAAAATGTTCACTTAACCTATAGTAAGTCTTTACATATTATTCTGTCGGATCTCTGCTTTGAACAACCATAAATAACACATAATTATTATACTCAACCATAAATAACACATAATTATTATAATAATTGTTATACACCCTACACTAAGATAGTATGGTAGCATAGCTTGACGAAAAGCGAAATTACACAGGTTCAACCATGTATGATATTCAGCGCTATCGTATGGTTTAACTGGGTTTAACGATGATGACACTGGACTGGATAACATATATATAAAAAGTAAAATTCGTAGAGTAGGAGTATCTATGGTGTGAGTATTCAGATGTGCAGAACAGAGTTTAATCATTGACATACATTATGTCCACAGAGACATGATGTTGGTATGGCATAAAGTTTGGCCTTAAATATTCTGCAGATTTGGAATATCATTATATTGCTAATAAATACAGAACCTTGTACAAGCTTTTCATATGCATATAAATAATTCATATTCGACATTTGGTACGAACTTGGCTCAAAGCTTTGAAAAGTAAGTACAAGGACGTTTGTGACAAGTGTCACAGCTCAGAATTTGGTTGTTATAGGGAAAGTAGTGATAATCAACGCTATTTTTTGGATTTCTACTGCATTTCATGACACTGTCAAGACTCTGTTTTAAGAAATTATTCTTCAGCAGCATTTTGAAATGGGTTCCTGGTACATCAAACTATAGGTGTTCCAAAAACATGACATGTAGCTAATTAGCGAGTATCCTCTTATTTAAACCAGTGTGCCGACTGGTTCCATGCATCACTTGTGCCAGCTTCTTCATCTGAGAGTTGAACTTGCGCTCTACACCCTCAGTTATTTGTTAGATGTTTTTCTAATGTCTAGTTTTCCCCTACAGTTTTTACGCTATATTGCTACCTCTTGTGTAGTGGTCGTCAAACGGTGGCCCACGAGACACATGTGGCCTAAATCAAGTATTCCTGTGGTCAGTTGTTCTCAGTTGTGTTTTAAAATAATGTAGACCTAGAGCCAACAAGCGAATCCAAAAAGTCAACTAAATGTACGACCTTATTGAAATTATGGTATTCCTGTTCAGTAGCAAAATATTCACAGACAGTGTACTATTTTAAAATGTGCTGAATTTTAATTGATGCTGGTGAGTTTGGCCAGGAGCTAAATAAAGCTGGTCGCTCATCTCGGGGGCAGAGACCGAGTGAGGTAGCGCAGGGGTTAGCACAGTGGACTCACATTTGAAAGGACAACGATTCAAATCTGTGTCTGACCATCCTGACTTAGGTTTTAGGTGATTCCTTCAAAACGCTCTAGGGAAACACTGGGCTGGTTACTTTAGAAACATACCGCCAATTTCCTTTCCTATCTCTGACACAACACTCAAACTTGTACTCTGATTTTGATGATCTCACTGTCAATGGGATGTTAAATCCTAATGTTCCTTCCTTCATGGGCAGAGAGGTATGCACCATAGCCATAGTGGGATAGAGGATATGAGAGGGAAAGCATTTAATGTTAGTCTTCTATTACTGACAAATCTGGTGTGTGTGTGTGTGTGCGTGTGTGTGTTTTTGTGTGTGTGTGTGTGTGTGTGTGTGTGTGTGTGTGTGTGTGTGTGTGTGATACTGATCCATACTGATCAGCTGTTATAGTTAGTTAGTTAGTTAGTGATGCGTTCCATTGAGGAATCTCATGGTAACCGTTATGATGTGGAATATGTCAAGTCCATAAGAAATGTACACATGAATTAAGTTATTTTTAAGCTTAAAATTTTTATTACCTACCTCATTCCTTTAAACGTCACAAAATGCATATGTTATACCTATAGATTTATTTATTTCTATTCAAGCATTCGTGAATGGAACAGAAAGAGTTGTCAAGGAGATATGTCAATTTATTTCTGAAACTGTTACTGCTGTCTGTCAGGCATTTTATTTCATCTGGTAATTTGTCAAAAAGTGTTACAACAGCATATTTTATCCCTTTCTGTGCCAAAGATAGGTTAAGTAGAGGATAGTGTAAGTCTTTCTTTCTTCTGGTATTATAATAGTGAATGTCACTGGTGCTTTTAAACTCGTCCATGTTGTTGACAATAAATTTCGTTACTGAATAAAGGTACCGTGAGGCTGTTGTAAGAATTCTTAGCCTTTTAAAGATGCCTTCAAGATGTGCGACCATGTGCCCAACACATTATTCTAACCACTTTCTTCTGAGCAGTGAATACTTTTTGCTTAAGAGTTGAGTTATGCCAAAATATTATTCTGTATGACATCAGAGAGTGTAAGTATGCAAAGTATGTTAGCTTCCTAATGACTACCTCCTCATAATTAGAAATTATTCTGGCTGCAAAAGTGGCTGAACTTAGTCGCTTTAGGAGATCCTAAATATGAATTTTCCAATTAAGATTCTCATCTACATGTACACCCAAAAACTTTGTATGATCTACCCTGGCTACTGACGTCTGTTGATGTGTCATATTGAAGGAACCGTACTCCTTGCAGTAGAAAACTGGATGTACTGCATTCTTTCAAAGTTCAGAGCAAGCCCATTCGCAGAAAACCAATCAATAAATTTTCCAAAGACCATATTTATATCAATTTCTATTGGATTTTCTTCTGCTGTATTAATAATGATGTTTGTATCATCAACAAACAGTGTCAGTTTAGCTTCTTGTTTGAGATAAGAAGGGAGGTCGTTCACACATATCAAGAACAGAAGGGGACCCACGATCGAACCCTAGTGTAATTTCACCCCAGTTAGGTGAGCTGGAAAATTTCCTTAAATCACTTAAACCTTATAAAGAAATTTTTTCTTCCTGTTCTGTAGATATCACTTGAACCACAGAATTGTAATTTCTGTAACATAATGTGATGGTTCACACAATCAAATGCTTTGTATAATGCATAGAAAATTCCTATTGGTGACACTTTACTATTTAAAGACTCTATTATATGGGCAGTGAAATTGTATACTGCTGTATCAGTAGAACAGCATTTTTGAAAGCCAGACTGTGATTTACTAAGTATCCCATTACATTAGCTTCTCAACGATTTTTGAAAATGCTGTAAGCAAGGATAGTAATTATTGACATCTGTAGTGTCCCCTTTTTTGTAGAGAGGCCTGACAATGGCATATTTTAACCTGTCTGGGAAAATACCTTGAGTTAGTGATGCATTACAGATATGACTCAGAGCATCAGCTGTAACTGCTTCACATTGTCTTAATATCATATTAGAAATGTCATCTGCTCCAACAGAACATTTATTTTTCGAAGATTTGAAGATTTTCTTTGTTTCACAAGGGTTGTTAGATGAAAATTAATCTGACAAGGATTTCAGAAAACTGGCTCTTCCATGTATTACCTGGCTTTTTCTTTTGAACTATTCTCATAAATTTTTTCACCTACACCTAAGAAATGGTTGTTGAATACATTAGCTACTTCTATACTGTTGCTTAAAATGGTCTCATTCTCTTTGATAGTAATACTACCTATCCCAGTGGTTACTTTTCCTGTCTCTCTTCTAACAACATTCTCTATTGATTTTATTTTATTGGCAGCATTGTTAATTTCATCTCTAATATACATATTTTTTTTGATTTTCTGACAACTTTTCTCAGTACGTTACAATAATTTTTATAGTGTAAAATTACTTCTGGATCTTTACTAATTCTTGCTGTCTCATACAATTTTCTTTTCCTTTCTGAAGACACTTTAACACCTCTAGTAATCCAAGGTTTCTTTGAAAACTGTTTGGTGTTACATTCAGTAATTTTTTGGGGACAACATTGTTCAGAAAGAGATATAAATTTATCAAGAAATATGTTGCATTTATCATTAGCACTTGGCTCTTTATATACATCTCCCCAGTTAACATTTCTAAAACGTTCTCTGAAGTGCTCTATAGATACCGGGTTGACCACTCTTACTCTTTTACTTATTGGTTTCTGCACTGTACACCCTGATAGGTTTCATAAGTTAATCAATTGTGTATCATGGTTTAATACTATAGTATACAGGTAAACTTCAAACATGGATTTGTGAATGCACGCTACAAAGACAGTCATCTTCAAATGAGGTACATCTGTGTAGCATGGAAAATTAAATTAAATTAAGGCTGTTGTAACGCAATGCAAGGAGTAGAAGAAAAGTGACATTCAAAACATTTTGTAAACATTCATGATTTTCTCTCATAATGCTTTTAAATATAAATACACTTGCTATTATTCATCAATTAATCATCTATTCTCACAGACAATGCAACAATACTTTGTCAGGCATATACAGTGTCACATCTGTGGGGTCAGAGGGTGGCAGCAATCTGAAACAGAGAACATCAACATGAAATGTTCCAAATTGTGCCGAATTTTAACGATTAGTACTTGGGGCCAACTTATCGCGCCCTTACTACAGCTAGTCTGTTGTAGGCTCATAAGATAGTAATTTATTTAGGTTACAAGTTAATAATAACTTGGTATGTCCCACAATGTCAGTATTGGCTCTTGAGCAGAAAAGCTCAACGATCACTGCCCTACTACCACGAAAACTATTCCCTGATATCATATCCCCACCAAGTGGTTCTGTTAAGGACTGATCACCCTGTACTTTCAGACATTAATAAGACATCTGAAAGACAGCATGAGTAATACTGAAATATCTGTGTAGTAGACCATAGTTACAAAACACTAACTTGGATTATCTACAGAAGAATTGTGCAAGTGACATTAGATGAGCTGGGCGAAGATAGGTTTGTGCTCCATGGTAATGTAGAAACGCGTGAGGCATGGTCAGAAAAAGAAAAATCAACATTTATAGCGTTCACACATACAGAAATAGTTTTTAACAACATTAATTGGAATACCTATCTGGAATTTCGTCAGGGACAAAATATAGAAACCAGACTGCAGTTGTAAAACTGAAAGGCTTGGAAACGGAGGTAGCATTGGAGAAGGGAATAAGACAGGGTTCTAACTTACCCTCAGTCTGTCATTCAATTTGCAATTTTGTGCAAGGAGAGATGCGTGACTTTTGTGATCTCGTACCGATACCCTCTCTGATCAAAAGCATCCAGACAGCCCTAAGTAATGTCGAATTGACCACCAGATGCCACAAGAGATGAACCTGCCTATATAAAAGGAGACCGGTAGGATTATATTGCCAGTATAGAATCAGTAAAGGCAGAATGAGTCAGTCAGAAGAGCTCAGTGACTTCAGAAGTGGACTATTTGCTGGTTAATGGATGTTGCTTGAGTAAAAAATCCATCAATTATAGTTCAACCCCTCTAAAGCTGCCCATATCTATTGCTGATGATTTGATTGTGAATTGGAAACGTAAAAGAACAACCACAGCTAAACCAAGACCAAGACCAATCTCCCTCTGAACCCTCCCCTGCACTCACTCACCTGGGAACTGGCAGGAAAATCTCAATCTGTACCTAGCTGCCGGTGTGAAAAGATGTAGGGTATCTTTAATTACTCTATTTTGGGTATTACAGGTGTTATCCTGTTGGAAGAAGTTTCTAATACCGCTCGAAATTGGTGGGAAAAGCTCAGGAATGTGAAAGTATTAACCTTTCCAGCAACTACATTCCCTAATTATGTAATTACGATGCTGCAGACCTTATTTCATCGTTTTTGGGATATGTAAGTGTTATCCTGTTGGAAAATACTCACTAAAATTTTCCCCTGCGCATGTGCGTTCACTTTGATGCATGGTCTAGGTCATTATACAGCTATCAACATTTATATGCATAACTACAAATCAAATAAGATCCAATAGACATGACAAAGATCGTGAAACACTGCAGAAATTGGCACTGCAACACATCTATCGATAGTAAAAAAACTCGCCTCAACACTGCTAAACTTCAACTACAGATCATATAATGATTCTTGAAATACTGCAGAAAATGGCACCCCAACACAGCCGTCGATCGTAAGAGATCTTATCTAGACGCTGCTAAACTTCACCTACAGATCACATAAAGATTTGCAGTAACTTGACTCCTATCTTCACAGAAGCAGAAGTAAAGCTGTGAGGACGGGACGTGAGTCGTTCTTGGGTATCTCAGTTGGCAGAGCAAATGCATGCAAAAGGCAAAGATCCTGAGTTTATGTCTCGATCTAGTACCAAGTTTTAATCTACCAAGATATTTATCTGGTTTAACAAATTGAACAGGTGGCTAGTTTAACTACAGACGTCTACAGGCTTAAATTTTGTAAAAGTTTCATTCGTTCTCAGTAACTTATTTTCTCAAAATTGTCTTCTATCAAGAGTGTAAAGTGCTTAAGTTTCCTTGAATTGTTAATCGCAGGCTGTGGCGTCATATTGTATTGGGTGGGGTTGCTAATTTGTGAAGTAAATATAGGCTCTTCAGAGGTTTTGCAGCATCTGCCATAGGTATAGGAAGTTAGAGCAACAAGAGAAGACGATTGCTGACCTTCTGGTCAAATAAGATAATACTAGGGAAGATATGGGGAGATTTAAGAGGAAGGACGGTAAAGAGATTTGAAAAGTGGCAACCGTTAACGGATGAAACAGGCATAAGATATCTTCCAATAGTGGAAATAGATGAGCAGAGGTTTATGATCCTGACTAGACACATATAAACTTGCAATTGAATGTGATATCAGTTAGTGTTCAGTGCAAAACGCACTTTTCTTATGCCCTCCTTCGTGTTATTATAGACTGCACATAATTTTACACATTTGTACTGGAGATGCAAGCTGTATGATGGGACTGTTCGTATTATGCCACATCAGTACACGACACTGAATTCTGCAATTGTTCACTTACGAAGCATCTTCGTAAGATGTTTTTGTCCCAGCACAGAAGTAGCACTTAGTTTGCAGTTCCGTTGTTTCTGAGATGAGGTTAAATAAAATTTGTGTGAGGTCTGACCAAGGCTCGCTATACTAATAAATGAGTACCCAATGTTAACTTTGATGACAATGACATTTTAAATTATACTCTCAACAGATAACGCTATAAACAGTTAAGATGAGATGTGAAAAACGTACACCTACAAAGTAATACATAAATTCAATAAAATATATGACACTTATAATCCTGGTACAATATCTATATTGCATAAATCGCAGTTACAAATCGAATTACACAGCGACTATTAAGCTGGGGCCATTTCCCATGGAAATGGGTACTCATTGGAACATCTGCTGACCGCAGCTCACTCCACACTTCTGTCAAACATCAGATAATAAATTCATTCTCAATTACAAATTGCTAGTTAATGTTGAATATTATGCCTCCTAAAGCCAAAAACACTACACATTCCCTCACTTGTGAGAGAGCCTATATTGGAATGTTCTTGTAGACAACAGACAGTTTTGAAATGAGTTCTACTTAAAGCATTAAAAATGAAAGTAATAATCAAAGTCATTTCAATAGCAGTGTTATCATAATGAGAGTCAGCCCCTAACTGAACTCCAAAGTTAATTTGTAAAATCCTTCAACTGAATGAGCAATGTTAGAAAACATTAATATCTAGGGCTAGGGTTTTTATGATAGACAATAGAAAATCTAGGATGGAATCTAACAATATTATGAAAAGGGTTGTTGCATCTCAGTGGAGATGCTGCGCAGCTGATAGGCACAACTGAAATACTATAGGAAAGTGAGCTTTCCTCCAACAAGGCCTTCTTCGAAATTACAAAGAAGGCCTTGCTGGCTGAAAGCCGACACTCTTTTTGTAGTGTCTATCTGCGACTCAGCATCTCTGCTATATGGTGAGTAGCGACTATCCTTTCCATTATATGTTTTTTCAACACATATAAATGCTTGTCATGAAAAACTAAATGGAATGTGTTAAGACATACTTATGAATTTATAGCCATTTCTCACTGACTAATGTGTCGTAACCAAGTAATGTCAACAGTGTTGACACACTGTCTCTGTCTCAAATAGTATAGCGGATTTCATCTGCTGGTAGTAGCAAGTAGCTGAACAGTACTTTACTCGTGTGAGTAATAAGAAGGCCAAGAGGCTATTGATTTAATAGTTAGTTCACCTGGCCACTGATTCATTAGACAGCAGAACAAGTGGCAATGGATGCACTTGTCTGTAAGTAAGGCACTAAGTGTAGTGCCTTTAATAGTGATTAGAAAAAGAAGCCAGGTGACTCATGTTCTTGATAGTAGGAAGCCTTTGTGTATTAGGACAGAATCATAGTGAAAGCGGTTTTGGCCGATGAATATGTCTTAATAGGTATGTTGGTAAGCTAACTCACATATAAATATGTCCAATGACAAATAAACTTGTTTGAAAGAGTTCAAATCAACTTGCTACTTTATCGGATCACCATTCCTGTGAGAGATCCTTCTCTGCTCGCCTGCACTGACACTAAAGAACCAAGGACATTCTAATCCCCCTCGTCTTCACTATAAATGTTAACTAGGGGAAATCATGTTGATGGTGTGGTTTTTAGTCCAGAGACTGATTTGATGCAACTCTCCATGCTACTCTATCCTGTGCAGGCTTCATGTCCAAGTAACTACTGCATCCTACATCCTTCTGAATCTGCTTCGTGTATTCATCTCTTGGTCTCCCTCTACGATTTTTACCCTCCACACTGCCCTCCAAAACGAACTTTGTGATCCCTTGATGCCTCAGAACATGTGCTACCAACTGATCCCTGCTTCTAGTCAAGTTGTGCCAAAAATTCCTATTCTCCCCAGTTCTATTCAGTACGTCCTCATTAATTACATGATCTACCCATCTAATCTTCAGCATTCTTCTGTAGCACCAAATTTTGAAAGCTTCTATTCTCTTCTTTTCTAAACTATTTATCTCCTTGTTTCACATCCATACATGGCTACACTCCATACAAATACTTTCACAAAAGACTTCCTGTCACTTAAATCTACACTCGATATTAACAAATTTCTCTCCTTCAGAAACGCTTTCTTTGCCATTGCCAGTCTACATTTTATATCCTCTCTACTTCGACCATCATCAGTTATTTTGCTCCCCCAATAGCAAAACTCATTCACTACTTTAAGCATCTCATTTCCTATTCTAATTCCCTCAGCAGCACCCGATTTAATTCGACTACATTCCATTATCCTCGTTTTGCTTCTGTTGATGTTCATCTTATGTCTTCCTTTCAAGACACTGTCCATTCCGTTCAGCTGCTCTTTCAGGTTTTTCCTGTCTCTGACAGAATTACAATGTCATTGGCAAACCTAAACGTGTTTATTTCTTCTCCACGGATTTTCATTCCTACTCCAAATTTTTCTTTTATTTCATTTACTGCTTGCTCAATATATAGATAGAATATCATCGGGGAAAGGCTACAACACTGTCTCACTCCCTTCCCAATCACTGCTGCCCTTTCATGACCTCACCTCTTGTAACTGCCATTGGTTTCTGTACAAACTGTAAATAGCGTTTCGCTCCCTGTATTTGACCCCTGCCACCTTCAGAATTTGAAAGAGAGTATTCCAGTCAACATTATCAAAAGCTTTCTCTAAGTCTACAGGTGCTAGAAACGTAGGTTTGCCTTTCCTTAATCTATCTTCTATGATAAGCCGTAGGGTCAGTATTGCCCCACGTGTTCGACCTTTCCCAAGGTTGGGTACTACCAGTTTTTCCATTCATCTGTAAAGAATTCGTGTCAGTATTTGACAGCAGTGACTTACAAAACTGATAGTTCGGTAATTTTCACATCTGTCAACACCTTCTTTATTTGGGATTGGAATTATTATATTCTCCTTGAATTCTGTGCATATTTCGCCTGTCTCATAGATCTTGCTCACCATATGACAAGAGTTTTGTCAGAGCTGGCTCTCCCAAGACTACTAGTAGCTCTAATGGAATGTTGTCTACTCCCAGGGCCTTGTTTTGACTTAGGTCTCTCAGTGGTCTGTCAAATTCTTCACACAGTGTCATATCTCCCATTTCAGCTTCATCTATGTCCTCTTCCATATCCATAATATTGACCTTGAGTACATCGCCCTAGTACAGACCCTGCATATACTCCTCCCACTTTTCTGCTTTCCCTTCTTAGCTCAGAATTGGTTTTCCATCAGAGTTCTTGATATTCACACAAGTGGTTCTCTTTTCTCCAAAGGTCTCTTTAATTTTCCTGCAGGCAGTATCTGTGTTTCACCTAGTGATACATGCCTCTGCATCCTTACATTTGTCCTCTAGCCATCCCTGCTTAACCATTTTGCACTTCCTGCCGATCTCATTTTTGAGACGTTTGTGTTCCTCTTTGCCTGCTTCATTTACTGCATTTTTATATTTTTTCCTTTAATCTATTAAATTCAATTTCTCTTCTGTTACCTAAGGATTTCTACCAGCCCTCGTCTTTTTAACTACTTGATCCTCTGCTGCCTTCACTATTTCATCTCTCAAAGCTATCCATAATTCTTCTACTGTATTTCTTTCCCCTGTTCTTGTCAATCGTTTCCTAATGCTCTCTCTGAAACTCTCTATGACTTCTGGTTCTTTCAGTTTATCCAGATCCGATGCGGTGGAGTGGGGTCGATCGCCTGTGTTGTTAACACTATCTTTCAGTCCACCTACCTCGATACGATTCTTGCCAATGTCGCTTCACTCTATGGTAGCAAACAAGTGCTAGACAGTGTAAAGCAGTGTTGATGAAATCACTGCCTAATACCTACCACACAGAGACTGCGTAACTCTAGTTGAAAGTGAGTTCCTGAAAGATCATGATTAAAAAAATCGGGCGTTCAGTATATTCAGTCTACTTGCAGAAATGCGTTTAAAATTAGATTAACTCTGTTTTTTATTTACATTGAAAGACTTGAAATGGCTATCAAGTCGGTATTTAATATGGTGAAACGTTATCATTGAAAGTTCGCTGCCTGTTAACAAATATTCACTCGAAAAAGCAGCCAGAATTGTAGCAAGTCCGACCTGACTAATTTTGACGTTCTACCAGTCACAATTACTCGCGAGTTAAACATTCGTTCGTTTCAGTGGTTCGCCAAAACATTCCGTACAGAGCATGAAACACGCCATGCGGAGTTGTTACTGTGATCAGAAAGTACACACTCCGCATCTCTCAAACTATTTAACTTAGAAACACCAAACTTTCATTAAAATATTCGTAACTCCAGTCGCTTCAGTCACGATATGTTCGAATCAAAATTAGCTCACTATTTCCTCATCCTACAGTGTATTTTTAAGGAGCGATCTAACATCGCATTATCCAAAGGCCAGCTAGCAAGCGACTCTCTTGAGGTACTCTCCTCTCTGCTCACCCCTCTATTCACGCGGGAACAGCTTAATTCTGATTGGCTGTTGATCTAAACGGACAATTAGAACGTTCCTTCCTGGTCATTCTCGCGGCAAATATTGCCTTATCCAATCACTATTTTAATAGTAGCTAATGTCACCAAAACTTCAGTTTCTTGTAATATGTTTAATCAAAATAAGCAAAGTGTGAAATATTCTTCAAATTGATAAATAAACTTATTCCACCTCTAACTTCCATTCTGCTGCTTTCATACACAAGCATGCTCACACAGACATACGTCACCTGAATCATGGCTGCAACATAACTTTCCCGAAGTTCGTTTGTACGAGGTTTTACGTAAAATGAAATGTTAAATTTTAACGCATGTGCCACATACACTCTCTCAATCATTCTCACGCACTCACATAACAAAATACAATCAACTAATAATTTTGAACGATTTTTGTATTTTGTAATACAAAGTGACTAAAGTTTTAAAAAGAAAATTCTAATTAATTGATTTTTACGCACAGACAATTTTGTAATAGCTTCAAATGATAATGAAATTGAATATGTTATAGTTCCTAACTTGGTTTTAAAAATCTAGCGTAGGTTTTAAGACTTTTAGGGAATTCTCGTTATGCCTGAAACTATAATAAATAAAAAACTGAAATTTTGACAGCATCATTCCATTAATAACAAAAGGCTGTGTACAAAATTTGAACAAAATCGGATAATAACTAACATAGATTATTTAGATTCGTTGAGGGTATGAACCTTTGTATCGACAGAATGTACACTATGCAGTTCTCACGGCAGGCAGCGTCAGCTGTGCTGTGAGCAGAGTGAAAAAAAAAAATCATAGCCATCCTGCAGCCACCTTACTAGACCATTGCATGCCTTGCTGCAACGAGTGTTATCTCGTAATAACTTGCTGCGTTACAAACTCCCTACGAACCTAAAATTACTTTTAAGAGCATTTAAGGTCCCTATAGCAGCAATGTTATTACTGAATTCTTTAATGGAACCGACAAATTTAACTACAGGGTTTTTAATGAAAATTGTACCTACTTACATTTTTTTCAGATGAACGAAATATCAAAAATACATTACAGTTTTTACGATGTTACATCAGACTTCAAAGGCTTGAACTTGATAGCGAACAATAAAATTGATTTACAAAATTTCCCTTTTTCTTCAGAAAAAAATTTTTCGTATATAATTCCACATTTTAACGTTTTGCAAAGAAAAAAGGACAATACTTATTAAACCATTTACATTAGTAAATATTCAAGTTTTCCTCAAAATCAAATTTTACTTTAAACAATTACTTTACAAATTTCTATACCTTTTTGAAATGAAATAAACCACTTAATGCACTTTACAGTTGCTATGTTGGCGTTCATGAAACACGATATATTATTATGTAAAAGATTGGACTTGATTAGTGTTATTCTACAAAATTTTCGAGCAGCTTTAATCATCGCTGTGGATAAAATGTTCCTTTCGTTATATTATTACAATGAAATTTTCTTCACTTATTCTTAACCTTCTCACATTGGGGAGCGTCTTTTTTACGTACTTTAGCAAGAAAACATTTATTTTCTGTAGCAACACTGGGGTAGAACATTATTCTTTCTCACACTTACACTTTGGTTGCTTTAAAGGCACTTCACTGTGATACAGCGTCGTCATCTGTCCTAGACCTGTTTTCTTATAGTCTCTATCAGGTTTTTCAAAATTTCGTACCTGTAAAATGCAGTACATCTAAACCACCATTCTCAATTTCTGCACCCTAACTTTACAGATAAACAAGTATCATATTTCGTATTTTTGTTCTCAAATCTAAAGGGGAAACTTTGCGAGGAACCTTCCAGAATTTTAGTGTACTCAAAATTTACTGCTTTTTTCACGAAACTCTTTTCCAAGAAAACTCAATATGATTGAAATTCAACAAGGTTAATCAAATAGTCATACGCAGTACTAATTATTTTCAGTAAATAGTGAATTAACCATTATTCAAAAATAACAACAGTACCCAAATCATTATGTGCATTTTATAGTGGGAGAATTCCTAAGCATGTTCCTGCTGAAAGCAATGCTTATTACTATGTAAACAATATAAATAAACCTCTTTTTTCTGAAATTTACAAACATTTTCTTTAACTTTTCTTTTCACAAAAAATATTTACCTTACAATTACCATTTAATACCTCATGACTTTACATAAAACAAGCTATTGTACATAGAATGCAAAATTTCTGGAAATGTTGAAAATATTTACACCAATAAACATCAGATACATAATATATTTACTTGCTTCTACCAGGCACTTTCCATATACCTCTTACCAGAAACATCTTCCAACATCATTTCTACATGTTCTGAAAATGGCTTAGAAATCACATATTCTACATCTTCATTTACATCTACACTTCGCAAGCCACCCAACGGTGTGTGGCGGAGGGCACTTTACGTGCCACTGTCCTTACCTCCCTTTCCTGTTCCACTCTCGTATGGTTCGCGGGAAGAACGACTGCCGGAAAGCCTTCGTGCGCGCTCGAATCTCTCTAATTTTACATTCGTGATCTCCTCGGGAGGTATAAGTAGGGGGAACCAATATATTCGATACCTCATCCAGAAACGCACCCTCTCGAAACCTGGCGAGCAAGCTGCACCGCGATGGAGAGCGCCTCTCTTGCAGAGTCTGCCACTTGAGTTTGCTAAACATCTCCGTAACGCTATCACGCTTACCAAATAACCCTGTGACGAAACGCGCCGCTCTTCTTTGGATCTGCTCTATCTTCTCCGTCAACCCGACCTGGTACGGATCCCACACTGATGAGCAATACTCAAGTATAGGTCGAACGAGTGTTTTGTAAGCCACCCGCCTTACCAACAATTAATTTTATATGATCATTCCACTTCAAATCGTTCCGCACGCATACTCTCAGATATTTTACAGAAGTAACTGCTACCAGTGTTTCTTCCGCTATCATATAATCACACAATAAAGGATCCTTCTTTCTATGTATTCGCAATACGTTACATTTGTCTATGTTAAGGGTCAGTTGCCAGTCCCTGCACCAAGTGCCTATCCGCTGCAGATCTTCCTGCATTTCGCTACAATTTTCTAATGCTGCAACTTCTCTGTATAATACAGCATCATCCGCGAAAAGCCGCATGGAACTTCCGACACTATCTACTAGGTCATTTACATATATTGTGAAAAGCAATGGTCCCATAACACTCCCCTGTGGCACGCCAGAGGTTACTTTAACGTCTGTAGACGTCTCCCCATTGACAACAACATGCTGTGTTCTGTTTGCTAACAACTCTTCCATCTAGGCACACAGCTGGTCTGATATTCCATAGGCTCTTACTTTGTTTATCAGGCGACAGTGCGGAACTGTATCGAGTGCCTTCCGGAAGTCAAGGAAAATAGCATCTACTTGGGAGCCTGTATCTAATATTTTCTGGGTCTCATGAACAAATAAAGGAGTTGGGTCTCACACGATCGCTGTTTCCGGAATCCATGTTGATTCCTACAGATTAGATTCTGGGTTTCCAGAAACGACATGGTACGTGAGCAAAAAACATTTTCTAAAATTCTACAACAGATCGACGTCAGAGATATAGGTCTATAGTTTTGCGCATCTGCTCGACGACCCTTCTTGAAGACTGGGACTACCTGTGCTCTTTTCCAGTCATTTGGAACCTTCCGTTCCTCTAGAGATTTGCAGTACACGGCTGTTAGAAGGGGGGCAAGTTCTTTTGCGTACTCTGTGTAGAATCAAATTGATTTCCCGTCGGGTCCAGTGGACTTTCCTCTTTTGAGTGATTCCAGTTGCTTTTCTATTCCTTGTACACTTATTTCGACGTCAGCCATTTTTTCGTTTGTGCGAGGATTTAGAGAAGGAACTGCAGTGCGGTCTTCCTCTGTGAAACAGCTTTGGAAAAAGGTGTTTAGTATTTCAGCTTTACGCGTGTCATCCTCTGTTTCAATGCCATCATCATCCCGGAGTGTCTGGATATGCTGTTTCGAGCTTGTAGGACACACTCTTGCATTGTGTCTTCTTTTTCTTTCCATAGCCTTTTTTCTAATATTTGCCCATGCTATCCTCTTTTTCTGCTCCATGCCGCTATCAGTAAGATTGGGAAATTCAACTAAGTCAAATAATAAGTTATTAGGTCTGATTCCGAACATTTTCTCTACAGGTGCAAAACCAGTTGCTCCATGTTTCAGGTGATTAATCACCTCTTCAAAATATTCTAAATAGTTCGCCGAAGCTGAGTACTTCTTATGACAATATGTCCTGCAGAGACGCTTTAGTTCTTTCATTATTCCTTCACACATATTTCCCTGGGGAAAATAGACTGAAATCTTTATATGTTCTGTATTCCTCTTGTTTAAACATTCCTCAAACCTCTTCGACACAAACTGTGGTCCATTATCTGATAACATGCTCTGTACAAAATTCTACCAGGCGGCTTCCTCTTTCATTCCTTACCCCCAGTCCATATTCGCCTATTACTTTTCCTTCTCTTCCTTTTCCTACTATAGAATTCCAGTCCCCCATGACTATTAAATTTTCATCTCCCTTCACTTCCTGAATAATTTCTTTTATCTCATCATACATTTCTTCAATCTTTTCGTCGTGTGGGGCTAGCTGGCATATATACTTGTAGTACTGTGGTAGCCATGGGCTTCGCGTCTATCTTGGTTACAATAATGCATTCACTATGCTGTTCATAGTAGCTTACCAGCGATCATTTTTTTATTCATGATTAAACTTACTCCTGCATTACCCCTATTTGATTTTATATTTATAACCCTGTATTCACCTTGTTCCTCCTGTCATGGAACTTCACTAGTTCCCACTATATCTAACTTTAACCTACACATTTCCCTTTTTAAATTTTCTAACCTAACTGCCCGACGAAGGGATCTGATATTCCACACTCTGATTCGTAGAACGCCAGTTTCATAATGGAACAATATTGTCATGAAAATCCTGATTGCGCCTCGCAGAATGCTCCAACTCCATATTAATAGCTAGTACCTGTGCTGGAACACGATACAAAAATTTAGTATTGGGTGTGTGTGGCGTGTGTTAAAACAGTTGCAGGAACATAAGAGAAAATCTCTCAGCTGTATCGCAGATTGAGGGCCATTTGAGTTCCAGCACCCAAGAAATGGGCAACCAGAGGAGTCCACCATATGGGATGAGCCACACTGCTTCAAGACTTCAGAACAGGCAAGACAGCTTGTCGAGTTAAGTACATTAGGTCCCTTGCGACTGTGTCAAAAGACATCCTGCATTAGTAATAGGAATGGTATATGTGCCAAAGATGTGTTAGGATTAGTTGAAAAACATTGTGAGGGTAACGATAGGGAACTGGCGGAGTTTATTGGGAACGTGATCACAGCATTTGATGTAGCTAAAATCGAGGATAAAGAGTTATTGTTTCAACAAGTGGAAGTAAAAAATTGAAGATATGCAAGGGAAAAGCTGTCATCAGAGATAATACGAGTATATGACCTTACATACAAAGTATTTTAGAAGGAAATTACTCCAACAAAAGGGTGATTGAATGTACTATAAGTAGAATGTTTCAAGCCAGGCAAAACTCAGGACAGTCAATGGCCTTATGGGGAAATAGGATAGATGAGCTATCCAAATCGTTCAGGGTTTCCGTAACGAGAGTGATGGAAAAAGTGTAATTAAAAGGTGCAATGAAAGTGGTTTATGCACTAGGACATACGTGTTTCATTCAGGAACCAGCAAATGATAGAGGCAAATGATGTGCGTAGTAGAGGTGAAAAAATTAGTTTAAGTGTGAGGTAGTGCTACAAGAGGAAAGAGAAAAATTAAGTTCCTTTGGGAACATGCTGCAGGATAATAATAAAGAGATGTGAGATATAAAATGTTACATCTATAGGATACTTACAACTGTTACACCAGGGCATGTATTCAGACACTGCAATGAGCACCAAAAGAACTTCAAAATAAGGTGGGTATAGACATCAAGCAGCATGGACGAAGCTTGGAAATTTCAAGATTTCTGTTACCATTGTGATGGGTAAGCGTATACATATGTGAAGAGTACCAAGATAGCAATTTGTGAAATATGTCAGAGATGTGGGCATAAGGCAAAGGACAGTCATGTTATCTATGCAATAAATATGGACATAGAGCACACAAGTATAGGGAAAACCCTGAAATGTTCTATGGGAAAAGATTGGAAGCTCAGCAGGTGGTACATGAAGCAGTCACACGTCGCCACCGTTAAGCGGTCTAAGTTTAGCCAGAAAATGACGTAATGACGGCTTATTGCAAAGCATTCGGAAAAGACTTGAGTTTGTTAATGTGTACAGTGGTACTTACGAGTTTAACTGAAGAAGAAGCTATTACCAAGTACACAGGGTGGTCAGAAATAGTCTAAAAAGTTTGTAAGTGTGTCACCAGGTACTTTGTGCTGAGAAATAATTGTTAAGAATAAAATTCGATATGTTGCGCCATTTCCACGTTAATTAGCATTGAAGTTAGCGTATCGAGGCATTATAGATGCAAACTCAAGAGGCCTGCCAGAGACAATGTCGCCAAATGAGTTCTCCATTTGGGTTCCTAAAACCGAACAAGAGAGAAATACAAAAATTTGACAAGTGTCTGTAGCAGAAACTGAATCTGATCCAAACGGTGAGTAGTCTTGTTTGCAATCGTTTATGTTTCGAGAACAAGTGACACCAGTGTATCTGGTGTGCCGCTTGAATTTTTGGGCGCAATGGCCTGATATGTTAACTTCAATGACAATTAACACAGAAACGTATCGAATTTTTTTCTTAACAATAATTTCTCAACGCAGCCTACCCTTCGACAGCCTCACAAAATTTTCAGACTGTTTTTTGACCAGCCTGTATACCAATTAACAGACATGAGGAGTGAAGATTGAAATGGGCTACACATGGCGCAGAGAGCATGCTCGGGAAGACGATGCTGACGTTAATGATATCCACAAACGTGTTAGGAGAGCACAAATTTAATCCCTTATAAAGGTTATTCTACAGATGGATGAGTGGAAATGCCATAAAGAATATAATGGTTAAATAGATGAGAATCATGAGAAAAAACAATGGAATGAGGGTGGCTAAAGGAATTTAAAAGGGCAGGGTATTGACACGGGGAGTAAGCAGCCGAAGCAGTTTGTAATTTGAGAGAGTCATCTCATATGATGCACGGAAGGTGAAGCAAAGCTCGCAGCCAGAAAGGAGTGATTGGAACAAAGGAAGAGGGCACGAGAGTTCTAATTAAAGAATGTGGGATTATTCCAGAAGGTGAAGAGGTTATTTCATCTAAACAGAAGTACTGAAGACAGTATACATTCCAGAAGCTCTAGTATGAAATGTACGAGGAAAGTATATTATCAACATGTTGAAAACCATGGAGGAGAGTGTGACTGAGTCCTGTACAGTTAATTACTGAAGGACTATGCAGTTAAGTGACGGTAAGGGAGAATACGAGAAACGCTATTTGAGAACAAGAGAACAGTGCATATCAAGAAGAATCATCCGATTTTTAAAAAATCATAGCTGTTGTGTTATTTGAAATATGTGTGTGAACAATGTACCGTTGGAAAGGGCAAACTCTCGAGTTTTACATGGTTCCCGCTAGGTAGCAGTAGCGTGCATCCACTTCAGTACTAGTAAAAATGGTGTCTGTACAACAGCAAGCGCTTTGCGTTCTACGTTTTGCGCAGTGCGACTTTCGTACTAGGTATGGTGTGGATCCTCATACAGCACAAAGCATTAGACGATGGCTTGAAAAATTCCGAGAAACAGGTAGTTTGTGAACAGGTAAATCGCCCGGCTGTCCCCGAGTCGAACGCACCCGCCATAGTTTCTCAAGGAATCGGCAGAAATCCATTTGCTGTGCAGCTCGACATCTCAACATGCCCAGAATGTCCGTCTGGCGTTAACCATACAAATCATACAAACAACACATGAAACCATACAAAATTCATCTACTGCAAGGTGTTCGTGACTGTAACAGACAACGACATGTGGAGTTCTGTAATTTCGTTCTTGGCAAGGTGGAGGATGACAGTTTTCTTCCACATGTAGTGTTTAGTGATGAGGCAACATTCCATTTAAATGAAAAGATGAACCATAATTATGTGAAAATATGGCGCATGGAACAACAACATGAAGTTGTACAAAATGAGAGGAACTCTCCAAAATTTAATGTGTTTTGTGCAGTTTCGCAGGAAAAGGAATATGGTCCATTTTTCTTTCATGACAACACTGTTACAGGAGGCACATATCCCGATATGCTTAAGAACTTTCTTTTCCCACAGTTGGACACTGATTCGAACGACTTCATTTACCAACAGAATGGGCCACAGCCACAATGACATCAGCTATGGAAGCTTTAACTTAAGACATGCTCGCTGCAGTTTGGGAACAATCTAAGGACTGCATTGACTTACGCCACGTGTCTCAAGGGGGCGGATACATCCTGTATAATACTCATATCGTGAAGGCCAGGGACGCTTTATGAATTAACACCTAGATGCAGAAGAAAAAAATGAATTAGAAAAATTATGCAGTGCATATTGTGATGTATTCCATTTAAAGGATGACAGACTGTCGTTTATTGAAACTTTGAAGCATACAATTCCCGTACTACTGCAGTGTAAAGGCAAAGCTGTAAATGTCAGACCCTATAGGACCCTAGAATCACAGAGGGGGGTATGACAGGAACATATAGAACAAATGATGACCAACGATGTCACAGCAAAGAGTCACAGTCCTTGAAATGCACCGTATTATTAGTCTGTTAAAAGGTAGAGACAAGTGAGAAAATAAAATATCAACTGGTAACAGACCACTGTAAACTGAACGAGATTTCAGTAGGTGAAGCACACCAAATACCGAACATATCAGAAATACCGGACCAATTAGGAAAGGCCAAGTACTTGTCTACAATGGATTTAGCAAGTGGATATCACAAGCACTAATAGACCTGAAGAACAGAGAGAAAACCTCCATTAATGCAAACTACCAACATTATGAACATAAACAGGAGGCCAATGGGGTTAAAAAGTGCACGATCTGCATTCCATGAGTTGATGAATGTCACAGGGTTGCAGGGGACCAAGTTTTTAGCATACCTCGATGAGATTATTTGTTATGGAAGTTCTCTGAGAGAGAATAATGAGAAATTACATGTGATTGTTGACAGCCTAAAGCTACAGTCAGACAAGTGTGAGGACTGTGGAAGCAGGTCATACTTTTGGGACATAGAAAACAGATACTTGAGTGCAGCGACATGAGCGAATTGTAGAGAAAGTGATGAAGTGCCCAGTGCAGAGGACTACTATAGATTTAAATGGATACCTAGTTTTAATAGAATACTATCGAAATTTATAAAACACTTCAGTAAAATTGTGGTCCCATTGCATCAGTTACTGAAGGCAACCGAAAAATTTGTGTGGAGAAGACAATAGGAGAATGTGTTTCAACAGTTGAAGGGAAAATTAATAAATCCTCCGACATTACGGTAGTATTGGAACAACCTGCGTTCTACCCCACTCTGCATTGTTGCCAGATTATCCAAGATGGCGGTGTAGACGTCATCCAAGATGGAGGCATGTAGACCTGGCAACAGCACATGATGTCATCCAAGATGGCGACGATGACGTCATTCAAGATGGCTGCTTCTGCCGTCAAGTTTGAATTTTGATGGGAAAGTGCCGTACCCTCCTCCCCCCCCCCCCCCCCCCCCCGAAAAAGAGCGAGATTTCAAATTCCAACAGGATAATGCATGAGACCAAGGTTTTCTCTACTAAGCAAACGAAATCGAAGGAAGATAGTTCACTTGGCTTTCCTCCACTAACTTAAGCCATCCGACCGCCACTTCCTCCTACCAACTGGCGCCAGCTGTGATTTTGGCGGTAAACAAAGGACACTTGGGGGTTTCACTGCTAAGCTAGGAAAATTGCGCGAACGAAAGTACGCTTGTACTAACCTCAGTCACCATACCGCCACCTACTCCTAAGGATTCGTGGGAAAAAAAAGGCCTAGACATAAGTGGTTAGTTAAATAATTTCACGCAGGTGTATTCACCACAAGGTCTGGACTCCAACTGACTTAGTACACATCGACACCACCAGAGGGCCCTCTTATCCGCATACATCGTGTTCACCAAGACCTCTGGACTCCAATTGACTTAGTACACTGCGCCACCGCCAGAGGGCGCTACCGTGAAGTCAGCTGATGACGCGACCACCTTTATTCAAGATGACGGCATACATTGTGTTCATCACAGGGCCTAGTACATATTGACACCACCAGAGAGCGCTACTGTGGACTTGGAATGAATTTTGGCAAGTGAAAAGCCCACCTGAACCTGGAAGAAAATAGTTAAAGTCTCCACCACGATCCTCACCCAACCGCCACGTCCCCTTAACAATTCTTGTTGGCGGGCTAACGTGTACTAACGTCTACTAACGTGCACTAACGTGTACTAACGTGCACAGCACATGACGTCATCCAAGATGGTGGGGCGAAATTGCCGCAAAACGACTCTGCCTATGCTAAACATGTCATTATTATTTTGCAAGCAATGTCTCCACCATGAGATCTAGACTCCAACTGACATAGTACACATTACTGTCACCAGAGGGTACTGTCATCCCCCCTGTGACCTAATCCCAGATGGTGGCCTGTAGGGGGACACTGGCGCGAAAATGAATCAGGCTGCGCTGGGCGGCTGGGGAGAGTAAGGAAAGAGTGCACTCTATTTAGTTTGGAACATTTTATTTAACGATGGAGTATGTTTATCACACTGACGCAAAACACTTGCCCTGATGTGCTTGGGGTCACTATACACAGTCTTCAGACATGCAAACAACTCCTAATTTTCCGAAATAATTTCACTACACACCTGCAAACTGCTCCTAAATAATGCAGCACAGTGATGTGTAGACTCCAAATAGCGCATGGCACAGCCTACAGACCCGTTCGCAAAATAATGCAATCAACGTGCGCAAGCGCCGCCCCCACCCGTCTACACGCCCTGCCCACTGGACTGCGAAGTGACGCGGTCAACAGCTGTCAAACCATGCACAGATGCCCGCACGCATGAGGCGGGGACATCCCTTTCATATTTGATTTCTGAGAAATTGCTATCCAAATACGTGTTCACCTAGACACACGTGCTGACGTTATCGGGCGGGAGCGCAGCCGCAAGCAGCCGCCGAGCGCAGGTGAAAGTGCCATTGATGATGCGATCGGACGGGAGCGAAGACGTATTTACAGATTGCAGACGCTCCAAGCTGGTCCGTGTGGGTGGGTTCCTCTCTACCCTTGCTCTAACTGCGGTCCAGCGAAGATGCTGCAGAAATCCATTCCAGAATAGCACAAGCTGCTTTCTCCTTAGTGATTCTAACGGACCACACGTGACGTGTGGCTAACGCTACGCCGCGCATAGCTACTTACCATCGCAAGCTCATCTAGCAACGTTCACAATGTTATGCTGAAGCCACTTTGCTATTTAAAATAATAACCAAGTCGAACTCTAGTAAATTTCATATGTTGTTGTTGTTGTGGTCTTCAGTCCTGAGACTGGTTTGATGCAGCTATCCATGCTACTCTATCCAGTGCAAGCTTCTTCATCTTCCACTACCTACTGCAACCTACATCCTTCTGCACAATGCTGTTTGTAGTAGCTTACCCGCATTCCTATTTTTTTATTCATTATTAAACCTACTCCTGCATTACCCCTATTTGACTTTGTATTTATAACCCTATATTCGCCTGACCAAAAGTCTTGTTCCTCCTGCCACCGAACTTCACTAATTCCCACTATATCTAACTTTAACCTATCCATTTCCCTTTTTAAATTTTCTAACTTACCTGCCCGATTAAGGGATTTGACATTCCACACTCCGATCCGTAGAACGCCAGTTTTCTTTCTCCTGATAACGACGTCCTCTTGAGTAGTCCCCGCCCGGAGATCCGAATGGGGGACTATTTTACCTCCGGAATATTTTACCGAAGAGGACGCCATCATCATTAACCATACTGTAAAGCTGCATGCCCTCGGGAAAAATGACGGTTGTAGTTTCCCTTTGCTTTCAACCGTTCGCAGTACCAGCACAGCAAGGCCGTTTTTGTTAGTGTTACAAGGCCAGATCAGTCAATCATCCAGACTGTTGCCCTTGCAACTACTGAAAAGGCTGCTGCCCCTCTTCAGGAACCACGCGTTTGTCTGGCCTCTCAACAGATACCCCTCCATTGTGGTTGCACCTACGGTACGGTCATCTGTATCGTTGAGGCACGCAAGCCTCCCCACCAACGGCAAGGTCCATGGTTGACGGGCAGGGGGGGATTGCATAGTCTCCCAGAAATACTTAACGTGTGCTTTTCTAGTTTTCGTGTTGTCTCAACTTGTATGCACGGAAATTCTTGCCCTAACAGAACCTGTTTACGAAAATTGCGCACAATAACATCGAATGCACTCTTCCCAGCGATCCTAACGTGATACCCCAGTCCATCACGTGTTACCCTTCCTGCTTTCAAAACACACAAACGTTCCCACCGATACATAGAGGCTCCTATATCCCAGCGCAAAGGATGTGAATGAATCGAGCATTATGATTGGCTCTTATAGAATTTACCCGCCAAATTACTTATGCCGCCGGTATCGAAGCACTGTCCGCCTCTTCTTTCTGGGACTTTCAGTGGCAAAATTATTTTACACAGATCGCTAAATTTCATTGATAATTAAACCCGCAAAGCTGTTCACAGATCCTCAAATACATACCAGTCTCACAAGGGTATTACAAGCCAGGAACATATCTAGCAGTGTAACTACAATTAAATATCACGATTGCTACTACAGTGTCACACCAAACGTTCGTTGCACAGTTAGTGTCTCCTCTTGACAACGGGGCTTTGGAAGCAGTCTCAGTATCTATAGCACACGTAACTTTCCACATAAAAAGTCTCTCACAGTTACCGATGTGCTGAATCTATATGTCCCTCACGTATAGGACACACAGTTATCATCTCTAGTCGTGCCACAACATAAACCATACTAACTTTACAATGGGATATATACACATTTTACACAACATAAGCCAAAGTAACTTTACAATGTAACGTATACACGTTTTACACAAAAAGTGCACTTATCTTTTAGATCTATACAGTACCCGAAAAAATTATCCTATGCCTACACTCACACAGGCTATATGTCATGATGCTCCCCAGTCCTAGGAAAGCACCGTCAGCCTTTTCTTCCTTTCTACAGACGTGACATTCAGCGCCATACAGAATCATCCCTTTACATCAGAGCACACTCAGTGGACCAAAGTCGCTCTCAGAACTCTTCTACAAACTCGAGATCGTTTCCCCTCAGCACAAACGCGTTATTGTTTCTGCTCCGAACCTGTTCGCTTATCTACAGACATCTCCCGACTCGGGGATCACAAGAACATACCTATTTTCGCATCGATCACCATAATATTGTACCATTTTTGCGGTACTTCTTGATATCAAGCACTAGGCGGCCTCCTACCGACCGCTAGCGCAACATAATTCCCAAGATGTAGAATGGAAATTGTTTCTCTGCAAACTCCAAACTTTTGGGAGGTGCAGCGTGCTGTAAACCACTGAGTAACTAGAAATAAATAGAGGAAACTGATATTTCCACTCTTGAATACCGATGTCGGTGATGTAATAGATTCCAAATCACCCCTATAATTTACAAGCCAACTAAGGCCTTCCTCATGTTTAGAGAACGGGCAAACGTGTCTTCCAATGTGGAGAAGCAGTCAACTGAACAATTTACATGGGAGGGAATAACAGTCCAGTGCAAACGCACTTCCATACACAATCTTCTCAAATTTCCGCTTGATCACTAAAGCCGCCCAACACATACTAAGTATTAGTTCACTATTCGGTCGTCTAGAGGACGGCAAATTAACTCAGATACATTCCTGCACTCCAACAGGCCTCTGCATTCGGACAGGTGCTGCCGTAAACAGTAAACATGAATCATTCCCACCACAGGCCATGCATACACAGAATTATTCCAGAAACCCGGTCACATATATGTTTTATCATTGTACTTACAATTAAATGTTACAATCGCAGTCTCAAATAAATGGCATTTGACAATGAGTGAAGTATAAGAAATACACCCTGCTGTCGGCAGTGACTCTGGAAATAGAAATATCAATACATATCTTATGACTTGACATACTCTTCCCTTTTTTGTCACAGTACTCCAAGTCCAATCCATACCCTCCTTATGACTGGACATAGTCATTTCTGTTCCACGAATACATACTTTATAAACCTGATGCTCAAATGCGACCATATCACACACTCACCACTACTACTAAGTATAATACTTCGTCAATAGCTGACTGCCTACGATACGAAATAACACTCACCGATAATCAACGACGGGTGGGCATGTCTCTTATGTTTCTCTTGCAAGTGCTACCACTGTGTCTTAGAAAGAGAGACGTAATCGGCAAGATGTTAAAGAAAAACCCGATCGCAGCAACAACTGGAATTTACTGTCACAAGCGATCTTGGTTCTACAAGTGCACACAAGTGCACATAAGTTGCAAGCGAGGCTCCCTCTGTTCCTGGCTAAAACACTGTTTTCTAACACGCTTTTGTACAATGCCAAATATTTCATTTTTCTGCCGGGACATCGAGGCCAGTGTCAGGCTCTAAACTAACATTAAGAAGTCCCGATCCACGACATTTTGCAGGAAACTAGACGTTGCGTGGTCTAAATCATATTCTTACGGCGGATAGCATAACACGCCAGACATGGGTTGATTTTAAATAAAAGACAATTACAAGATAAGCAAAGTGGAAGAGTTTTGTCGCTTTGGCGTAGGTCTCCAAACTACAGTCCGAAGGTGATTCACGAGCTCTACATTTAGACTCGTCTCTTGCACTGACGGAATAGCTGATGAGTGCATTCTCTGTCGACTGATTCCAATATTGCACTCATGTGTTACTGTTCAATCTGATAGGTCGGAAACGCAGATGATCTAACATTATAGGTCCGTTTTAAGTGGAGAACGTTGTAGCCTTAGGAGTGTGTGTGTGTTTATGTTCTCTCTTACCAATACCTTTCAGGTACGGATCCTAGACTCTAGAACAATACTTTAGAGTTGATAGCTTGGTTGGTTTACGTAAAAATGCGTCAAGCTCCATCTGTCAGGACCTCCATCACCTATAAAAAACAATCGATTCTTGTCCTTCTTAACTGTCTGCTATAACATGATGACACTTTGAAATCTGTTACTATCCATCGAGAAGGAGTGCTAAGCTCCTCGACATGGACGCATCTGGTAATGGGTGAAGACTCAGAAAGCTCTATTCATTCATGAGAGGTGGAGTGTAGCGGTCTTCGTCTGGTCGGTTGCAGATTAATTCGGTAACGGTGCTGCAGGGCGGGTTGGTCAGTGACAATGTGAGGAGGGTCTTTTACCCTAAGACAACGAGAATGCTCTGTGACTCTCATACTATGCTCGAGCTGCCAGAAATATGTGGAGTGCTCTCTGGTATACTTTGATGATTTATGTGTTCGAGAATTGCCGGCCGATGTGGCCGTGCGGTTCTAGGCGCTTCAGTCTGGAACCGCGCGACCGCTACGGTCTTAGGTTCGAAGCCTGCCTCGGGCATGGATGTGTGTGATGTGCTTAGGTTAGTTAGGTTTAAGTAGTTCTAAGTTCTGGGGGACTGATGACCATAGATGTTAAGTCCCATACTGCTCAGAGGCATTTTGATTTGATCAAGAATTAACACTGAATGTATGTACTGCACAGTCATATATCCATGTTCACACTGATACTCTGATACTCGCAAAGTGGAGAAGGGAAGGTTTAGCTATGATACTGAAATTGCGGAAACATGCTGTCACATCACTGGCCAGTGTTGAAGTTACTGTAAAATTGTTCGTGCTATAAACTGTGATGCTTATTATTAGAGTACATCGAAGTTGTCTTTTGCATCCCATGCATGCATTGGTTACCAAAAAATGATTGACTGATATTACTTGTTCGAGTTGGGGAAAAAGTTTTGGTGGATGGACAGTAACACATGAGTGCAATATTGGAATCAGTCGAAAGAGAATGCACTCATCAGCTATTCCGTCAGTGCAAGAGACGAGTCTAAATGTAGAGCTCGTGAATCACCTTCGGACTGTAGTTTGGAGACCTACGCCAAAGCGACAAAACTCTTCCACTTTGCTTATCTTGTAATTGTCTTTTATTTAAAATCAACCCATGTCTGGCGTGTTATGCTATACGCCGTAAGAATATGATTTAGACCATGCAACGTCTAGTTTCCTGCAAAATGTCGTGGATCGGGACTTCTTAATGTTAGTTTAGAGCCTGACACTGGCCTCGATGTCCCGGCAGAAAAATGAAATATTTGGCATTGTACAAAAGCGTGTTAGAAAACAGTGTTTTAGCCAGGAACAGAGGGAGCCTCGCTTTCAACTTAATATAGTATGTGGGGTAGCACCATTCGCCTAGAGTATAGGTGATCAAAGTTTCAAGTGGCCTCTGCGGTGCCTGTATATTTAATGGGCGGGACAGCAGTAGCAGTTTGAGGTGTAAATTCGGTGAGGAACTCGGTAAGCATTAGGAATGCTTGGATGCCTGCACGCTGTGGTATTCCGAGGGAGCATTGCATTGCGAAATCTCTTTCCCCGCACTGGAGCCACGCCGCAGCTTTGCGTAATTGCGTCAGCATTGGTGCCTAGGTGACTTCTAAATCGGTTGAGCTTTTATAGTTATTAATTTTTGTCTGTTTGGGGGTAGAGAATAATTATGATAGCATGTTGGGCTGATTAATTTGAATGGACGTAGATCTGTAGTACTTGTATGTGGTTTGAAGACGTATCACGTTGCATGCATTTCCATCGAATGGTCAAACATGCTGCTGTCGCACTAACTCAGCTCGACTCGTTTCGAGATATGAGAGTGCCATAGATGTGATTCACTTGTGGGTGTGATCCGATGCAGGTATGTAATTGAATGGAAAGACCTGATTCCAAATGATGGACATCATTTCTAGCGGATCTGAAAAAGCTAGTGTACATTTCATATGACCTCAATTGGCACATGATCTACTACTACTGTTTGTGTTCCTTCTCAATGGGTCATCGCCTATAATGCAGTGGATATTCCAGTTGTTGCTGCGATCGGGTTTTTCTTTAACATCTTGCTGATTATGTCTCTCTTTCTAAGACACAGTGGTAGCACTTGCAAGAAAAACATAAGAGACGCGCCCACCCGTCGTTGATTTTCGGTGAGTGTTATTTCGTATTGAAGGCAGTCAGCTATTGACGAAGTATTATACTTAGTAGTAGTGGTGAGTGTGTGATATGGTCGCATTTGAGCATCAGGTTTATAAAGTATGTATTCGTGGAACAGAAATGACTATGTCCAGTCATAAGGAGGGTATGGATTGGACTTGGAGTACTGTGACAAAAAAGGGAAGAGTATGTCAAGTCATAAGATATGTATTGATATTTCTATGTCCAGAGTCACTGCCGACAGCAGGGTGTATTTCTTATACTTCACTCATTGTCAAATGCCATTTATTTGAGACTGCGATTGTAACATTTAATTGTAAGTACAATGATAAAACATATATGTGACCGGGTTTCTGGAATAATTCTGTGTATGCATGGCCTGTGGTGGGAATGATTCATGTTTACTGTTTACGGCAGCACCTGTCCGAATGCAGAGGCCTGTTGGAGTGCAGGAATGTATCTGAGTTAATTTGCCGTCCTCTAGACGACCGAATAGTGAACTAATACTTAGTATGTGTTGGGCGGCTTTAGTGATCAAGCGGAAATTTGAGAAGATTGTGTATGGAAGTGCGTTTGCACTGGACTGTTATTCCCTCCCATGTAAATTGTTCAGTTGACTGCTTCTCCACATTGGAAGACACGTTTGCCCGTTCTCTAAACATGAGGAAGGCCTTAGTTGGCTTGTAAATTATAGGGGTGATTTGGAATCTATTACATCACCGACATCGGTATTCAAGAGTGGAAATATCAGTTTCCTCTATTTGTTTCTAGTTACTCAGTGGTTTACAGCACGCTGCACCTCCCAAAAGTTTGGAGTTTGCAGAGAAACAATTTCCATTCTACATCTTGGGAATTATGTTGCGCTAGCGGTCGGTAGGAGGCCGCCTAGTGCTTGATATCAAGAAGTACCGCAAAAATGGTACAATATTATGGTGATCGATGCGAAAATAGGTATGTTCTTGTGATCCCCGAGTCGGGAGATGTCTGTAGATAAGCGAACAGGTTCGGAGCAGAAACAATAACGCGTTTGTGCTGAGGGGAAACGATCTCGAGTTTGTAGAAGAGTTCTGAGAGCGACTTTGGTCCACTGAGTGTGCTCTGATGTAAAGGGATGATTCTGTATGGCGCTGAATGTCACGTCTGTAGAAAGGAAGAAAAGGCTGACGGTGCTTTCCTAGGACTGGGGAGCATCATGACATATAGCCTGTGTGAGTGTAGGCATAGGATAATTTTTTCGGGTACTGTATAGATCTAAAAGATAAGTGCACTTTTTGTGTAAAACGTGTATACGTTACATTGTAAAGTTACTTTGGCTTATGTTGTGTAAAATGTGTATATATCCCATTGTAAAGTTAGTATGGTTTATGTTGTGGCATGACTAGAGATGATAACTGTGTGTCCTATACGTGAGGGACATATAGATTCAGCACATCGGTAACTGTGAGAGACTTTTTATGTGGAAAGTTACGTGTGCTATAGATACTGAGACTGCTTCCAAAGCCCCGTTGTCAAGAGGAGACACTAACTGTGCAACGAACGTTTGGTGTGACACTGTAGTAGCAATCGTGATATTTAATTGTAGTTACACTGCTAGATATGTTCCTGGCTTGTAATACCCTTGTGAGACTGGTATGTATTTGAGGATCTGTGAACAGCTTTGCGGGTTTAATTATCAATGAAATTTAGCGATCTGTGTAAAATAATTTTGCCACTGAAAGTCCCAGAAAGAAGAGGCGGACAGTGCTTCGATACCGGCGGCATAAGTAATTTGGCGGGTAAATTCTATAAGAGCCAATCATAATGCTCGATTCATTCACATCCTTTGCGCTGGGATATAGGAGCCTCTATGTATCGGTGGGAACGTTTGTGTGTTTTGAAAGCAGGAAGGGTAACACGTGATGGACTGGGGTATCACGTTAGGATCGCTGGGAAGAGTGCATTCGATGTTATTGTGCGCAATTTTCGTAAACAGGTTCTGTTAGGGCAAGAATTTCCGTGCATACAAGTTGAGACAACACGAAAACTAGAAAAGCACACGTTAAGTATTTCTGGGAGACTATGCAATCCCCCCCTGCCCGTCAACCATGGACCTTGCCGTTGGTGGGGAGGCTTGCGTGCCTCAACGATACAGATGACCGTACCGTAGGTGCAACCACAATGGAGGGGTATCTGTTGAGAGGCCAGACAAACGCGTGGTTCCTGAAGAGGGGCAGCAGCCTTTTCAGTAGTTGCAAGGGCAACAGTCTGGATGATTGACTGATCTGGCCTTGTAACACTAACAAAAACGGCCTTGCTGTGCTGGTACTGCGAACGGTTGAAAGCAAAGGGAAACTACAACCGTCATTTTTCCCGAGGGCATGCAGCTTTACAGTATGGTTAATGATGATGGCGTCCTCTTCGGTAAAATATTCCGGAGGTAAAATAGTCCCCCATTCGGATCTCCGGGCGGGGACTACTCAAGAGGACGTCGTTATCAGGAGAAAGAAAACTGGCGTTCTACGGATCGGAGTGTGGAATGTCAAATCCCTTAATCGGGCAGGTAAGTTAGAAAATTTAAAAAGGGAAATGGATAGGTTAAAGTTAGATATAGTGGGAATTAGTGAAGTTCGGTGGCAGGAGGAACAAGACTTTTGGTCAGGCGAATATAGGGTTATAAATACAAAGTCAAATAGGGGTAATGCAGGAGTAGGTTTAATAATGAATAAAAAAATAGGAATGCGGGTAAGCTACTACAAACAGCATTGTGCAGAAGGATGTAGGTTGCAGTAGGTAGTGGGAGATGAAGAAGCTTGCACTGGATAGAGTAGCATGGATAGCTGCATCAAACCAGTCTCAGGACTGAAGACCACAACAACAACAACATATGAAATTTACTAGAGTTCGACTTGGTTATTATTTTAAATAGCAAAGTGGCTTCAGCATAACATTGTGAACGTTGCTAGATGAGCTTGCGATGGTAAGTAGCTATGCGCGGCGTAGCGTTAGCCACACGTCACGTGTGGTCCGTTAGAATCACTAAGGAGAAAGCAGCTTGTGCTATTCTGGAATGGATTTCTGCAGCATCTTCGCTGGACCGCAGTTAGAGCAAGGGTAGAGAGGAACCCACCCACACGGACCAGCTTGGAGCGTCTGCAATCTGTAAATACGTCTTCGCTCCCGTCCGATCGCATCATCAATGGCACTTTCACCTGCGCTCGGCGGCTGCTTGCGGCTGCGCTCCCGCCCGATAACGTCAGCACGTGTGTCTAGGTGAACACGTATTTGGATAGCAATTTCTCAGAAATCAAATATGAAAGGGATGTCCCCGCCTCATGCGTGCGGGCATCTGTGCATGGTTTGACAGCTGTTGACCGCGTCACTTCGCAGTCCAGTGGGCAGGGCGTGTAGACGGGTGGGGGCGGCGCTTGCGCACGTTGATTGCATTATTTTGCGAACGGGTCTGTAGGCTGTGCCATGCGCTATTTGGAGTCTACACATCACTGTGCTGCATTATTTAGGAGCAGTTTGCAGGTGTGTAGTGAAATTATTTCGGAAAATTAGGAGTTGTTTGCATGTCTGAAGACTGTGTATAGTGACCCCAAGCACATCAGGGCAAGTGTTTTGCGTCAGTGTGATAAACATACTCCATCGTTAAATAAAATGTTCCAAACTAAATAGAGTGCACTCTTTCCTTACTCTCCCCAGCCGCCCAGCGCAGCCTGATTCATTTTCGCGCCAGTGTCCCCCTACAGGCCACCATCTGGGATTAGGTCACAGGGGGGATGACAGTATCCTCTGGTGACAGTAATGTGTACTATGTCAGTTGGAGTCTAGATCTCATGGTGGAGACATTGCTTGCAAAATAATAATGACTTATGTTTAGCATAGGCAGAGTCGTTTTGCGGCCATTTCGCTCCACCATCTTGGATGACGTCAAGTGCTGTGTACGTTAGTACACGATAGCCCGCCAACATGGGTTGATAATGGGACGTGGCGTGTGGGTGAGGATCTTGGTGGACACTTTAACTATTACAAAATTGTTAAGGCTTTCGTGGCCAGTTGTTGACAAACTGCCTATTTGCTTCTGTCTCTAGTTCTTCGGCCAACGTGCGTCTGATGATTCTACTAACGTTTCGCTAGCACGATGGCTGGCATTGTCAAAGATTCACCCTGCATTGCCGGTGGTGAACTGGAATCGAGCTCGCGGCCGCAGACTACGTATACCTGGCGCTCCAACGTCCGAGGGCTTCTCCGGTGTGGTTCTCCTCTTGCTACCTGCGACGGTCGTTCGCTGCAGTACGGGAAGCCAGGATCCGTTTACCTTAAGGCTTTCCTCTTCCTTGTTGAAGCTGTTCCCTTGTTTGTGTATTTCTATAGTTTCTCTAAAGAAGCGGGTCTGATAGTGCATCTCTACAGCCAGAACATCCGTGTCGGAGAATTTTATTACATGGTCGGCATCACTCAGCGCGTGCTCTGCCACGGCCGATTTCTCTACCTGCCCCAACCTGCAATGTCGCTTATGTTCTTTGATCCTGGTGTTGATTGATCATCCAGTCATTCCGACGCAAACTTTTACCGCATGTGCATGGTAAGCGGTATATTCCCGACATTGCAAGTAGGTCGCTTTCATCCTTTGCCTATCTAAGACATTCTTTGATCTTCCTTGTCGGTTTGAAAATTGTCTTTACGCCGTGTTTGTGCAATATACGGTCGATTCTGTCTGTCACTCTGGGAATGTATGGCAGAAAGGTCGTACCCGACATTGCTTTTCCTAATTTCTTACTTCGCCGAGTGTTTCGTTCTGTTACACTTCTCATATAATTTGCGGAGTACCCATTGCTCCTCAGAACACTTTCCAGATATTGCATTTCGCGTTTGAGATGCTGCGGCTCACATATTCGTCCTACTCGCGTTACGAGCGTACGAATTACGCCTCTTTTCCGGCTCGGGTGGCGGTTTGGTAGGTGCAAGTATTGGTCCGTGTGTGTCGGTTTTCGGTACACGCTTTGTCCCAGGTTTTCGCCGTCCCATGTGACCAGCACATCTAGAAATGGCAGTTTCTTGTCCTTTTCTACTTCCATGGTAAATGTTATGTTGGCATGGAGGCTGTTCAAGTGTCTTAGGAAGTCACCGAGCTGTTCTTCACGATGGCTCCACACAACGAAAGTATCATCGACGTACCTGTACCACACCTTAGGTTTACAAGTCGCCGAGTCCAGTGCCTGTGCTTCGAAATGTTCGATGAAGTTGGCCACCACTGGACTAAGAGGACTACCGATGGCAAAGCCTTCCAGCTCTTCGCAGAAATTGCCATTCCACGTGAAATAGCTCGTGGCGAGACATGCATGGAAGAGCTTGGTGATGTCTTGCGGGAAAATGGAACTGATGTGTTCCAGAGCGTCCCTGACTGGCACATTCGTAAACAAAGAAACAATGTCAAACCTGACCAGGATTTCGTTTGGTGCAAGTTTTACCTTCCAAGTCCAGGTGGGTTTGGCACTCGCCAAAATACGGTCCAAGTCCACAATAGCGCTCTCTGGTGGTGTCAATATATACTAGGCCTTGTGATGAAGACACCTGCATGAAATCATTTAAATAAAGACTTATGTCTAGGTCCTTTTTCCCACAAATCCTTAGGAGGAGGTGGCGGTCGGGTGACTGAGTTTAGTACAAGTGTTCTTTCTTTCACGCCATTTTCTTAGCTTAACAGCGAAACTCCAAGTGACCTTTGTTTACCGCCAAAATTCAAACTTGGCGCCAGTTCGTAGGAGGAAGTGGCGGTCGGATGACTTAGGTTAGTGGAGGTAGGCCAAGTGAGCTATCTTCCCGCGATTTTCTTTGCTTAGTATAGATAACCTTGATTTGATGCATTATCCTGTTGGAATTTGAACATCTCACTCTTTTTTGGGGGGATGGGGCGTGCCACATCCCCTCCAAAATTCAAACATTCCGGCAAAAGCTGCCATCTTGAAAGACGTCATCGCCGCCATCTTGGATGACATCATGTACTGTTGCCAAGCCTACACGCCACCATTTCGGATAACTTCATCGCCGCCATCTTGGATACATCTGGCAACGATGCAGAGTGCGGTAGAATGCAGGTTGTTCCAATACTTAAAGTATCCTGATTTTGAGAAACCATCGTCGTTACTATGGACACAAGTGTGGAATCGGTGTAAGCAGTTCTGTCACAAGGCAAGACTGGAAGCGATATGCCAGTTGTATACTTTTCAAGTATTCTTTCTGCGGAACACAATGAATGGTGAAAGATATCTGGAAATACAGCAGGATCATGAATGGCCAGCAATCCTGCAGTGGAACAATCCAGAGCTTTGCTTCATGCAGGATGTCTGATGTAACACTCCCTATTTTTAAACAGTTATGATTTCTTTATTTGTGAACCAATTCTTTTAGAACTACTTTTGTTAAAAAGCAGCACGCCATGAGGTTGTATTTAACTTCATTTTTTCATTTGTTTCAGTTGGAAAATGCCGCCTGTGTTGAGTGTGGAAGAATGGGCCAAAATAGCAGTTCATAATGAGATCTTGGGATATGTGGCGCAAGTACAAAGGTGAGGATCCATGCAGCGCTGGATGCAAAAACAGTTAAAAATTGCAAATTACTAACAAGGAATGTCGCCGATGCAAGAAGATAAGGAAGACCATCACCTTTGAGAACACCAGAGAACGTTGACAGAGTTCGTGAAACATTCACTAGGAGACCTAGGAAATCACTGCTTCCAGGATCTCGTGAAAGAGATCTTTGATGTTATGCAGTTGTAACGATTCTTAAGAAAGATCTCACTTTTACACCGTGGCATCCGAATTATCGGCAGCAATTGTTTCCTGATGACTGTAGCAGAAGAATTGAGTTTGGAAAATTTTCTTGGGTGGAATGATGATTGACCTGAACTTTCTGAAAACATTCTGTGGACTGATGAGGCAGTTTTGCGCATTGGAAGATTTGTAAACAACCGTAACTGCCATTACTGGGCAGCAGAAGATCCACACGAATGTGTTGAATGGCGAAAGATGTCTGTAAATACTGCAGGGTCATAAATTGCCAGCAATTCTACAGTGGAACAATCCACAGCTTCACTTCATGCAGGATGGAGCACTTGCACATTTTGCAGCTGGTCCATGCGAACGTCTGCACGATCATTTCCCTTGTCGCTGGATTGGCAAACATGCTGCACATGAATGGCGTGGCCACAACACTGATTTAACGCCTTGTTATTGTTTTCGCAGGAGGTGGGCAAAGGAGGAGGCTTACAAGAAAATACCGCGAAACTTGGATGAAATGGAAGCAGTAATATGTGATGTGTTAGCCAATGTTCCATCTAACATGTTGCAGGCAGCAATATCGCATGTACCAGTTCGTTTAAAATAATGCGTAGAGGATACTGGAGCTTACGTGGAGTTTTAAAATGATGTTAAACACAACCTTAAGGAGGGAATGACTTATCAGACACCCTCAGCAACTGAGCTGGAATATTTGGCATAGATCTGGGCAATGAAGCAATTTCGACCTTACATGTGCAGCAGAAAATTCATGATCCTGACCGATCGTAAGCTACACTGCTTAACAATTGCTAAGGTACAAAGACATTGGTGGACAGGAATAATCACAGGCAATGATGGATGCCATGGAACGCTATAGAGGTAGAATCGTATATTTGTAACGAAAAATGGTACAGATTTCACCACATGGGAAAGCAGGATAACAGACATAAACAACGTTCATGTGTCATACAGGTCAGATTCCCAACATAAGGGTCGATATCGGACAATCGGTAAGGAATATGCCCTCTTTGGACACTAATGCACAATTTGTACCTGTTATTCTTGCTGGCTACCAAACTGTTGAGAAGTCCTTAGGGGACATTTTCCCACACCTCTCTGAAGGCGGTTTCCAATTCTTACACTGTTCAGGAAGAGGCATTCGTTGAGAAACTCATCTGCTGAGAGCTTCCCAGGCATGCTGTATAGGATTTAGGTCCTTGAAGTAAGCAACATACTCCATATGATCAATGTCTTCACTTTCCAGTGTGACCGACACCTCAGTGGTCCTGTGTGGCCGGGCATATTCGTCCATAAAGAAAAATCCGTGACCTAAAACACTCCTATCCAGATAAACATGTTCCAGAATAATCTCATCGTAACACCAGTGTGATGTAATGGAACCTTGCACAAAAGCACACAGCAGTATTTGGCCATTGTACATGAGTAGAGCCAGTTCTGTGCCATTTTGTTTGTGTGGTTTGCATACATTCAGGGACAAGCATACATTCAGGGGTAAATTACCCCCACTCCTTCCTCTTAACCTATTGTTATGCTAATCTGAAATATCCCCCACCTCTCTCCCTTGCCTCCTCATTCTCTCTGGGAAAAGGGATTGTCACCTCATCCCCTCCACAGTTCCTTTTTCCCCTCCTGATAAATCCCTCAGCCCCCCTCCCCTCACCCACTTCTGCTTCCCCTCCACATCTGGAAATTAGCACGAAAAAGACTCAGTTTGTGCTGAGCTGTTGGAAGGGAACGATCTCATGACACAAAATTCAAATCAATGTAAATTGACACAGTAATCCATTGGTCATTTGAATTAACATTTTCTTTATTTAATCAGTCTGTGGGAGACAGGTCTCCTTCCCTCCCCTACCTCACTTTCCATGATGAAATAACTGTTAGCATTGAAGATTGGAATGAAGTGTGATGTATTAACCGCTGTTTTGGGTTCTCTGTGCTTATGTCAGCTGGTTGGGTGCCACCAAGTACCAAGTGAAGTGCCGAGCCACACGCATCTGCATGCTGGTTGGTTGGTTGGTTGTTTTGGGGAAGGAGACCAGACAGCGAGGTCATCGGTCTCATCGAATTAGGGAAGGACGGGGAAGGAAGTCGGCTGTGCCCTTTGAAAGGAACCATCCTGGCATTTGCCTGGAGCGATTTAGGGAAATCACGGAAAACCTAAATCAGGATGGCCGGACGCGGGATTGAACCGTCGTCCTCCCGAATGCGAGTCCAGTGTCTAACCACTGCGCCACCTCGCTCGGTGCATCTGCATGTCATGGGGATTGGGCCACTATTAGAAATTGGTTCCCACATATATATCACCCAGTTTATGCTGAGCTGTTTGATAGGAAAGATTTCACTGTGGAGCACTTATGTGATGTTCTGGTATATGACGCATTTTATTCGATATTTTATATGATTCCAGAACTTTGTAACTACAGTGTCTCAGTACATAGTGTCCTCCAGAGGAGTTACTGTCATAATATGCTCAATTGAGGATGGTTGGTTGGTTTTGGAGAGAGTTGGGTTCAAATGACTCTGAGCACTATGGCACTTAACAGCTGAGGTCATCAGTCCCATAGAACTTAGAACTACTTAAACCTAACTAACCTAAGGACATGACACACATCCATGCCCGAGGCAGGATTCGAACCTACGGCCATAGCGGTCGCCAGTTCCAGACTGAAGCACCTAGAACTGCTCGGCCACACTGGCCAGTTTTGGGGAGGGGACCAAACAATGAGAACATCAGTCCCTCAATTGAGGAGATGTTGGTGTTGGACAGAGAAAAGTTTCATAAGTGTGTTACCTGCAAGCACAAAGCTGAGGACTTCGTCCATAGCCTCCTACATGAGGGATAAAAGGAGGCGATAATGGAGGAGTGTGGGATGAATATTTTTCAGCAAATAATGGTGGTCAAGAGGGCTGGGTGAATACGCATTTCACAATTCATAGAGATTACTACCTGTGCTGGAGCTTTCCTGTTTTTCAAAATGGCCAGTCAGTCCACAGTGCACATCCTATTCCACTACCCCAGACAGAATGTATCACAAATGTTCACCTTGGTGTGTGGGCTTTAACTGCCTAACTGACAATTCTGCCCCAAGTGGGTGCTCGAAAACTATGACATTATGGGTGTAGAATTGGTGAGAACCAATAGGAGCACAGGAATGCTACATCTGGTCATGTGATCATGATATCAGAGGGATATAAGACAGATGCACTCTCAGTCACAGCCGATCAGTAGACTAACCATGAAGTGTCAACAACAGTCAAGATTCTCATCCGACTCCATCTCACAGAAGAATTGTAAGAGTAAGTGCAACTCATAGGGACTACTACGTGTGCTGGAGCTGCTCCGTTTTTTGAAATGGCCAATCAGTTCACAGTGCCCATCCTATTCCACTACCCCAGAGAGAATGAACCAAAGATGTTCGCCTTGGTGTGTGGGCCTCAACTGCCCTAACTGACAATTCCGCCACAAAATCACGTGATCAAACGTCAGGGGGATATAAGACGGAAACGCTCTCATTCACAGTCAATCAGCAGAAGAGCCATGAAGTGTAAACAACACCAAAGATTCTCATTTGCCTCCATCTCACAGAAGAAGTGTAAAAGTACCTAAGAGCGGTTTAGTTCCATGTCCTTGTTCAACTCAATGCCAACTCTTTGTTTGGGGATTCTTATTGTTTCTTCTTCTTCCTTGTTCAGCAGCCTCCAGCATGGCCAGACCGACAGCGATCTCCATTGTGTCTGGACCAGCAGCAGCAACCAGCTTGTCAGGATCTGCAGTAGCCTCCCTCGGCTTGTTGGGACCTGCAGTGAATCCAGTCTGTCAGGGCCAGCAGCAGCAGCGTTGTGGGATCCTGTAGCACACCTGACCAGCAAGTCGAAGCAGGAAAATGAGCTACTACTATCCCTCCTGCAAATTTATGTAGTGAAGACACCCAGCCAGCCCCTGATTCTCAGAAAAAACTATGCTGGAGGTCCTGGCTATGGTCACATTGTCAAAGTTCCCTGTCTACTCTCACTCAAAGAGAAGAAGAATGTCAGCATCATTCAATAGTTCAATTTTGCGCTTCGCTTTCTTGAACATAGCGTCCCAGGACAACACAGGTGCTGTGTAGCAAAATGCAGGATCCAGAGAATGTGTGATCATGCATTGACTCCGGGGTTTCTCGAAAACATCCGTCAGCAAGGGCACGTCTGTGTCATATAAATTGTGCATACTCTCCTAAAGAGGAGATGCAGAATTCCGGCCAGACATTCACAGCAAGCTTATACTTTGCATCAGTTATGGCATCACCTGTTAGTTTGCTGGAGAATGGAGTTATGACGGGTAGCAAAGTTTCATTAAGTTTCGCCGTACTATTCAGCTACTCATATGTAAAATCCTTCTTCCTAGTCACATGTTGAAACTTTTCTTCACCTGGTAATGCAGCCTGAGTGATGTGCACATCCTTTTGCGGCAGAGTTTCAACAAGTTTCTGGAGTGCACCTGAATAAAACGTAGCGAGTCAAGGAAGTGGAATATAATTCTTGGCGTCGTTCATTTGGAAAATGAAATATACACTCCTGGAAATGGAATAAAGGACACATTGACACCGGTGTGTCAGACCCACCATACTTGCTCCGGACACTGCGAGAGGGCTGTACAAGCAATGATCACACGCACGGCACAGCGGACACACCAGGAACCGCGGTGTTGGCCGTCGAATGGCGCTAGCTGCGCAGCATTTGTGCACCGCCGCCGTCAGTGTCAGCCAGTTTGCCGTGGCATACGGAGCTCCATCGCAGTCTTTAACACTGGTAGCACGCCGCGACAGCGTGGACGTGAACCGTATGTGCAGTTGACGGACTTTGAGCGAGGGCGTATAGTGGGCATGCGGGAGGCCGGGTGGACGTACCGCCGAATTGCTCAACACGTGGGGCGTGAGGTCTCCACAGTACATCGATGTTGTCGCCAGTGGTCGGCGGAAGGTGCACGTGCCCGTCGACCTGGGACCGGACCGCAGCGACGCACGGATGCACGCCAAGACCGTAGGATCCTACGCAGTGCCGTAGGGGACCGCACCGCCACTTCCCAGCAAATTAGGGACACTGTTGCTCCTGGGGTATCGGCGAGGACCATTCGCAACCGTCTCCAGGAAGCTGGGCTACGGTCCCGCACACCGTTAGGCCGTCTTCCCCTCACGCCCCAACATCGTGCAGCCCGCCTCCAGTGGTGTCGCGACAGGCGTGAATGGAGGGACGAATGGAGACGTGTCGTCTTCAGCGACGAGAGTCGCTTCTGCCTTGGTGCCAATGATGGTCGTATGCGTGTTTGGCGCCGTGCAGGTGAGCGCCACAATCAGGACTGCATACGACCGAGGCACACAGGGCCAACACCTGGCATCATGGTGTGGGGAGCGATCTCCTACACTGGCCGTACACCACTGGTGATCGTCGAGGGGACACTGAATAGTGCACGGTACATCCAAACCGTCATCGAACCCATCGTTCTACCATTCCTTGACCGGCAAGGGAACTTGCTGTTCCAACAGGACAATGCACGTCCGCATGTATCCCGTTGCCACCCAACGTGCTCTAGAATGTGTAAGTCAACTACCCCGGCCAGCAAGATCTTCGGATCTGTCCCCCATTGAGCATGTTTGGGACTGGATGAAGCGTCGTCTCACGCGGTCTGCACGTCCAGCACGAACGCTGGTCCAACTGAGGCGCCAGGTGGAAATGGCATGGCAAGCCGTTCCACAGGACTACATCCAGCATCTCTACGATCGTCTCCATGGGAGAATAGCAGCCTGCATTGCTGTGAAAGGTGGATATACACTGTACTAGTGCCGACATTGTGCATGCTCTGTTGCCTGTGTCTATGTGCCTGTGGTTCTGTCAGTGTGATCATGTGATGTATCTGACCCCAGGAATGTGTCAATAAAGTTTCCCCTTCCTGGGACAATGAATTCACGGTGTTCTTATTTCAATTTCCAGGAGTGTATTTCTCAACATTCTCAGCCAGGACACTGACCTGATCCTTCTCCATACCTAAATTAGACAAGTGTTCAACAAGAAAGTGAGCATCATACCCTCTTAAATTACGAATGAAAAAGAGTATGCGTCGCGGTAATTGCTACTTCAAGTTGCTTGTGTTACGTTAGGTTCCGCGGAACTTCCCTGTAAGATGACAATGATCCCTAAGAGGAGTTTCTGCTTTTGTATCTAATGGCAGCCCACAAATATGGCTGTCAGTAGCGTTCTTGTACAAATCTTCATTCTTCCTGGTTTTGGTCATGGCAATGTTGTTGCTGTAAGGCTTATCAACCTCCGATGGAAGTTTTTCAAGCTCAGTAAGAAGCCAAACTGCATACGGCATAAGATTTGTATTGGTTAAGACTCCTATCATAAGACGATGAAATTTTCAACGCTGCCACATATGATACGTCTTTTTCCGTGAAGATTTTATGTGAGGCACCTTCAAAGTAGGTCACAAAGTGAGGAGGCATTCGAAGACGGCAGGTGCCATAAACAGGCATCGCTCCTGATGGTGAGCGTTCTTAAACTTCATGAATTTCTTTTTCTCAGTAAGTATAACAACACGTACTGGGTCCTTGGAAGTGCAATCTACTAGATGCTTTGCTAACAACTTCTCTGAGGAAAAGGCACCTTAAGCAAATATGCTCTTTATGGACGTGTTTACTAATTTGGGAGGAAATGAGTTAGGACATGTCCCTGATCCAATAGATAATGATCTACATCTACATGGATACTCTGCAAATAACACTTAAGTGCCCGGCAAAGGGTTCACTGAGTCACCTTTACACTAATTCTCTGTTATTCCACTCTCGAACAGCATGTTTAAAACACCAATGCATATATTTTTCCACACGAATTCTGATTTTTCCATATTATATTCAGATGATCGTTTCTCCCTATGTACATCGGTATCAACAAAATATTTTCGCGTTCAGAGGAAAAAGTTTGTGATTGAAGTTTCATATGAAGATCCCGCCAGAATGAGAAACTCCTTGTTTTAATTATGACAACCCCAAATTATGTGTAACGTCCTTGACACTCTCCCCCTTTTTCTCGATAATACGAAACGTGCTGCTCATGTTTGAACTTTCTTGATACACTCCGTTAATCCTATATGGTAAGGACCCTACACTGTGCAGCAATATTCCAGAAGAGGACAGACAAGTACAATGTGGGCAGTCTCTTTAGTAGGTCTGTTGCATTGTCTGAATGTTCTGCCGATAAAATGCAGTCTTTGTATATGCCCTGGATCTTGACGGAAATTTCGATACGGTCCAGGTTATAAAACTTATGAATATTAACGTATCAATCATATCGAGATGTGAGCTGTGGTTTTTTCATGTAATTTCTTTCGCAAGCCAGAACTGACCATGCAAAGCAAGCCTTGTCGATTTTATACATGTCTTCTTATCAGCTGTATCCTTATGAAACTTGATATATCCAGAATGAGATTTCCACTCTGCAGCGGAGTGTGCTCTGATACGAAACTTCCTGGCAGATTAAAACTGTGTGCCCGACCGAGACTCGAACTCCCGAGTTTTGATCTTCCAGGAAGTTTCATATCAGCGCACACCCCGCTGCAGAGTGGAAATCTCATTCTGGAAACATCCCCCAGGCTGTGGCTAAGCCATGTCTCCGCAGTATCCTTTCTTTCAGGAGTGCTAGTTCTGCAAGGTTCGCAGGAGAGCTTCTGTAAAGTTTGGAAGGTAGGAGACGAGATACTGGCAGAAGTAAAGCTGTGAGGACCGGGCGTGAGTCGTGCTTCGGTAGCTCAGATGGTAGAGCACTTGCCCGCGAAAGGCAAAGGTCCGGAGTTCGAGTCTCGGTCGGACACACAGTTTTAATCTGCCAGGAAGTTTCAAGCTTCATATAGGTTGAACCGCCATCTACTGGATCATAGACCTGCGTGTTCATGTCAAGGTGTAGTATTCATCTGAGTGCTTTAGCTGACTCTCTCCAACTTCCACCTCGGAAAAGCAGTCCAGTATAGCACTCGAGGTGGACTTACGAAACCACTCAGTGATTGATGTGTTCCATAATACCATGCCATATTCCTCCCCCCCCCTCCCCCTCCCCAAAGATAGTGAAGGCTAGTCTCTTCAATGCCAGAAGTCTGTTTGAGAGGAGCACAACAGTTCGATGTGCAGCACAGTGCTGCATTTAATGGTAGCATAATGCAGTTCATTAACAGCCTTGAGGCAATCCGTTTCCAGAACAGGAAGGTAAGCTTTCAGAAACCCTACAGGGTCACAGTACCCTCCTGCTGTATTCTCGATCCTAGTGAGCGAGATTCCCTCCTCAACGCAATCACCAAGTACTCTAACTGCGGTATGGTGTTGTGTTACTAACCTGATGTCTTTCACTAAAAGAACGCGTGAAGGATCTGCCGCTATCCATTTATTCCTATTACTGCAACAACAACTAGTTGACGACGATTTGATGACGGCTGCGTGGAGGAGCATGGGGTGCACATACCTTGCGGTTCAGGCGAGAAAGTGGGGGAGGAGGTGCGTGCCCCAGTGTGAGCAGCCTTGCTGCAGCTGTGGCTGCAGACATGGTTTTTGCCACAGCTCTGAGCCAGTTGACGAAGAAGTTAACGTCGCTCATGGAAACCAGTGCAGAGCTGGTTCTGGAGCAGCGATGGTGGGGGCAGTGGGGGCTGCAGCTGCGGCTGTGCAGCAACAAGTGGAAGCTTACATGGTGATGTGTGTCGCACAAGACTGCGTCTTGTTGGCTTCTTAGCCGCCCCCTGTAGCCTTGCACGGTATACTGTGGTAAAGCACTTGCTGGAAGAAGAAGAATAACGAAAAGAAGGAACATAGATTGCATGCAAGCAGCGTGAAGGTGTGTAAAAATTACCTATAATGCTTTGGCTCTGTGACATGTCCCACAGGTCATTGGAAATCATCTCTGGCACATCCTCATATTGACACTGCATCCTCTCAATCTCCCTCACCCATTGTGACACGTCATCATTCTCACCCAAACCATAGATCCGTCGATCCAGCACACCAAAATCTCCTACAACATATTGCTCTAATAAAATAAGAACACATACATACAATCAAAACTAAGAATTTTTTTTAGAATATGTGCTTACATGGTAGCTCTGACAGGAAAGATATCACAACCTCAGTCACTCCCTGGTCCTCTTTCTCGAAATCATCTATAACAACAAATAATATGTCCCAAACAACAACATATTATGTATACCCTCAGTACGACAATGAAATTTGAGAAAGGAATAAATTCTTAAAGAATATGCATCAGCAATGAGTTATGTACACAAACAGCACTATGAAGAAGAAAATATGTTCTCGAGATGCTGATGCTGCTGTTGTTGGTGTTGGCTCTTATTTTCCAGCTGATCCAGTATTTCATGAATATATGCTGAAACAATAAGAAGAAGAAGACATGCTTTCAACACTATGAATGTATTACAGAATGAATTATGAAAAAAGTTAGAGTTGTCGATTTTAATATATGCTTACCTGGTAATTCTCCTTGAATAGGGCGTTTGTCACTGGCGCTGGTGCTGTGTGGATGGATGCATTAACGAGGACACAGGCACACTGACGTCACCATGGATGATGGGAAAATGAGAACTACTGCAGGTGAGAATAGACTTTAAGTGCCTTCAATGATTCAGCACTAGCCAATAGGAACACATTATTCTGAGGAGGGATGAAAACCTGTGCGTTTGGACACATTGGTTCATACATGTGTTCACACAGACCGGAATAGCCACTCGAGAGCAAGAGAGAGAGAGATAGGAGAGAGAGAGAGAGAGAGAGAGAGAGAGAGACAGTTAGAGAGACAGAGAGAGAGAGAGATGGGAAACAACGCTGCAGTTTCCCAGTCAAAGACATGCCACCACCTAATGTTTTGTTTGGGTCCACGAAAACAGCTGGAAGTCCATGCAGGTAGGCACAGGCAAGTGCTCGGATCAGCATTGGCGCATGTGGATCCTGGTGGTGGCGAGCTGTCAGCCTTTGACAGTGGTTTCTCTGTGCTGGGCTGTGCGGTCCCTGACAGATGTTTTTCTGTGTTTGCAGAGAACGGATGCCTCACGTGTGCATGGTCTCACAGTAGTTCCACTGGACACTGGGTGGCGATGCTAGGAGTCCACGCTGGCGTTTGCCATCTCGGAACGTGCCGTTAGCCCAAAGACTTCCACAGTGAATGGAGCTGTCAGTGCTCAGTGCTCCATCTGGAGCAGGCAGCACACAGCCAGCAGACATGACCCAATCTCTGCATGATGTAGATGCATGCGGTCAGTGCTCCGCCCGATGCTTGGTGGTGCCTGGTCAGCTGACATGCACTTGAGCAACTCAATGGTGGCTAATATATCACACTTCATTCCATTCCTCGGTGAATGCAATTATTATGTCTTGGAAACTGGGGGAGTGGTGAGGAGGACACTTGTCTACTGCAGACTGAGTAGATAAAAAATATGCCAACTGAACTGAACAATATATTATTAAGTCAATTGACATTAATTTGATTTTTGTTTCATGAGATCCTTCCCCTCCAGCAGCTCAGCACAGCCTGATCCTTTTTCCCCCACCAATTTCCAGATGGAGGAGGGGAGGGCCAAAGTGGTGGCGGCGAGGACTGGGCGATATCCTTGGAGGGGAAAAGAGGCTCAGAACTGAGCTGGGGAAGGGAGGCAGTGACAACCCCTTTTCCAGAGATGTGTGGAAGGAGCAGAGGGAGGGAAGGTTTCTCAGTAAAAGAAAAAAAAAGCACTCCGTCTTCAGGCCATGAGTGACCTACCGGGACTATCCGACCGCCGTGTCATCTTCGGTGGAGGATGCGGATAGGAGGGGCGTGGGGTCAGCACACCACTCTCTCGGTCATAAGATGGTATTCTTGACTGAAGCCGCTACTAGTCGGTCGAGTAGCTCCTAAATTGGCATCACGAGGCTGAGTGCACTAAGAAAAATGGCAACAGTGCATGGCGGCGTGGATGGCTCCCATCCAATTGCCGACCATGCCTGACTGACAAATAATCCCCATTGGGTCATAAATCAACCCCCAGCATAATAATAGGTTAAGGGGATGGGGACGGGGGCCATTTACCCCCAAATGTACACTTCACTCCCCACAATTTGCATAATGTCTAACCACACCATAACGACTAGGCCATACTAATGACATTCATGAACATTCAGTGGCGTGTAACGTCTTCCTCGCTCTCTCCACACTAACTGGTGAGCAGAATCACATGCCACAGTGCTTGTACACGATCGTAATCACTCAAACAATGTCTTGCCGAAATTTTGGTGTTCTATGCGGAATGTCGCGTTGATCAGTTTCACAACAACCTACGTCACACACCGTACTACAGTTAACTCGTCCCACCCTCTACATTTCCTTTTACTGTTATTGGTCGGATGTTCTATAGCAGTGGCCCGTTGTTCCGTATCAACTGGCATTTGTCCCATAGGAAGTGTCAGTTCTTCCTTAGCAACTGTCAAACAGTGTATTTACGTGAATATTTTATTTAGTGCAAATGATCCACCGCGTGCAATAGCTCCATACTTAACAATCATATACAACCGTTCGCTCGACGAAAGATCCATAGCCAAAGACTGGAAAGTTGCACAGGTCACACCAATATTCAAGAAAGGTAGTAGGAGTAATCCACTAAATTACAGGCCCGTATCATTAACGTCGATATGCAGCAGGATTCTCGAACATATATTGTGTTCGAACATTATGAATTACTTCGAAGAAAACGGTCTTCTGACACACAGTCAACATGGATTTAGATAACATCGTTCTTGTAAACGCAACTAGCTCTTTTCTCGCATGAAGTGTTGAGTGCTAATGACAAGGGATTTCAGATTGATTCCGTATTTCTGGATTTCCGGTAGGCTTTTGACACTGTACCACACAAGCGGCTTGCAGTGAAATTGCGTGCGTCTCAGTTATATGACTGGATTCGTAATTGCCTGTCAGAGAGGTCACAGTTCGTAGTAATTGACGGAAAGTCTTTGAGTAAAACAGAAGTGATTTCTGGCATTCCACAAGGTAGTGTTATAGGCCCTTTGCTGTTCCTTATCTATATAAACGATTTGGGAGACAATCCGAGAGCAGTCTTCTTCGGTTGTTCGCAGATGACGCTTTCGTTTATCGACTGATAAAGTCATCGGAAGATCAAAACAAATTGCAAAATGATTTAGAAAAGCAATCTGTATGGTGCGAAAATTGACAATTGATCCTAAATAACAAAACGTATGGAGTGCTAAAAGGAATCCGTTAAACTTTGGTTAGAAGGTAAATCAACAAATCTAAAGGCCGTAAATTCATCAAATACCTAGGAATTATAATTACGAGTAACTTCAATTAGAAGGAACGCATAGAAAATGTTGTGGGGAAGACTAAGCAAAGATTGTGTTTTTATTGGCAGGACACTTACAAAATGTAACTGATCTACCAAGGAGACTGCCAACACTACGCTTGTCCGTCCTGTTCTAGAATACTGCTGCGCGGTGTGGGATCCTTAGCAGATAGGATTGACGGAGTACATTGAAAAAGTTCGAAGAAGGGCAGAACGTTTTGTATTATCGCGAAATAGGGGAGAGAGTGTCACTGAAATGATACAGGATTTGGGGTGGATATCATTAAAAAATAAGGTGCTTTTCGTTACGGCGGAATCTTCTCACGAAATTCCAATCACCAACATTCTCCTCCGAATGCGAAAACCGACCTACATAGGGAGAAACGATCACCGTAATAAAATAAGGAAAATCAGAGCTTATACGGAAAGATACAGGTGTTCGTTCTTTCCGTGCGCTATACGAGATTGGAATAATAGAGAATTGTGAAGGTGGTTCTATGAATTCTCTGCCAGGCACGTAAATGTGATTTGCAGAATATCCACGTAGATGCAGATGTAGATTAAAGTGGCAATTGAAACTCGAAGAATAGTCATATGAGATCGTGTACAAACCGGGCTAAATAAACGCTAATTCCGATGTGTTAAGTAGAAAGAGGCAAAAAATTGGTAGAGACCACAGGAAGAAGACGGAGGACCAAATAAGAATAGCGTCTGAGCACGAGGTACCGAATGAGGACGTGGTAGAAATTAATGATGAAGAGTAAACAGAAATTATGGAAGCAACACGACAATGCAGTGAGTGGTCACCAAGGAAAAAATAAAATGCTGAATCGGCTAAAGAAAAATTGTGCTTGGAGAGGAATGAAACGGGATGTAGAAGAATTCTTTTGAACACGGGATAACTGCCAAAGAAACAAATTTATGTAAAATAAGACAAAGTTGCCATTATTACCAGAAGACAGCAGAAACCGTTTCCGGCAAACTTGCTATGGATGTAGTAGGTCCATTAGATGTAACATCGAACGGAAATGGATATATTTTGACATTTACTGGTTCCTGAAGAGGGGCAGCAGCCTTTTTCAGTAGTTGCAGGGGCAACAGTCTGGATGACTGACTGATCTGGCCTTGTAACACTAACCATTACGGCCTTGCTGTGCTGGTACTGCGAACGGCTGAAAGCAAGGGGAAACTACAGCCGTCATTTTTCCCGAGGGCATGCAGCTTTACTGTGTGGTTAAATGATGATGACGTCCTCTTGGGTAAAATATTCCGGAGGTAAAATAGTCCCCCATTCGGATCTCTGGGCAGGGACTACTCAAGAGGACATTATCAGGAGAAAGAAAACTGGCGTTCTACGGATCGGAGCGAGGAATGTCAGATCCCTTAATCGGGCAGGTAGATTAGAAAATTTAAAAAGGGAGATGGATAGGTTAAAGTTAGATATAGTGGGAATTAGTGAAGTTCGCTGGCAGCAGGAACAAGACTTTTGGTCAGGTGAATACAGGGTTATAAATACAAAATCAAATAGGGGTAACGCAGGAATAGGTTTAATAATGAATAGGAAAATAGGAATGCGGGTAAGCTACTACAAACAGCATAGTGAACGCATTATAATGGCCAAGATAGATACGAAGCCCACACCTATCACAGTAGTATAAGTTTATATGCCAACTAGCTCCGCAGATGACGAAGAGATTGATGAAATGTATGATGAGATAAAAGAAATTATTCAGATAGTGAAGCGAGACGAAAATTTAATAGTCATGGTCGACTGGAACTCGATAGTAGGAAAAGAAAGTGAAGGAAACGTAGTAGGTGAATATGGATTGGGGCTAAGGAATGAAAGGGGCAGCCACAGAGCATAACTTAATCATAGCTAACACTTGGTTCCAGAATCATAAAAGAAGGTTGTATACATGGGAGAAGCCTGGAGATACTGGAAGGTCTCAGATAGATTATATAATGGTAAGACATTCAGAAACCAGGTTTTAAATTGTAAGACATTTCCAGGGGCAAATGTGGACTCTGACCACAATCTATTGGTTATGAAGTGTAGATTAAAACTGAAGAAACTGCAAAAAAGTGGGAATTTGAGGAGATGGGACCTGGATAAACTGAAAGAACCAGAGGTTGTAGAGAGCTTCAGGGAGAGCATTAGGGAACGATTGACAAGAATGGAGGAAAGAAATACAGTAGAAGAAGAATGGGCAACTTTAAGAGATGAAATAGTGAAAGTAGCAGAGGATCAAGCAGGTAAAAAGACGAGGACTAATAGAAATCCTTGGGTAACAGAAGAGATATTGAATGTAACTGATGAAAGGAGAAAATATAAAAATGCAATAAATGAAGCAGGCAAAAAGGAATACAAAAGTCTCAAAAATGAGATCGACAGGAAGTGCAAAATGGCTAAGCAGGGATGGCTAGAGGACAAATGTAAGGATGTAGAGGCGCATAACACTAGGGGTAAGATAGATACTGCCTACAGGAAAATTAAAGAGACCTTTGGAGAAAAGAGAACCACTCGCATGAATATCACGAGCTCAGATGGAAACTCAGTTCTAAGCAAAGAAGGGAAAGCAGAATGGTGGAAGGACTATATAGCGAGTCTATACAAGGCGATGTTCTTGAGGACAATATTATAGAAATGGAAGAGAATGTAGAAGAAGATGAAATAGGAGATATGGTACTGCGTGAAGAGTTTGACAGAGCACTGAAAGATCTAAGTCGAAACAAGGCCTCGGGAGTAGACAACATTCCATTAGAACTACTGACAGTCTTGCGAGAGCCAGGCCTAACAAAACTCTATCATCTGGTGAGCAAGATGTGTGAGACAGGTGAAATACCCCCTGACTTCAAGAAGAATATAATAATTCCAATCCCAAAGAAAACAGGTGTTGACAGATGTGAAAATTACCGAACAATCAGTTTAATAAGTCACAGCTGCAAAATACTAACGCAAATTCTTTCCAGACGAATGGAAAAACTGGTAGAAGCCAACCTCGGGGAAGATCAGTTTGGATTCCGTAGAAATGTTGGAACACGTGAGGCAATACTGACCTTACGACTTATCTTAGAAGAAAGATTAAGGAAGGGCAAACCTACGTTTCTAGCATTTGCAGACTTAGAGAAAGCTTTTGACAATGTTGACTGGAATACTCTCTTTCAAATTCTAAAGGTGGCAGGGGAAAAATACAGGGAGCGAAAGGCTATTTGCGATTTGCACAGAAACCAGGTAGCAGTCATAAGAGTCGAGGGGCATGAAAGGGAAGCAGCGGTTGGGAAGGGAGTGAGACAGGGTTGTAGCCTCTCCCCGATGCTATTCAATCTGTATATTGAGCAACAGTAAGGGAAACAAAAGAAAAATTCGGAGTAGGAATTAAAATCCATGGAGAAGAAATAAAAACTTTGAGGTTCGCCGATGACATTGTAATACTGTCAGACACAGCAAAGGACCTGGAAGAGCAGCTGAACGGAATGGACAGTGTCTTGAAAGGAGGATATAAAATGAACATCAACAAAAGCAGAACGAGGATGGTGGAATGTAGTCGAATTAAATCGGGTGACGCTGAGGGAATTAGAACAGGAAATGAGACACTTAAAGTAGTAAAGGAGTTTTGCTATTTGGGGAGCAAAATAACTGATGATGGTCGAAGAAGAGAGGATATAAAATGTAGACTGGCAATGGTAACGAAAGCGTTTCTGAAGAAGAGAAATTTGTTAACATCGAGTATTGATTTAAGTGTCAGGAAGTCGTTTCTGAAAGTATTTGTATGGAGTGTAGCCATGTATGGAAGTGAAACATGGACGATAAAAAGTTGGGACAAGAAGAAAATAGAAGCTTTTGAAATTTGGTGCTACAGAAGAATGCTGAAGATTAGATGGGTAGATCACATAACTAATGAGGAGGTATTGAATAGAATTGGGGAGAAGAGGAGTTTGTGGCAAAACTTGGCTAGAAGAAGGGATCGGTTGGTAGGACATGTTCTGAGGCATCAAGGGATCACCAATTTAGTACTGGAGGGCAGCATGGAGGGTAAAAATCGTAGAGGGAGACCAAGAGATGAGTACACTAAGCAGATTCAGAAGGATGTAGGTTGCAGTAGGTACTGGGAGATGAAGAAGCTTGCACAGGATAGAGTAGCATGGAGAGCTGCATCAAACCAGTCTCTGGACTGAAGACCACAACAACAACAACCCAAGTAATACGTCAAATGGATTAAATGAATATCATAAGCAGGATAGAAATCTTAATTTACCCTTTATTGCTTATTTGTGGTCTGACTTAAACGAACAACAGCATCGTTTAATATCTTGCCTAATGATTGTCGTTTCTTTCTTAATAGTGATTCCTGACAAAGCATTTTAACGAAGTTTCTATTTTTGTGTGTCAAATAACTGAAAAAGATATTCTTTTATTTTGTCCAACTTTGTTTCTCCATTGAACTGTAAATGGTTCTCTTTTTAAATCGCGTGGTATCGTCACAAAGGCGACAGTGGCTATGCGGTCGCAGTGGAATCGAGAGAGTAGGGTGCATGTGGTTGTACTGATTGAGCATGGCAACTACTCGGCATCAGAAGCTGGAGAAAAGTGTGGAGTACCGGCAAGAACAGCTAGACGCTGGTGGAAAGAACACTAGGAAAGGGGCTATATAGGGCGGAAAAAAGGAAGTTGCCGGCCCCGTGTGTTTACTGCAGCAGATGATCAACGTGTTTCGGAGAATATACGTGTTAAAAATGGTTCAAATGGCTCTGAGCACTATGGGACTTAACTACTGTGGTCATCAGTCCCCTAGAACTTAGAACTACTTAAACCTAACTAACCTAAGGACATCACACACATCCATGCCCGAGGCAGGATTCGAACCTGCGACCGCAGCAGTCGCGCGGTTCCGGACTGCGTGCCTAGAACCGCTAGACCACCGCGGCCGGCCTATACGTGTTAATCCATTTCTCAGTAGCGAGAAACCTCGGTTTCACGGCAGCGGGAAGACTGTTACGAGGAGACTGAAATACGCCCGATGATATTGTCGTAGAGCTGCTATAAAGCAGCGATTGACCATCAGAGGATTGACTGCATGGCTTCTGCAGCAGAGTATATCGACTTTTTACTGGAGTAGAGTAATCTTTTCGGATGAAAAAATATTTTCTTCCTGTAGCGACGCTCCTGTTCAGGTGAGACACGAAATTTTCTCCATAAAGTTATTAGTTTATGCTGTTAGTGACTTTACGTTTGTAGTAAGCACAAAATATAAAATATAAACAGTTCCCTGTATCATGATTTTAGATCCTTCATCTGATAAATAAATGTGACCCCTGAATTAGTGAATATTTGCATTAACACGCAAATGTTTTTTGCATTAGATATACCGCCCACGAGGCCAGCGCTTCCAGCCGATGTATCTTAACGAAAGACAAAGAAGTGGACGGTTCTCTGTAGCTGTATAGAGCTATATCTCGGCTCATGGGGTTGGTCCTCTCTGGAGAATAGAGGGAATTCTCAACGGAGAGGCCTACATTAACATACTGAACTCCATTATGAAGCCGTGTGCTGAAATGCTGTACCCAGACGGTGAAATATATTTTCTGCATGTAGGAACAGTGGACGTGTGGAACAATTAAGAGTATTTCCGGTTTTTCCTATGATTTATTCATTACTCTGATAATCTCTACTTCTTATCGAAGAGACTACTCTACTTTGTCAGTCGTATAATTTTGATTTCTCCACCTTGCTTTAATATTGATGGCCGTGAAATATAGCTTTCCCGGGCATCATCTTAGTTTCTTCCTTAGTGCCTCGTTCCATAATTGTATGTGTAAGGAAGACGCCATGTATATAAATTTCATTTTCCTACTTACCATTTCTCTTCTTAGGCTTCTCGCCACAGTTGCTTCTTATACGTCTCTGCGATTCGTTTCTATCTCCTTTTACCTTGTTTTGGTCATTTTCCACTACATTCAGTAACCCGTTACCTGTAGGCGGACCATACTTTATTTTTTCAGATCCCATCTTTCACTTCCAAAGAAAAGAGTACTCCACATCATTCATTTTACGGTGTGTTTCTATATTTCTATCCCTTGTATGTTTACTTGCAAGAATATTATTCGTAAACATAAATGGTTTGCTAGCGCTATGCTTCGCTTTACTTTTGTTAAGCATCTATTTCTCTCTCATTCCGGCCCTGAAGTGGCTGAAGTGCTGTACTTTTAATGCCATCAATTTTTATTGCTGTGTTCATATGTTTATTACTTTTTCTCATTGCTGTTACCATTTGTTGTTGTTCTTACGTTCCAGTGTTATTCTTTTCTCGATTTTCAGGTAATACCTGCAAAATGTTATTTTGTTTCTAAATTTGGAACTATTAGGAAATTGTTAACAAATGTGATGCAGCGTATCTTTCCACAATTGAATTTAACTGTTAATGTTTCCTTTTCCGTTGTTTGTATTGCTTCTGTAATATATATACACGGTGTTAAGGAATGTGGTATTCCATGTTTTGCGAGTCGGTAGTATGGACTAAAATAAGACAAACTGCATGTCGTAGGAGCTACATGCAATTCTTCAGTACAAGAGAAGTGTTTTAATTAGAACAACAGATGTGTTTCACAGTAGTAAATGTGAAGAAATGCTCATTGCTCTTACGATATTCATTCCAGTCTCATTGCTCTTGTTTGCTGGATATGTTTGTCTTGTTTCTGTCCATCCTATCAGCTCTCGAAAAATGGATTACTTGTTTTTAATACCATATATTCGAAGCAGATATGTAGACAAAGGAAGTCCACGGTTACTCATTTCCAGACTTTATATTCCTATTTTATTCGATTTGTATTGATTATTCAGCTCTAATGTATTCAAAAATTGGAACTAATCAACTCAGTCCAGGCCAGTTTCTTATAATAGTAAAATTATACCTTCCATTTCGAACCATTCCAAAATCAATGAAGGAATTATTTCTGTATCGGTTCATTTCTTCCCTTTTTAAGTAGCAGCACATACAAACCAGTAATTGATTTGGTTGTCCTTACTTTATTCCCGAATAGGCCTGCCCCAATAAACCGATTTATATTTCCTTTTATTAAAATTGTACGATATTCGTACATTTATTGGAGGCATGCTGTACTTTTTACTGTTGACTGCGTTGGCTGATTTTTCTTTGAAAGTTAAGCATAAGATAAAATATACTTTACAGTACTTTACTAACATTACAATCATAATCTATAACATATCCTCAAAGGTATACACTCTTTTTCTCCAGGTCACTTCTCGGGTGGATGATAATACATCTGTCAAACAGGAGAGGCGAAGTCTGTATCGCCTAATCGCAGGTCGTTCGCGCTCCTTTCTGCCAGCCACTTTGACAGGGGAAGTGCGTGATGACGGGGCTAGGAGTCGGAGAGTGAACGTACTGGTGACGTAGTTTGAGGTTCCTGGTGTCTCAGCCTAAGGCCGTTCACCTTAGTGTGCTTTCTGTCAGGAGATATCGTCCTCGGAAAGTGGACAGGATGGTTTTCTCATCCTTTGAAATTGTGAGATAGCCGCATGAGCACGTTTCTGGATAGTACACAGTTGTTCATGGGTTCGAGATTTGTTTCTCGTATATCTTTTTCTTATTCCTCCTTTACACTCATTTTGATATCAGCTGACAGCTGCCTGCATTACCTTGATTAAAAATTATATGACGAAGAAACAAATTGTTTTCATGTTTAATATTCCGCAGGCACATGCAAATACATGAACTGGGTTACGATTTACAGATTTTATGATCTTAGTCATAACAGTAACGTTGCATACACGAATTGTTCTTGAGTAATGAGCATTACATAAAGATACGTACTCGTAGTGGTATCTAGTTCTCACTAATATGAAGGGAAGACTTATTTCATTAACATTCCTGAAATCAGCTATTTATCTCAACTGTAGGCATTTACTCCGAGCGTGGGGCCGCGTTGACACGAGGTGTGAACAGGCGACGTCAGTGGCCGCGGTCGCCTTCGGTAAATGCAACACATTGAGCGAACGAGCACGCGTAAAGTCCGTAGAGAATATCTCGCTATAAAACAGATTTGTTTCTTCTATACATCTTTGTAAGTGGAAAGATAGAAAGAATAATTGTATAGCGAAGGCTAGCAATCGTTTTGAATAAGCGAAGCATATTAGCTTTACAACCATGCAACAAACAGAGTCGAACAGTTCAACGGACTGATGCACTGTATTGAACAACTTAGACCCCCACCTCATCGCCGGCCGGGGTGGCAGAGCGGCTCTAGACGCTACAGTCTGGAACCGCGCGACCGCTACGGTCGCAGGTTCGAATCCTGCCTCGGGCATGGATGTGTGTGATGTCCTTAGGTTAGTTAGGTTTAAGTAGTTCCAAGTCTAGGGGACTGATGACCTCAGATGTTAAGTCCCATTGCCGGCCGAAGTGGCCGAGCGGTTCTAGGCGCTACAGTCTGGAATCGGGCGACCGCTGCGGTCGCAGGTTCGAATCCTCCCTCGGGCATGGATGTGTGTGATGTCCTTAGGTTAGTTAGGTTTAAGTAGTTCTAAGTTCTAGGGGACTGATGACCTCAGAAGTTAAGTCCCATAGTGCTCAGAGCCATTTCATTTCATTTTTCCTTTCGTGTGAAAATCAGTAGACCTCAAACCCATTGAAAATATATGGGCGGAGGTTATCAGGTCGTTACCACCTGGGTCAAGAAAATCAGAAACTCTGTGGGAAAATATAGTGAATACATGGTGGGAGATAAACGATCACCACAATCTCTCGAGGAATTTAGCCTTATCACTTCCCCCGGCGCCTTCGAGCAAATACAGAAAACGAGGGAGGATGGGTAGGGTACTGAAAAAAAATAAAGGCCAAACCAGTTGCGAGTTCCTAAAGTGTTCTGGAAACCTACTAAAGCTAAATGGTCCCTGTGTATTCAAATGGTCCAAATGGCTCTGAGCACAATGGGACTCAACAAAATGGTTCAAATGGCTCGGAGCACTATGGGACTTAACTGCTGAGGTCATCAGTCCCCTAGAACTTAGAACTACTTAAACCTAACTAACCTAAGGACATCACAAACATCCATGCCCGTGGCAGGATTCGAACCTGCGACCATAGCGGTCGCGCGGTTCCGGACTAAAGCGCCTAGAACCGCGCCGCCACAAGGGTCGGCTCCTTGTGTATTCTCATTAAATGTGACACTGCGTGATTCTTACAACAGCAAATACTAATTAAATTCTTCACTCAAAGAAATAGATAAACAAATGTATGCGCAACGGATAAATGTTTGATTTTCTACTAATAACCCCAAATTTGGTACACTGTTAATCACCCGACTGTGTTTAAAGAAAATGTGTAAGTAACCGGAATCATAACGGGGCCTGCGTAATAACTCCTCCTCCGTTCTGTAAGCTATTTCTTTTCATTCTGTCTTACTTTCATCTCTCAAAACACAATAACGGTATTACCAGTAACATACAGGATATAATTGCCTAACAGCTGATCTTGTAACAGAACATATAAAGATATTTCTACTTCCTATGGTCTCTTAGGAAGATAACCTTTTTCTCACCCACGGGAAGGAATGAAGGTTAGTCCACAACGCTTGATTCATAACGTCACAGCAACACACCACCACTTTTATTACCATTGGGCAAAGCAGTGATTGTATCTCCACGCGGACTAGTACTAGCAAAATTCTGTAACTCGTTCAATCACTGTCTGATCCCAAAAACACCTCTCATTTATTGATGTGCCTCGATGTTAACTAAGTGTCGCTTGGTTGAAAAGTTCGAGCGGTGACGATTCTGAAATTTACGTTCCCGTCATATTCGTGCACGGCACGTTATTGCAACTGAAAAAACCTCCACAAATTACCTAGAGTGATTTCCAGATTATATCTCGGCAGTTAATTAATATACCGCCGGGCTCTGTGGCCGAGCGGTTCTAGGCGCTTCATTCGGAACCGCGCTGCTGCTGCGGTCGCAGGTTCGAATCCTACCTCTGGCATGGATGTGTGTGATGTCCTTAGGTTGGTTAGGTTTAAGTAGTTCTAAGTCTAGGGGACTGGTGACCTCAGATGTTAAGTTCCCTAGTGCTTAGAGCCGTTTGAAACAATATACCATCCAAAACCTCCCCTCAAAAAGATACATAAATACACCCACAGAACTTTTCACAATACCTTCAGTTCGTGTATAGCGCGCATAGCATGGCTACACGAATTACTATTATTCTGTTTCCCCTTTATTGAATTCAGGAAAGCGATCTCACTGATTCCCACGTATCTTTCAAATCCCGTTGTTCTAAAAATCAGCTTCACACGTAACTTTCTACTGACTCATTTCACAAAAGGTGACTTCTTATCCTTTCATATTAAATTAGCAACCTTGCCTTCATCCATGAATTTCAGAAACTCGTCAAATTACAAACTGAAACACACGCAAGCTACAAATGGCTTCTTTGAAAACTAATTCTTTCAGATCAAAATTAAGAGCATTACTTCTACCATGAATTTCTGTTAGCAGCTCGATTAGTTAAAGCCACGAGATATTTTGCTACACTTCCAGATCAGATTTTGAAACGAACTAACCAAAATCATGAATTTAAATTGACCATTACTAAAAAGAATTATGGTAAATCAACACATTCCTACTTATAAACTAATGGCTCTTAGCACTCCGTCATCCACTCTTCATCATTTCCTTCATCAGCCCAATGTGGTGAGTGCCAGGTCTTTAGGCTATAATAGTTCGTCACATGCATCATATTTGTGTCGTACCTGATTTACAATTGAATTCTAACACTTTATTGTTCACCGAAATACTCAAACGAAATATCAAATTCCGTTAACTTTCAAGCTACTCTTCGCGGTCGCGACATAGTATTCTCACATTCGCCTATATTTTACCTGCCTATAAACAATATGATTCCCTCCAAAATATTATATTAAATTAAATCTACCCTGAAAGAGAAGATTTCTAGTAAGGTGGAACATTAAAGCCTTAAATAACTCATTTCCTTTCCCTTTGCGGAGAGCGTTTTGCTCCGAAACTTCCTCAGTCCATCCGGATGCTTCAGTCACCCCAGGCAAGTGTCATTCTCTTACCACGCTACCACTCTCTCCCTGCCTACTGCGAGGGTGGTGTGCACCCTGGTCAATCAAGGCCTCAGAATGTCAAGCATTTGAAACTCCCAGCTGTCTTCTCCCCAGCACACAACGAAATCTGGCCGCAATTTTCTACTCAGTGAGCTTAACGTAAGAATACAGACAAACCTATCCCCCTTCTCTCCAATGTCAGAGACAGACCTTTACCTCAGAAAACTCTCATGTCGCTGCTTATCGATACATCATTACCTTCCCATGATTCTAATTATTTCGTTTCAGTATTCACCCCCATTCTATCCACATTGCATACATTTACCTTGCTCTCAACCCAATTGTGGACTATTTAGGCTAGGATAAGTGGTAAAAGAGGGTTTTCATACATTATACCAAAATAATAAACTCATCCAGTTGCTCTGATCAATTTCCTAAACACAGCAGGTTGGTTCAAATGGCTCTGAGCACTATGGGACTTAACTGCTGAGGTTATCAGTCCCCTAGACTTAGAACTACTTAAACCTAACTAACCTAAGGACATCACACACATCCATGCCCGAGGCAGGATTCGTATCTGCGACTGTAGTAGCAGTGCGGTACGGGACTGAAGCGCCTAGAACCACTTGGCCACAACGGCTGGCCAGGTTGGTTCAATAAAAATTAACAGCTCAGATCGAGCATCTGATAACAGATACCTGATGTAGCAAGATATTCTAGCAATTACATGTGGATAGTAATTCCCGTGTGAATATGCTGATTTTTTTTTTTTTTATTGACAGCGTCTTTGGGCTATCAGGAAGTAAATTCGGAGGAATATGGCCAAATTCAGGGCGCTGCGTTTACCGTGCCCACACTCAATATGATGAGCCGGCTGCTCTTACTGTTACTTTGTTTCTTTCATTCTGAGGTGTACCACGAAATAAAATTCTCATCCGCTAAACGATTTTCGCTTCTATTCGAAAAGCTTCTTGAGTAACCCTGCAGTGAACATTATGTAGACATAATACTTCTGGTTTTTGAAGTATAGGCATATATTTAAGGATAACGAACTGTAGTCGAAATTAAACCAGATGCTGTCGCAGGAATTAGGTTATGACATGCGACAGTGAGAGTGGTAGCCATTGTTTGCTATGTGAGAAGCAAGAAACCTAAAGCCTTCAGTAGTAAAATGTATGTAAAATGCAATAACAACAAATCCTTTTTGATGGGGTAAGGATACTAATATAATATATACATGAGGTTGAGGAAACCTTAATTGAAAGTATATGACAGGCTTCCTGCTATTATGTTTGAAAAGAAAAGAAACGAGGTATGAAGCATTTATTAATTCATTGAATGTAGTGAGGTGTTTTAATTTCGTCCCAGCCTATAAAATTAATTTTGGGCCATACTCAGCTCTTGCCGATTAATGTAATACAGTACCCATCTACTAATCAGGGCGTCTGTGTCCGTTGCTTTCGAGCGTGAATGGAAATCGTGGAAATTTTCTACGGAGCAACATTTAATAGTAATAAAGCGTTTTAAATTATCAAAAGCGATGAGCGGTAGCAGGCGCTTTCGATAAAGAACGGGGGAGTGCAGCACCGCTGCTGTCGCCACGGCCGGTGCCGGTAGCCAGCAAATGGAACCTGGAGCTTTGCCGCATACGGCGTCCAGAGGAGGACAGTCTGCCAGAAATCTGCCGAAAAATGGTTACTGGATAAAATTCTGCTATCGGTGTGTCAGAAAGCGAAATAGATTGGATCTGCGCTACCATTACATTCACGTCTTCAGCATTCAGACAGAAGAGGCTATTTAATTCTTTGCACCAGCTGGTCTCGATTCACAGACAGTGTAGAAACAACACACGCTACTACTATACCACGGGCATAAACTGTCTACAGTTTATCTAACATGAGACAAGACTTCCTCCAGGAAGTGACGCAGTCTACAGTGTTGCCAGATTGTGCAGATAGCCGGACTTAGAGAATTAGCGAGCTGGTCAGTTTATTTGTCCCATGTCGCGATCGGTGCGGACTTAACCTCTGCAGCGGCCGGCCACCGGTCGAGTATTATGTCAAAGAGTGTACATGCGTATATGTATCGAATTTTCTCATAGCAAACCTCTAAACCAGTGTGGCAGATCTATGGCATACACAAATTCGTGCATGGGCTCGCCTTACTCCAGCCACTGAGGAAGCTATTCTGTAGGTGATACACCGGGAACCTCAGTGCAGTACACGTAGCATAGCAAGGCAGCTGTGTGTCTCACAAGGCATGGTCATTAACGTACCGCACGAGCATGGGCTACACTCCTCTCATTATGCTTTCACGCGACACCTGCATCCTGCAGATCACCATCAGCAAAGGCAATTCTGTGAGTGCTTCCAACACCAACATGAAGCCAATAATGACTTCGTGAACATCATAATATGATCCGATGCTGCAGCATTCACTCGTGAGAGTGTCTTCAATATGTGCAATGCTCACCATTGGTGTTAAGTTAACCCACACGCCACCCGCGACTGTGGATATCAAGTTCGCTTTGGTATCATCATCTGGGTCGGAATACTGGGCGACGGGTGTTTGGGCCCCTACATGTTGTCTAACCGGTTGACTTCATGAAGGTATTATGCATTCCTCTCAAACTATCTGCCTAATGTGCTGGAAGATATTCCACTACATGTTCGACAGAGGGTATGGTTCCAACATGATGGTGCACCTCTATACTCTGGAATTAATGTGCGCCAGTATTTGGACAAAACATCTTCAAGGAAATGGCTTCGGCGTGTGGATTTCTTCCTGCGGGGACACCTGAAGGAGTACATGTACACTACTCTGCCAATGAATGTGGAAGAACTGGTAGCACGTGTTCATGCTACTCTTGTTACTGTGGATGCAGCTTTGCTGTGAAGGGTCCAGTGCTGTATGATCCGGCGTGTTGCACAATGTTTGGATGTACAGGGAGGTCGCTTTGACCATCTGTTGTTCTGAGGACAACGTATTCTGTTGTGAAGGTCATGCAGTCATTAATATGGACATTTTTATTGTCACTGGTTTCTAATGTGCGACATCTTAGTGCTCATATTACATGCAGTATAAATGAAAAGTACTGTGCTATCATCTTTAGCGTCTCGAAATTGATATTGTTTTTGTAGTTATTCTGTCCTGTGACAGGTCGTTCGTTTCAGCTGTCTATTTCTTATTTTTCTAACCATGTGTTCGATGCTCAGCGTTACAAAATGTAGTAAATTTATGATACATGTGATCTAAGAAACGGTGTATATTACAGTATGAAATCCCAGAATGAAATTAGCAAATGAAAAAAATGCGCCACAACCCAGGATCGAACCCTCAACCTCCTGAATGCTAACCCAAAACGCTATCCAGTGCACCAACTGTGCAGCACAATCTATTTCTGCTGATAGAGAAAGTTACCATGCATATGGTTGCAGTGTTGCCAGATTGCCACTCTTTAACTTACTTTTTCTGCTGGATGTACTCACCCAACGAAATTTTGTGACAGACATTTTTCTTATCACTGGCATGTGAGGATTCATAAATATATTACTGGCTGCAAAAATTGCATCTTGAAGATGATGTGCAACAAATATAAAATTTTCACGAAATATACTCTATGCTTGCATATGCAAACGATCAGCATTTCAGTACAGCTGCACATTATGTAAATAAAGATTGTGCAGAGGCTATCTCATTCAGAAATAAAATTAGAATTTTGACTATTTGCAGCGAGATCGTGTTACAGCTCACAAAAGAAGAAGGCCAGGATCTGACCGCATGCATCAGAAATCGCCAGTGATAATATTATTGTCTATTGAGACTGCAGTTTATTGTTCCCTGATGTTGCTACTCTTGTTGGTCACGATCCCATGACTGTCATACGAGTATGGAACTACTGGGTTAAGGAGGGACGTAGTAAATGCCATGCAGGATTACAATGATCCCACATGACTAGTGCATAAGAGGCCAGAAATACTGTCCGCTTAGCCATAAGGGATTGTAGAGGCATATCAGGGACACTGAGTGAGGAAATGTTTCTACATGTCGTGTACATAGTTCCACGTAGTCAGCGTGTACACAACTTTCCCACTAGAGCATGCCCCGCCAAGCACAACAGCACAGGCGCAGCGCTCGTCCGTCTCCGCACTACGAGATGGTGCTGCCTTAGAGACAGACCAAATTCTGCTTCCGCCAATCCACGTATTGATATGTAACGCAGCCAATGAGATTGCTGCTAATGTAGAACCTTTTCTCCTCGCGGATCACACTCACGTTGTGATACCTGAACGCGCGTGGTATTATAACGAGTGTACAGACCTCTGATCAGTCCGTCTGCATTTGTCTGCATTAGTCTGTACTAGTCTGCATTTGTTTGTACCAGTCTATAGTCAAGTTTCAGTCTGCGCCTAATAAGATTACCATATTCCTGTACATAGCCATGAAGATAAATGAATAGACACTTTGTCAAGTGTCGGAGATATGTGAGAATAAGATTAACGTACCAAGACCAAAGGAACTTCAGATTGTCAATTGTAAATAGCATCCAGAACCAAGTTAAGTTACTTTTATGCTTGTTATTATTTTAATAAATGTGTTTGAAAATTAATCAAGTTCTGTTTAAAGATGGTCACTGTCAATCTGCTACTCTAAGCGTGCAAGTGGCATTTCTATCATCTGACCTAATGGCAAAAGATAAACACACCACGATAAGACCACAAGACATATTGCTGACACTCGCCTACTTCTTTAGAGGGACAAGTCAAATAATCTGATGGTGTGTGTACCGAAGGTCTTACAGTGTGCACACACTACATTTTTGTAGGAAGACAAATATCCACTTGACAAGTGTGAAAACATCTGTAACATAAGTAGAAATCTCAGAATTGGCTATACTGAACAAGGGGAGGGGGAAGGGGGCACTTAAGAGAACGCTATTCACTTTGCATTTGCTGAAGTCTTTATGGACATGAACTACAGACTAACAGACATGAGCACTGACGTAAATGCAGGAGCAGTCCTGCACAGAAACTTGTAATAGAAGAAAATTACTATATACAAAATGCCAAAGTAGACAGGAAAGAAATAATCAATGAAAACCCAGTACTCTGCAATGGAAGCCTATTTTCCCAGCTCTAAAAAACTATTGTAACATTAAGGCACACACACACAAACACACACACACACACACACACACACACACACACACACACACACACACACACACACACACACACACACACACCAGAGCTTACTGACTTCACAAAATTCGAAATTTCCAACCAAAACACAGAAAACAAAATGATGGAACAAATGAATATCTGATAAACACAGTGCATGTAGTGATATGAAAAATCGAAATCAACAAAAATTAAGTACACTCAGTTTACATACAGACTGCCTCTCCCAATAACCAATCTACAAAGCTCATTCATGATCAACACATCCTCACAATATCGAAGAACTATTACTTTAACCTAACAATGGTAGTTAAAGAATAAAATAACAAATCAGTGTTGACAAAAGTATATAATAAATGGCAGTATTGTAATCTAATATTAGCAATGTGGAAAAAAGGGTAATATACCTACATAGTACAATATTGAAAAACCCTGACTAAGTGCAGATGCAAATGATAGACAGGCACATAAACATCAGTATATGATATTAAGATACACATTTTTCTGTTATGAATCTAAATACTGAAATATCAAAACTGGGTATCGTCATGCTAGACGGCTTTATATGTTATTGGAAACAGAATAAATTAACCCACTGACATTGGTGAAACGTTACTGAAACATATTTTTGTGTTAAAAAAGGAGAAGTTGTCTTTACTCAAGGCAGAAATGTATTTCCATAATTATTTAGTGACCATTGTTGCAGCTTCCCTTGACATGACAGCAGAGAGTGCTACATCGAACATCAACAGTCGGATCTTGAGCAGCACCACATCACTGTTTCACATGAGTTTAAGTCCTATGTACAGCATAGATGTATCTATAGCTTATACATGGGGGGTGGAAGCGTGTTGAGCACTGCTCTTTAGAAAGGTAAACTAGAGTTTGAGCATAACAACATAAAGAGGCATTTCTGTTAACAGCAATAAAAACAGTTAATTGCAAATTCTATAAACATTTTAGAATCTATATCAAAGACAAGTAAAGCTGCTTGCAAGTGCTAATTAATTCAAGCACATTTAAATAAAAGATATATGATTTGGATATTAAGATACATATTTTTGACAAAAGTAACAAACCTAAAAATGTAATTAGTCATGGTATATTATAAAAGTATATAATAAATTATGTTACACTACTGGCCATTAAAATTGCTACACCATGAAGATGACGTGCTGCAGACGCGAAATTTAACCGACAGGAAGAAGATGCTGTGATATGCAAATGATTAGCTTTTCAGAGCATTCACACAAGGTTGGCGCCGGTGGCGACATCTTCAATGTGCTGACATGAGGAAAGTTTCCAACTGATTTCTCATACACAAACAGCAGTTGACCGGCGTTGCATGGTGAAACGTTGTTGTGATGCCTCGTGTAAGGAGGAGAAATGCGTACCATCACATTTCCGACTTTGATAAAGGTCAGATTGTAGCCTATTGCGATTGCGGTTTATCGTATCCCGACATTGCTGCTCGCGTTGGTCGAGATCCAATGACTGTTAGCAGAATATGGAATCAGTGGGTTCAGGAGGGCAATATGGAACGCCGTGCTGGATCCCAACGGCCTCGTATCACTAGCAGTCGAGATGACAGGTATCTTATCTGCATGGCCCTAACAGATCGTGCAGCCACGTCTCGATCGCTGAGTGAACAGATGGGGACATTTGCAAGACAACAACCATCTTCGCTGACGTTTGCAGCAGCATGGACTATCAGCTTGGAGACCATGGCTGCAGTTACCCTTGACGCTGCATCACACAGGAGCGCCTGCGATGGTGTACTCAACGATAAACCTGGGTGCACAAATGGCAAAACGTCATTTTTTCGGCTTAATCCAGGTTCTGTTTACAGCGTCATGATGGTCGCATCTGTGTTTGGCGAAATTGCGGTGAACGCACATTGGAAGCATGTATTCGTCATCGCCATACTGGCGTATCACCCGGCGTGATGGTATGGGGTACCACTGGTTACACGTCTCGGTAACCTCTTGTTCGCATTGACAGCACTTTGATCAGTGGATGTTACATTTCAGATGTGTTACGACCCATGGCTCTACCCTTCATACGGTCCCTGTGAAACCCTACATTACAGCAGGATAACGCACGACCGCATGTTGCAAGATCTGTACTTACCTTTCTGGATACAGAAAATGTTCGACTGCTGCCCTGGACATCACATTCTCCAGATCTCTCACCAATTGAAAATATCTGGTCAATGGTGGCTGAGCAACTGGCTCGTCACAATAAGCCAGTCACTACTCTTGATGAACTGTGGTATCGTGTTGAAGCTGCATGGGCAGCTGTACTCGTACACGCCATCCAAGCTCTGTTTGACTCAATGCCCAGGCATATTAAGGCCGTTATTATGGCCACAGGTGGTTGTTCTGGGTACTGATTTCTCAGGATCTATGCAGCCAAATTGTGTGAAAATGTAATCACATGTCAGTTCTAGTATAATATATTCGTCAAATGAATACCCGTTTATCATCTCCATTTCTTCTTGGTGTAGCAATTTTAATGGCCTGTAGTGTATATAGTACAATATTGTTACAGCATTTTTGATTATATTTCAGTTTGTGACTTTAGGCCATAACTTAATGTAAACCTATAAATAATAATAATGAATATAATTTAAAGTATTATAATCAACCTTTTATGTCTTATTGCTGACTTATTTATGATTTTAGAGCAAGACCAGTAAGTCTTTCAACTACCATTTTATTTCTAGTGCATGTTTGTAGCCTTGTTGGCGTGAAGTAACATCTTTAAGGGGCTGGAGTAGAAACTGGGAGTGTGGCTAAAATGATAAAGAGCTTTTTTTATCAAATGGGAAAATTGTTCACCACACTGATCAATAGCAGATTTATGGTGATTGTGCCATATCTCATATTCACATACAAATATTGTACCTACATTTTCTCCCAGAAATATTTGTGTAAATTTACGACTTTCCTTTATGATGGAGTCATTACTGGCTCTCACAAGTAGAAACATCTGAATCTCTTTGATCGTTTCTTCATGTGGTTTAAAACGAGCAACTAGTCATATGGTCATATATTCAGTAAAAGGGTAAAATACGTTTTGACGCTAATATACACCCTAAGACAAAAAGGGAATAATCTAACCAGAAATTTATGGAAGTGATGTACATGTACAGGTGTACATATGACTATAATTTTAGAAAATTTGGATGATTCATTCAAGAGAAAGAACTTCACATGTTGAGCAAGGCTATAATACATTGATCCACCTCTGGCCCTTATGCAAGCAGTTATTTAGCCTGACATTAATTGACAGAGTTGTTGAAGCCCTCTTGAAGGATCTCATGCCAGCTTCTGTCCAGCTAGTGTCTTAGATCATCAAAATCCTGATCTGACTAGAGGGCCCTTTCCATTATGCTTCCAATATTCTCAATTGTTGAGAGATCTGATGACATTGCTGGCCAAGATATGGTTTGACAAGCATGAAGACAAGCAGTAGACGTTCACGCCTTATGCATTTGGGAATTATCTTGCTGAAATGTTAAGCCCAGGATGGTTTGTCATGAAGGGCAACAAAATGTGGCATAGATTATTATCGAAGTACTGCTGCGCTGTAAGGGTGCAATGGGTGACAAAAAGGGAGTCATGCTATGAAATAAATTGGCATACCAGATCATCACTCCTTCAAGCCTGCTAGGTAGTATGGTGGGTAACAATCAGGCTTGTATCTCATTGCTGTCCAGGGCATCACCAGATATACCTTCACTGCTCATTGGGGCTAAGTCACAAGTGGGATTTAACACTGAGGATAACTCTACTACATTCAGATTCCAGGCTGAATGTGTCTGTCACCACTGCAAATGGGCTTGGTGGCGTACAGTGGTCAATTATAGTCAGCACAAGGGACGCTGTGAGTTCAGATTCCTTTCTGTGAGCCACATATTAATGTGATGATCATGAGCACCTTGCTTTTTTCCACATAAAACACATACTTTGCAAAATGCTCCCTGCATGCCATTTGAATACACAAGTCATGATTGTCTCGTAGTCCAAAGATTTTGAAAAGGAAGGTTTTTCCTGCCAGTTACGAAACATGTAAGTAACCAATGGGGTTCAAGGCTCTTTTAATTCTTTCAACTTCCGCTCGTCATTTGTTGGAGGGTGACTGACATATCACCCCACTATCATAATCCATGGGTGTAGCTGGAAGAAGCCGACCTGGCTATAAAAGGAAAGAAAATACTTAAAATTAAACACTAGAACTACATGCTATCACTGTTGTTGGTGTACAGCTAGCTCTAACGATGGTAGATAAATCACTGTTTGCTTCTTTATTGCACATATTTTGATGTCACCGATAGGTTGGTGATGCACCTCCTGGAATTCCTGTGACTCTTTCACAGGATAGAGCATCCCCATTAGGTGATGTCCTGTGTCAAAAATAATGCCAGCGACTGAATTGTCACAGTCTGTAAATGCGACAATCATACAGATCCTCCCTTAACATCCAACATTAATATAGTTTCCGTTTCACTGAGAAGATCGCCCAAAATAACCTCTACGCAGCTGATAATACAAATAGCCATATAGCTGTCCTTAAAGGAATAACAATGACAGTAACACAATAACTGTATTATATGACATCTTTATACAATTTCTTGTCACTTTTCTATACAAGAAACTAAGTAATTTTTAAAAACAAGTGTTATGGATTGTTTATAATTCCTTGTTCAACACGAGAAAGCCTGCTGCCCTTCTTACGTGCAAGGTTTCAGTAAGATTATGTGAAGGGAAAACGTTAAAATTTTGGTAACTGAAGCTTTGAAAAATTTTGATTTCTGACTTTTATGCAGTGTGAATTCAATCAAAATCAAATTCTCGTACCGTTTACATGAAAGATATTTTAATTTTTACAACTTTTTTCTAGCAATGCTGTAAATTTGTATACCTCAAAACATGCATTTCAGAGAAAACTTCATTGGAGAACTGACGCAAAATCCAAAAGATTACTCTCTATGTTGCGTAAGATTAATGAACATGTTGGTATTATCTACAGGAATAGAGCAGTGATATAATCTGTCTTACTTTCCTCGAGTCCTGGGCTCCATCAATAGAATTCTTAAGTGCTGCTACTGACAATCCATACTTAGTAGCGCTGTCATAGTCATTACACTATGGAATGCTTGTTATTTGATCTTTTACTTGACCTTAATTTATTACATTTCAGATTTCACATGTATTGGTGTGGTCATTAATGTTGTTGTAATGCATTGCCATAAAAGGTTATTTCTGCAAATCATTTCTATCACAACATGTGATCAGAATGTATCTGCCTGCAGATATTGTTAGCAGTGAAGGAGATCTTTTTCCATCCTCAACACAACATTTCACAGTTCACAGCTCCCAAAGTGCTTAGCGCCTCCCTCTTTACATGCTGTGCAGTTCATGTCTCAAGAAAAGTTAGACTAACTATAGCTTACCTTGCCTATAACTTTGTCACAGATACTTTTCAGCCAGTAGATGGTCAGCACTTTGATGCAGCACCTGTGGCACAGAGAATATGAAGCTACTTCACACGATCTAATGATCACACACTCACTCTTATTGACTTATTTATACATACCAACACGGATTCAGAAAATATCGTTCTTGTGCAATACAGCTAGCTCTTTATTCCCATGATGTAATGAGTGCTGTCGACATGGGATCTCAGATTGAGTCCATATTCCTAGATTTCCAGAAGGCTTTTGATACCATTCCTCACAAGCGACTATTTAACAAATTGCATGCATATGGAGTATCGTCTCAGTTGTGTGACTGGATTCGTGATTTCCTCTCAGAGAGGTCACAGCACGTAGTGGTAGATGGTAAATCATCGAGTAGAACAGAAGTGATATCTGGCGTTCCGCAAGGTAATGTCATAGGCCCTTTGCTGTTCCTGATTTATATAAATGATCTAGGTGATAATCTGAGCACCCCTCTTAGGTTGTTTGCAGACGATGCTCTAATCTACTGTATAGTAAAATCATCAGAGAATCAATTCCAATTATAGAATGATCTAGAAAGAATTTCTGTATGGTGAGAAAAGTGCAAGGTCATCCATATGGGTACTAAAAGAAATCCGATGCATTTTTGGTATATGATAAATCGCACAAATCTAAGGGCTGTCAATTAGACTAAATACCTAGCAATTACAACTGCGAGCAACTTAAATTGGAACGACCACATAGATAATATTGTGGAGAAGGCGAAACAAAGACTGCACTTTGTTGGGAGAACACTTAGAAGATGCAACAAAGCCACTAAAGAGACAGCCTACACTTGTCCATCCTCTGCTGGAATACTGCTGTGCAGTATAGGATCCTTACCAGGTAGGATTGACGGAGGACATCAAAGAAGTGCAAAGAAGAGCAGCTCGTGAGGGGTGAGAGTGTCATTGATATGATATGCGAATTGGGCTGGTAGTCACTGAAACAAAGGCGGTTTTCTTTGTGGTGAGATCTGTTTACGAAATTTCAATCACCAACGTTCTCTTCTGAATATGTAAATATTTTGCGACACCCACCTACATAGGGAGAAGTGATTATCATAATAAAATAAGAGAAATCAGAGCTTGAACAGAAAGATATAGGTGTTCCATTTCCCACAAGCCATTTGAGAGTGGAATAGTAAAGAAGTAGTATAAAATGGTTTGATGAACCCTCTGCCAGGTTCTTAAGTGTGAATTGCAGAGTAACCATGTAGATGTAGATGTAGATGTAGACTCTTCACTTTTACTCTTTATAAGATTGGTATCACACTGCCCTGTCCCAGAGGTTGTCGCTCCAGATAACCACACAAGTGAACTTCAAAACAAACCTACTTTTGTTATTCTACAGGGCTGAGAAAAAGATACTTTAGAAAAATTATAAAAAATCCTTTTTGGGCGATCGAAAAATTCTGTAAGTTGAGATTTGCACTGTCAACACATGTCCCTATAATCTATTAAAATTTCATTAACACCAGACTAACATGTTTGAAGTGCTTTAAACTGATCACTTCCTAGCAGACTCCCAAATTCCGGACAGTTCTTACTATAATCATATATAAGAAATAGGTATTGAACATCAAACTCAAATTCTCTCATCTAGCGTACTGTAGAATTAAACAAGAAAAGTATTGATATAATACAAGTTGTGATAGCCCTGTTGGCTCACTTGTAATTAAAGTCTAAACTTCAATGTCCATATTTGTAATACAAACAAAAATCTGAGAATAGGCAGCAAACCCTCTTATTTGCACAACCAAACTATATATATATGAAACGAGTGAAACTGTTATGGTTCTGTACAATATTCCAAAAGTTAGTCACTACAACTGGCAAAAGGTGTGAACTACAGATCAGATGCAAATAAAATGGAGGAATAGCTTTTTTATATTCTTGTAGTTAAAAATTAAAAACCCTTTACATCTACATCTACATCTACATCTATACTCCGCGAGCCACCTTACGGTGTGTGGCGGAGGGTACTTATTGTACCACTATCTGATCCCCCCTTCCCTGTTCCATTCACGAATTGTGCGTGGGAAGAACGACTGCTTGTAAGTCTCCGTATTTGCTCTAATTTCTCGGATCTTTTCGTTGTGATCATTACGCGAGATATATGTGGGCGGTAGTAATATGTTGCCCATCTCTTCCCGGAATGTGCTCTCTCGTAATAAATAAGAAGCTTGTTGTTGTTGTTGTGGTCTTCAGTCCTGAGACTGGTTTGATGCAGCTCTCCATGCTACTCTATCCTGTGCAAGCTTCTTCATCTCCCAGTACCTACTGCAACCTGCATCCCTCTGAATCTGCTTAGTGAATTCATCTCTTTGTCTCCCTCTACGATTTTTACCCTCCACGCTGCACTCAAATACTAAATTGGTGATCCCTTAATGCCTCAGAACATGTCCTACCAACCGATCCCTTCTTCAAGTCAAGTTGTGCCACAAACTTCTGTTCTCCCCAATCCTATTCAATACTTCCTCATTAGTTATGTGATCTACCCATCTAATCTTCAGCATTCTTCTGTAGCACCACATTTCGAAAGCTTCTATTCTCTCCTTGTCCAAACTATTTATCGTCCATGTTTCACTTCCATACATGGCTACACTCCATACAAATACTTTCAGAAATGACTTCCTGACACTTAAATCTATACCCGATGTTAACAAATTTCTCTTCTTCAGAAACGCTTTCCTTGCCATTGCCAGTCTACATTTTATATCCTCTCTACTTCGACCATCATCAGTTATTTTGCTCCCCAAATAGCAAAACTCCTTTACTACTTTAAGTGTCTCATTTCCTAATCTAATTCCCTCAGCATTACCCGACTTAATTCGACTACATTCCATTATCCTCGTTTTGCTTTTGTTGGTGTTCATCTTATATCCTCCTTTCAAGACACTATCCATTCCATTCAACTGCTCTTCCAAGTCCTTTGCTGTGTCTGACAGAATTACAATGTCATCAGCGAACCTCAAAGTTTTTATTTCTTCTCCATGGATTTTAATACCTACTCTGAATTTTTCTTTTGTTTCCTTTACTTCTTGCTCAAAGCTTAGCCTTCTTTATTCTCAGGTTTCCTGATTAGGTCTGCTCCTGCTACTTCTTCATGGTGGGATTCTGCATCATATGGAGCCATGCCACTGTCTTTTGAAAGAAGTTCATGAGTGTTCAGTCTCTTTTTTAGGAAAAAAACCTGAAAGATATTTCTGACATGATCATTTCATAGTTTTTGTAAATGTGAATGTTTAACAATTAAACACACATAGTTTAATCTTGCTAGATATATGTTGTCTAAAACTTTCGCTGTTGATTATTAGTTGCCCAAAGTGAACTGACAGGTCAGACTGGCTTGGGTCCACTGTGTGCAGAGTGAGGGTAGGTAGGAATACACGCCCTGCTTCAGGTCACAGTCATACTTTTTTGCATCATACCCCCAAATTTTGTTACTATGTTAACCAAATGCAGTGCGTGTGTACTACTTTGTGACTTGAGGTTTATTTGGTGCTACACTGCTGACGTTTTAAGGTCAGTGGCAGTGTCCTGTCTTCAAGATATCCATGACAGACCCTTTCCATGAAATAACCCAAAGACCACGCATTGTCCATGATGCCCTGACCTACCTCAATATGGAAGGTATTTGACTGTTGATCTGTCCAGCATGTCTTACAGGTCTCTCATCTAATAAAAACTGTCACGGGTAGCCGAGAGATTGGTTCACCATCATCTGTCAGGGACAGTGATTGATGAACTATGGCATAGAGTAGAAGCAATGTGGAATGACCTACTCATATTTGTCATCCAAATTCAATTTGACTCATTGCCCATCTGGGTTAGATCTTTTGTTGCTGCTAGAGGTAGCAGTTCTGTGTACTAAATTTGGCACCCTGTATATTTCCTATCTATCTACAAATTTAATCAAGCATTCTTCCTACTATATTGTATAGGCACAACTATTTCAAATTGTCCATATTTATTCTCTGTAGTGTTGAAATTTTAATGGCCAGCAGTGTACATATACTTGCCTCATGTATATGATGCAATCATGCACTGAGCAACTGTTGCCTTGTCCTATAAGCGCTGTAGGAACGAATTACATATATTTGGGATGGCTCAGCAAAATACAGCATTTGTAAATGCTGGTTACTTGTTAGACAACACTATAGAAACGACAGTAAAGAAAGTGTTCAGAAATAAGTTACAAATTCTTTACATTTATCTTGCCCACACATGTTAAAAAAAAGAAAAACTGTCTTAAAAATATATTTTTTCCTAACAATAATTATCTATGTACAAGTCAAAGAGTAAACACTTCACGAGAAATCAAGGAAATCTTAAATCTGATTTTGTCTCAGACCATTTCTGTGGTTTTTGTGTTTTGGTTTGTTTCAAGGGCCTGTCGAAGAAATGATGACCTACTAAAGGGCACTGGAGAAAGAAAAAGCAGGGAAGTGTGTTTGGAAAGTAATGAGGGAAAGGTTTGTTTTCTCTTTTGTGATATCAGTTACTTATCTTATTGGTTGTGTTTTCACCATTGTACTTGCATATTCTCACTAAGACTGATAACACTGTATGAAGTGATGACTGATATTATTAAGTTTAGCTGTCAGTTGTCGCTACTGGTACCCATCAGCTAATAATCTGTTCATTTGTTTATAATCTCTGGGAAACTTCTTACCTATATTTCACGAAATATAGCGAGGTTTCCACAGGCAATAAAAGATGACGCCATTTACCTGGCACTCGAGTGGCGTCACCAAGTTCTAAGTGGAAACACCTTAATAATTCCTGTAGCACCACTCGAGTGGCATCACTTTTAGCCATGCCACAAATTTAAAAACTCTTTAATTTTATGACACCACTTTTGTTCTGTCACCATCAATTAGCATCAGAAGTGGCCACTATCTTTAAACCTAACATGTGATATTTTATGTTTTTAATTTTTATGTATGTGTATTTCGAAAAACTGTAGTTTCAATTACAGACAGCAATGAGGAGCTCTCCAAAACACGTTGTTTTGAATACGTTTTTTTTCTACAGTGGCGGGGTTGATGTTGGATCAAAAATAAAATAAAAAATTAGAGATATAAAAGGATGTGCCACTCCCGCGTATAGAGGTTTTGTCAGTATCATTGTGAGCAGATAATGGTTAATAGATGATATATGAGGCGTGCATAAAATTTATATGTGAGTAAACAAGTAGTATTTAATTAATGAAAGGTGATGTTTGGTTTCACAACAGCTTATTATATTTTGAAAATGGTAGAAATTAATGCAATAGTTTCTATATATTGAGGTTCTAGTACTGGAAACTTCAGTGTTATTTAAAGACTTGTGCAGTGCATTTTAAAAAGCAAGTGATAAGATTTCCATTTGCATTGTTATTTCAGATTGAGTGTAGCTTTTAACAAAGAAAATCGACTATATTACAGTGTCTTTTAAAATTTGATATAGAATAAATTTAATATTTCATAATAGCCTATTTAACTTATGTGGGGTTCAAAAGTGAAAATATTAGCTTTTAAATTGTTCTTTAGTGCATCATAAATAGAAACCAATATAACACACAAAAATTCTGAAACTATGCTTTTGAGAATGTGGTATAGACGTAAATATTGGAAAGGTATATTCGCCAGATGTCAGATACTGAAGTGTCACTTCTAGCTTTATTTGAGCTAACTTAGTTCTAATACCAGAAACAAAATGACAACACCAATATCTGTATGATTAATCCTGGCTGATGCCATATTAAAAACAGTGCTAGAACAATTTTGACAGGAGCATGTGGAAACAGCTGCAAACGGCGTCACTGCCATATCAACTGCCATTTCGCTTGCTGTGGCGTCACTCCTTTGGTATGTGGAAACATGGCTGGGTCAATTTATACTAAATGTTCATGAATCTGAATGGAACGTCAGGCAACTGCAACATCAAATGGTGAAGTATTCGCACTACACGGATCCCCGACATGATGTAGGTTCGCTTAGACCAGTACCGAATGGTGAAAAACGGCTATGGTACAAAAAGTCAGAATGTAGTATCAGAATCAAGAAACTAGTGTTTAAGTTTATCAACAGCCAAAGGAAGCTTCTTAAAAGACATTCTTGATAAGTTCTGAATGGTAAACTGTTGACAAGTGAAATATTTCAGAAAATCGACATTGATTTGCGAGCGAAAATAACATACATACCAATACAAGAACATGAAAATATATTTATAAGGAAATAATTGATAATGTTTACCTTACCTATCATTTTTTTTTTCCTATGCAGTAAATAACGTCTGAAGTAATTGTATTTTTCTCCTTCAATAGAGATAACTTTTCCACTTGGGAAACATTCGTTTAACGAAAATTGCTTAATGTATTATTGTGTTCTTATTTACAGACTTTATGTGGGTCAGCTCTGTTCATTAGTATAAAACATAAATAGTTTTTCACTTTCAAATATCTGGGCCCTGTTGCAAAAAATATGTAATTCATTGTCGAACATTCCACTGTGTAGTGAAAACATACTCTTTCACAGTACGTTTTTTCGCTCATGAAGTTAGTTGTAAATAAAAAAAGTTCAAGAGGAACAATGTGGTGCATAATTACAATACCAGAAGAAAAAACTGACATCCATTACTCAACATTAAGGTTGTCTTTAGCACAGAAAGGGGTGCACAACGCTACAAAAATTTTTGACCACTTACCCACTGATATAGAATGTCTTAACAGACAGCAAGGTAAAATTAAAAAATAAATTGAAAAAGTTTCTCCTTGACAACTTCTTCTATTCCGTAGAAGAATTGCTATGTTTTTAATGTGTAAGAAATGGTGGATGGGAATTGCTAACTCAATCCGTGTGTAAAAAAATTATTATATGGTGATGTTTAGAGTACAAATAGATGTACAAATTAATTTGCAGTGTGAGTGTAAAATAGCTCGTTCCACATCATTACGTTTTATCGTGCAAAATAATCCATGGAACGTGAAAGTAACTAACTAACTAACAAAGTAATGAAATAAAGCCTAAAAAGAAACAAAAAGCGCAAAATCCATTACTATAATGGATAACGATTAGGGCGTTGAAGATTTGCTAACGTCTGATATTAGCAAACGACGACACTTTCTCCCCACCAATATCAAAAATTTCTTCCTGGCAGACCCGACCTTAATTTCCAATTCAGTCTTCGTTACGCGGACGTGGTATGTTCCATTCAGAGGGCCACCTACTCCTAAAAAAGGCGGGGGATTTCTCTGGAGGAAAGGTCTGATTGATAAATCTGGGAATTTTTCATTGTCGGTGAGGATTTTTCTGCTTCGCGTGCGGCTGTGGTTTCTGTGCGGTCTCCTCTCAACTAAGAACTTTTTATTAATTGAAAATAACTGTGTTTAGCGAAGTAAGTGTTAATCCATATGGTAGAATTTTTTATGGTACTCCGCACTAATTGTATAGCAGGTCTATGTAATAATGTGATACAATTCTTCCCCTGTGTCGAATGACGTGTCGTGTTTTTCTGCTGTTATCTTTGAACCAATGTCGAGCAGGGTTTTGTGTAAATAGTGGGCGAGAGGTGCTCCGAGCTTGGAAGTTGTAAGTAAATTTGTCTTATCGTGAAGGTCTGAAGATTATTGGGTTGCTGGATAATGACGTGAAGTTTGGGAAGGCAGAGCGAGTGTTTGGTATAAATTAGTGTGCGCGTCATAAGAGGTTTTTTTGACGAAAAGTCTGAACATTTGTTAATTTGATTTTCGTGATAATTTACTGGTCGGAGTTTTAAATCATTTAAAGGTACATCTCTTTGTATTGAGCAGTAAGTAAATCTTATTTGTGTGGCCAATGTATCGTCTTCGGAAGCTAATTTATGGACGCACCTGGTTCGTATTCTGGCCATGTAATTTCATTGTGAACTGGTTGGGGTGATATTGGGAGTATAATCGTAGCGGTAGACTAGATTTTGTGTGACATGGTTCTTCAGTTAAATCGGACCTAGTATGCTTCAGTTCCGTGTGATTTTGGTACAAGTCATCCAAATTACTCCTTACAATATTGACAAAGGCAGCTCATAACATTGTACACTCAAGCTCTGAACGTGAAATCCTTAACCTAGTATAGGCTACGATCCCACAGCCGATTCAGCCTAATCTAGATGTTGAGTCATGCTGTAGATAAATCTCCATCAGTAACTAAGATAAAACTGTGTCGCTGGTGAATTATCACACACTAGCATTCACAAGTGTTATATTTGTACCCGAATGTCCGAATTAGTGTTGGTCACATTTGGTCGAATTGTGCGAAATTAAATTTGGAGGTACGAAATCATTGGTAAAAAATTAGAAAATCAGATTTTCTCTAGGTTCTCAGTGTGTCTGTGAGAAACAGTATTGTAAGTCAATACCAGATAAACGAAATTTAATTATTTTTGGCTTTAGTTATGACCAAGTATTTTTTTAAATGATCGATAATACGTATGCAGTTAACAAATTCTAATGGTTAAGCTATACTCATTGAATGGTAAATCAAGTATACTTCCTCTGAAGATTTGAGTGTTACTGAAGTTGGGTTGGTTAAAACTACTTTAACCAAAAGTGCCAGATCTTGAAGATGGTGGCAGGTTGCTTGCATTCTTGAAAAGGACAATAAATTTTAAGACATTTGTTTAAGATTATTTATATATTCTTATCAAATCCTTGAAAATATTAGCTGTTTGTAAAGGCCTGCTAGGAAAGGTTGAGCTAAGGATGCTCACTGGAAGGATCTAGACTTTGGTGACAAGCTGTCGTCATAAATTCATTTTATATATAAAAAATGAATTGAGAAGGAAGTGTAGAAGTGAGATTTAAAGCAAAATTGTTAATGAAATTGAATAAAATGGAAATTCTCCAAACAGTATTTTTATACCTCATTGGAGAAAGATCGAGTAAAACGCTCAACAGAAATGCAGGTGGCTAAAATCATTCTTGTGAAGTTTTTTCAAGTAACTTTTGTTACTTGATTTATCATTATATTTATAGTATAGTGTTTCTAAATATGTAGTTTACATTCAAGTAGCTCTTTTATGTAGGCTCCTAATATGTTCAGAATTTTATATCATACAACCTGTTCTTTGTAGACATGTGGAAACTATAATTTTTTTAGAGAGAACAAGAAGGGTGCTTCTGAGATATTCCAGGTATTTTAATTTTTTACATACAAAACTAATAAATAATGACGTTATGAGTTCCAAACCTTTGGTCGTTTTGATATAACTGACCCATTTCTAAACTGGTGCAATGTTGTAAACAAGTGCCTGCTGTGTCAGTGTTGGTAGTGTTAGTTTACAAAATAGAACAAAAGTCAGTGATTTGTCCATAGTGGTGTTTCACTGCTGACAGATTGAGAATGGATGGCTGTAAAAGATGGAGCGTAGTTCATTACAAAAGTTAACGCATGTGTGTCATATGGTGTTTCTGAATGTGGTCGTTGGGAAGCCAGAGGAATGTAAAAGGAAAAGTTTTGTAACAAGCACAACCCATATTGGGATACATGTATAATTATTAATAGAAAATTGAAAGACTGTGTCATTCAGCAGTGGTGGTCACGGTCAGTGTTGAACTGTGTAGAAGCAGCAAAGCATTAGTGTGATGTCTTAACAAAACCTTTGTTGTGGTTACATTTGTATGCAACATGAAGGCAACAAATGTGGATACAAAGTAAAAGTTCCAATAACACGTTCATATGTAATGTAATCCAAAGTCTTAGTACCCTATATGTTACTCACTTTTCATAATAAATAATCAAAATTGCTTAGGTAAACCCAGAAGGTTAATTTACATAACAAATTATGAATATTTTGTTGCTTATTATGTATGTACATAAACTATAAAAACGCAGGGGGTAGTGGGATGAATGTAACTCACACTAAGAAAAATGCATCAAATTGCCTGTGAATGGTGCAGTTTAGTTTTCTGCATGGAAAATTATGGTAATTAACCAATTACATCCGTAGCATTGAAAACTACAAAGTGAGGTGGTGCAACGGTTAGCACACTGGACTCGCGATTCGGTAGGACGACGGTTCAAACCAGTGTTTAGCCATCCTGATTTAGGTTTTTCATGATTTCCATAAATCCTTTCACGAAAATTCCAGGATGGTTCATTTGAAAGGGCACGGTAGACTTTCTTCTGCATACCTTCCCTAATCCGATACGACCGATTACATCACTGTTTGGTCCCCTCCCCCACAAATCAACCAACCATTGGAAAGGGGGGGGGGGGCGGAACAACCACCTCTCCCTCCTCCTCTGCCCCCCTCCCCCCATACTGTCTATTTCCTCCCTCACCGTCACACTCCCCCGCCTTCCTTCCTGTCCATCTCCTTTTTCCATCCTCTGACCTTGAGTCTTGTTTGTTGTTATTGCCAACTAATCCTTGATTGAGAGTTTGTTACTTACTACCCAACAGAGATGGTATTCCACTTGGCCTTCAGTGACTGTTACAAAAACACATGGTGACTTTACAGTCAACAAGTGCAGTGGCACTGTGAATGATTTCAGGAGTTGTGTGTATACTATCAAGTGTTTCGGTGTGTTTTTGTGAAGTATGATGATGAAAACTCATGTTAAGCTGCCCGAAAGGTCCTCCCTTCCAGGTGCAATAAAATCGTGGCCTACTAATAAAATGAATGGGTTAATCGCTTGGGGCCAATAGTATAAGGGCACGAGAGACCTCTCCTGGTGCTACTGCTGCTAGATTTGTGAACTGAGCGAGGTAGTGCTGGTATTAGCACACTGGAATGGCATTGGGGATGCCAGTTGAAAGCCACATCTGGCCATTCTGAGTAATCATCTGTCAACACAACTTTGCTATTTTGTTTTAAAGTGGACTGTGAGGAAGAAAGTGAAACATTATATAGTTTGGTACACCTCTTCCCATTCCCCCCCCCCCTAAAAATTATATATGCGGGAGAAACAAGTTTGTGTAATGGTTTGAATTACCTGCTATCATGCTTAAAACTGACTGTGAGGATGAAAGAGAAACTGCACATTTTCACAGCACACCAGTTTCTTTCCTGCAGTTGGTTTAAACGGAAAACGTGTAAATTTTTGTTTAAGTGATTATCTTGTAATTGTCAAGTAAATTTTTCATAACATTTCCCATTCTTTCATATACATGACTTACTTTTATATTGCAATATGGATAAAGAGACTTGGCATGGGAAAATATGCTGTAAAGTGTCTCCGTTATCACAAGGCTTCTGGGAATCCTGTGTTATTGTACTGAGGCACGTGCAAAATTTTTGTGCACACAAAACCCTGTCTGAGGTATAAAATTATATAATGTCGTGTTATTTCAGTTTCACAGTAAGTAAACTGTCAGAATTCTACTGATTCAAAGTTAATTTCATATGAGTGACATGCCTGGATGTAACAACAAAAAAAAGGAAACTTGTGGAAAAATGCTTCAATCTGAAGACAAAAGAATCAAATATGCTCTTGTTTTAAAAGACTTTGAAAAATGTAGCATCTGCTGCCAAAGTGTACCTTCCTCAGCACCTTTAAAACTTTTGGCATATGAATATATCTGCACTTTATGTGTGAAGAGAAGAGCAGGCAGTGGCAGTGGGAAACAGACTGAAAAGTAATAAAGTGCACAGAAAGAGCTGAGAAGACAATGGTAATGTGAGACAAAGAGGGGTGTAGTGGCAGTGGAACATATGCTGAAGAGCCAGAGAAACACCTGCCTGATGTCGTGTAGGGTCCCCGTGAGTGCACAGAAGTGTCAAAACACGACATGCCATGGACTCAACCAATGTCTGAAGTATTGCTGGAGGAAACGGACACCATGAATCCTGAAGGGCTGTCCATAAACAGGGTGTTACAAAAAGGTACGGCCAAACTTTCAGGAAACGTTCCTCACACACAAATAAAGAAAAGATGTTATGTGGACATGTGTCCGGAAACGCTTAATTTCCATGTTAGAGCTCATTTTAGCTTCGTCGGTATGTTCTTCCACCTACGCTCAATGGAGCACGTTATCATGATTTCATACGGGATACCTCTACCTGTGCTGCTAGAACATGTGCCTTTACAAGTACGACACAACATGTGGTTCATGCACGATGGAACTCCTGCACATTTCAGTCGAAGCTTCTCAACAACAGATTCGGTGACCGATGGATTGGTAGAGGCGGACCAATTCCATGGCCTCCACGCTCTCCTGATCTCAACCCTCTTGACTTTCATTTATGGGGGCATTTGAAAGCTCTTGTCTACGCAACCCCGGTACCAAATGTAGAGACTCTTTGTGCTCGTATTGTGGACAGCTGTGATACCATATGCCATTCTCCAGGGCTGCATCAGCTCGTCAGGGATTCCATGCAACGGAGGGTGGATGCATGTATCCTCGCTAACGGAGGACATTTTGAACATTTCCTGTAACAAAGTGTTTGAAGTCACGCTGGTACGTTCTGTTGCTGTGTGTTTCCATTCCATGATTAATGTGATTTGAAGAGAAGTAATAAAATGAGCTCTAACATGGAAAGTAAGCGTTTCCGGGCACATGTCCACATAACATATTTTCTTTCTTTGTGTGTGAGGAATGTCTCCTGAAAGTTTGGCCGTACCTTTTTGTAACACCCTGTATTTGTAAGAGTAAGAGTAGGTTGAGATCTCTTCTGAACAGCACATTGCAAGGCATCCCAGATATAATCAATAACATTCGTGTCCGGGGAGTTCAGTGGCCAGCGGAAGTGTTCTAACTCATAAGTGTTCCTGGAGCCACTCTGTAGCAATTCTGGGTGTGTGAGGTGTTGCATTGTCCTGCTGGATTTGCCAAAGTCTCGGAATGTACAATGGATATGAACGAATGCAGATGATGAGACAGGATGCTTATGTACGTGTCACCTGTCAGTCATATGTAGAGGTGCCAGGGGTCCCATATCACTCCAACTGCACACGCCCCGCGCCATTACAATGCCTCCACCAGTTGGAACATTTCCTTGCTGACATGCAAGGTCCACGTATTCACGAAGTTGTCTCCATATCCGTGTCTGCTTGATTCAATTTGAAACCAGACTCGTCTGACCAGGTAACATGTTCCCAGTCATCAACAGTCCAATGTTGGTGTTGATGGGCCCAGGGATTGCGTAAAGCTTTGTCTTGTGCTGTCATCATGGGTACACAAGTGGGCCTTAGACTCCGAAAATCCATATCGATGATGTTTCTTTGAATGACGCTTGTTGATGGTCCAGCATTGAAATCTGCAGAAATTTGCATTGTTGGTTCCATTCTTGCAGTATCTTTTTCCAGCCACAGTGATGTTGGAGATTTTATGTTTGACCAGTTTCCTGATATTCACGGTACACTCTTGAAATGGTCATACGGGAAAATCCTCACTTCATCGCTACCTCGGAGATGCTGTGTACCATCGTTTGTGTGCCGACTATATCACCACATTCAAATTCACTTAAACCTTGATAATCTGCCCCTGCAGCAGCAGTAACCAATCTAACAACTGTGACAGTCACTTGTCTTACATAGGCATTGCTGACCACAACACCATAATCTGCCTGTCTAAATATCTCTCTATTTGGATACACATGCCTATGCCAGTTTCTTTGCTGCTTCAGTGCAGTAGACAATGACAGAACAGTACTAGGAAACAAGTGAAGGAGACAGTATCAGTGGGAGAGAAATTGAGGAGGAGAATGTGGGTAAGAGATGATGATGATGATGATGATGATGATGTCTATGACAATGACAGTGTGAGAGAGAGAGAGAGAGAGAGAGAGAGAGAGAGAGAGAGGGAGAGACAGTGGAAAGAAGCAGCGGCATTAAGAAGGAATGAAAGAGATAGTGATAGTGAGAGAGAGAGAAGAGAGAGAGAGAGAGAGAGAGAGAGCGCAAGGGTGAGTCTCTTGTGAGTCTGTAATAGTGAGAGGAGGTGAAGGTGGTTGGAGGAGGACAGAACCAGAGAGACTGACAGTGAGACAGAAGGCAGTGAAAGGTAGACACTCAGATATAATAACAGTGAGTTGGGATGAATGAATGAGAACGGGCAAGTGGTAGTGGATGGATATGAGTAATGGACTAGCAATAGTGGGTGTGAGTGAGTTACAGTTAAGGGTGCTTGTGGGAATAAGATGTGAGTTGCATGTTAAAGAGTGAATATGTTCACATACCATATTTTTTTGGGAAAATTTTTAGAGGTGCTGAGGAAAGTAGAACGAGGTAGCTGGTACCTCACTTCTCAGTCAGCCTTTTGAATAGGAGCCTATTAGCCTTTTGTGTGCCCCGACAGCATTTTTTCTGCTTATCATTTTCGTGATAAATGCTACCATGTGTCAGTTAAGCAAAATATTGGATAGACAAATTATTTGTGGGTCTTCATGTGTCTAAAAGCTTACCAGTCTAACTCATCCATGTTAAAGGAGCCATTAAGGAGAAACTACTTCAATTTACATTTGAAAACATTTCGAATATCTGTTGGACATTTAATTTCAAGAGCCTGTTGTCAGAGTGTCATAGCTTTGTGAATCACTACTTTTTGCGCAACTTAAATTCAGTAGAGGAAAGTGCAGATAACTTTTCCTTTTACTGTTGTACTTTTCCTTTTACTGTTGTACTTTTCCTTTTACTGTTGTACTTTTCCTTTTACTGTTGTACTTTTCCTTTTACTGTTGTACTTTTCCTTTTGCTGTTGTACTTTTCCTTTTGCTGTTGTACTTTTCCTTTTGCTGTTGTACTTTTCCTTTTGCTGTTGTACTTTTCCTTTTGCTATTGTACTTTTCCTTTTGCTGTTGTACTTTTCCTTTTGCTGTTGTACTTTTCCTTTTGCTGTTGTACTTTTCCTTTTGCTGTTGTACTTTTCCTTTTGCTGTTGTACTTTTCCTTTTGCTGTTGTACTTTTCCTTTTGCTGTTGTACTTTTCCTTTTGCTGTTGTACTTTTCCTTTTGCTGTTGTACTTTTCCTTTTGCTGTTGTACTTTTCCTTTTCCTTTTGCTGTTGTACTTTTCCTTTTCCTTTTGCTGTTGTACTTTTCCTTTTCCTTTTGCTGTTGTACTTTTCCTTTTCCTTTTGCTGTTGTACTTTTCCTTTTCCTTTTGCTGTTGTACTTTTCCTTTTCCTTTTGCTGTTGTACTTTTCCTTTTCCTTTTGCTGTTGTACTTTTCCTTTTCCTTTTGCTGTTGTACTTTTCCTTTTCCTTTTGCTGTTGTACTTTTCCTTTTCCTTTTGCTGTTGTACTTTTCCTTTTCCTTTTGCTGTTGTACTTTTCCTTTTCCTTTTGCTGTTGTACTTTTCCTTTTCCTTTTGCTGTTGTACTTTTCCTTTTCCTTTTCCTTTTGCTGTTGTACTTTTCCTTTTCCTTTTCCTTTTGCTGTTGTACTTTTCCTTTTCCTTTTCCTTTTGCTGTTGTACTTTTCCTTTTCCTTTTCCTTTTGCTGTTGTACTTTTCCTTTTCCTTTTCCTTTTGCTGTTGTACTTTTCCTTTTCCTTTTCCTTTTGCTGTTGTACTTTTCCTTTTCCTTTTCCTTTTGCTGTTGTACTTTTCCTTTTCCTTTTCCTTTTGCTGTTGTACTTTTCCTTTTCCTTTTCCTTTTGCTGTTGTACTTTTCCTTTTCCTTTTCCTTTTGCTGTTGTACTTTTCCTTTTCCTTTTGCTGTTGTACTTTTCCTTTTCCTTTTGCTGTTGTACTTTTCCTTTTCCTTTTGCTGTTGTACTTTTCCTTTTCCTTTTGCTGTTGTACTTTTCCTTTTCCTTTTGCTGTTGTACTTTTCCTTTTCCTTTTGCTGTTGTACTTTTCCTTTTCCTTTTGCTGTTGTACTTTTCCTTTTCCTTTTGCTGTTGTACTTTTCCTTTTCCTTTTGCTGTTGTACTTTTCCTTTTCCTTTTGCTGTTGTACTTTTCCTTTTCCTTTTGCTGTTGTACTTTTCCTTTTCCTTTTGCTGTTGTACTTTTCCTTTTCCTTTTGCTGTTGTACTTTTCCTTTTCCTTTTGCTGTTGTACTTTTCCTTTTCCTTTTGCTGTTGTACTTTTCCTTTTCCTTTTGCTGTTGTACTTTTCCTTTTCCTTTTGCTGTTGTACTTTTTTAATTAACTCCATTATTCATTTGTTGACAAAGTGCATTCTATAGATGTAATAAGAACATATACAATTTCAATTATATGTATAACACAATAAACACATCTTAATTCGATGAAAACTTAATCCTGCTTAGATGAATACCCACCACCAAAGAGTTCCTTACCATAAGCACGATAAGATAGAAATGTGGTTGAGGACCATTTCTACATCTACATCCGTACTCCGCAAGCATTTCACAAAACAACCTAATGAATCCAAAACTTCATTATCCTCCAATGGTTCAATATCACATATCGTACCCACAGGTAAACTTGCCTCTACACTTACCCAAAGTGACTTCTCGGTGCCACTAGACACACACTTACGCGAATTAAGCCTTAATGCTAATGTACGTGGCTCAGTTGGTTTGTTCATTACATTGAATGCCCCTTGCAACAGCTCTGCATTGACAACAGTTTCCCCTACCTGAAATAACATTCCACCATGTTCCACAGTTTGTTGTCCAAGGTCAATTTTGGCATGATGTTGATGCAAGAAATCTACTCTACATCTACATCCATACTCATCAAGCCACCTGACGGTGTGTGGCGGAGGGTACTTTGAGTACCTCTATCGGTTCTCTCTTCTAGTCCAGCCTCATATTGTTCGTGGAAAGAAAGATTGTCGGTATGCCTCTGTGTGGGCTCTAATCTCTCTGATATTATCCTCATGGTCTCTTCGTGAGATGTACGTAGGAGTGAGCAATATACTGCTTGACTCCTTGGTGAAGGTATATTCTTGAAACTTCAACAAAAGGCTGTAACTGAGTTACTGAGCGTCTCTACTGCAAAGTCTTCCACTGGAGTTTATCTATCATCTCCATTGCGTTTTCGCGATTGCTAAATGATCCTGTAACAAAGCGCGCTGCTCTCCGTTGGATCTTCTCTCTCTTCTGTCAACCCTATCTGGTACGGATGCCACACTGGTGAGCAGTGTTCAAGCAGTGGGCAAACAAGTGTACTGTAACCTACTTCGTTTGTTTTCAGATTGCATTTGCGACTGCTTTACCGATGATCAACTTTATATGATCATTCCATTTTAAATCACTCCTAATGCCTACTCCCAGATAATTTATGGAATTAACTGATTCCAGTTGCTGACCTGCTATATTGTAGCTAAATGATAAAGGATCTTTCTTTCTGTGTATTCGCAGCACATTACACTTGCCTACATTGGGATTCAATTGCCATTCCCTGCACCATGCGTCAATTCGTTGCAGATCCTCCTGCATTTCAGTACAATTTTCCATTGTTACAACTTCTCGATATACCACAGCATCATCCACAAAAAGCCTCAGTGAACTTCTGATGTTATCCACAAGGTCATTTATATATAATGCGAATAGCAACGGTCCTACGACACTCCCCTGTGGCACACCTGAAATCACTCTTACTTTGGAAGACTTCTCTCCATTGAGAATGACATGCCGCGTTCTGTTATCTAGGAACTCTTCAATCCAATCACACAATTGGTCTGATAGTCCATATGCTCTTACTTTGTTCATTAGACGACTGTGGGAACTGTATCAAACGCCTTGAGGAAGTCAAGAAACACGTCATCTATCTGAGAACCTATGTCTACGGACCTCAGTGTCGTGGACGAATAGCGCGAGCTGGGTTTCACACGATCATCTTTTTCGAAACCCATGCTCATTCCTACATAGTAGATTTCTAGTCTCCAGAAGTCATTTCTTGCAAAACTGAAAATCTAAAAGAAATAAAATTTCAAGAAACACCTTTTATTGAATAACTTTAGAAACACATGAAACAGAAATGTAAAAACACATTAGATTTTTTTTCTCACTGGGGTATTAAATAAAAGTTGCATCCAAATAATAATTTTGTGGAAGTATTACAAGGAAATACGCAATGAAACCACAAAGTTTTTGCAAAATTGAACAACTACACGTATCACAATTCCTTAGAATAACCAATGGCCTGTTATTTGTGAATAACTGGAAAGTTAATATATTACAATCCTTGTAATAAATTGGTTCATCATAATCATATATTGTTGCAGCTTTAGCTTTGTCAATGCCATTGTTACTGCGACCTTGAAGAGTTTCTATGTATAAAACATTCTTGAGTCATCTGAGTGTTGTCGTCAAAATACTTAAGGAGTTTCTTTACACCTTCAGTTTTCATAGCACTGACTTTATTTTTTAATCTTAGTAATGGCACACTGTCCATTTCTGTGAAGTTGTTTTTTCCATCACTTGAACCAAACTTGAATCTATTCTGTTTTTTTTTTTTTTGTTTTTTTCACACACAATTTTTCCAGGCTTTTTGTGTATGAGAATTGTTGCTTCACTTTGAATGGAAACTTTTTTTAATGACATTGTTGCTTGTGGGTTTCATATCATGACACCACCAGTCAGGAAAAGTGTGAAGTTATTCACATGAATACTAAAAGAAATCAGCTAAATTTCGATTACGCGATAGGTCACACAAATCTGAAGGCTGTAAATTCATCTAAATACTTAAGGATTACAATTACAAATAACCTAAATTGGAACGATCACATAGATAATATTGTGGGTAGAGCTAACCAAAGACTACGATTCATTGGCAGAACACTTAGAAGGTGCAACAGGTCTACCAAATAGACTGCTTACACCACACTTGTCCGCCCTATTCTCGAGTATTGCTGTGCGATGTGGGATCCGCATCAGGTGGGACTGGCAGATGACATTGAAAAAGTACAAAGAAGGGCAGCTTGTTTTGTTTGATCGCGAAATAGGGGAGATAGTGTCACAGACATAAGTGAATTGGAGTGGCAATCATTAAAAGAAAGGCGTTTTTTGTTGCAACGGGATCTTCTCGTGAAATTTCAATCACCAGTTTTCTCCTCAGGTTGCGAAAACATTCTGTTGGCACCCACCTACATAGGGAGAAATGATCATCACGATAAATTTAAGTGCTCGTTTTTCCCGTGTGCCGTTTGAGAGTGGAACGGTAGAGAGACAGCATGAAGGTGGTTCATTGAACCCTCTGCCAGGCACTTTTTTGTTAATAGCAGAGTAATCACGTAGATGTAGATGTAACTTCTAGGCACTCTTGGGCTACATAGATGAAAAGACTACATTAATCTCTTAATTATTTCTGAATACAGATGCCCTTTCAATACATTTTATTGTTAGTGGTCACTTATTGTATACAGTATCCATAACAGCTAAAGAATCTTTCTTTGTTAATTTGATGTTCTTCCTATATAGTTAATTTGTTCCCGTTTCTCATTTTGTGATAGTGTATGTGTCTATTTAACTGTGCTGTACTATCTACTTTAAAGTGCATAATTGTCACAAAAAGCTGTATATAGTGAGGGGAGAGCTTTAACATTAAGTTCTCTGAATTTTTTCTGCAGGATTGGTATTAAAATTTGAGAGCTGAAAGTTTGTAAATCTTTCTTTGGTCATTTAACAGATCTGCACACCAAATTTGAACAAATTCAGTTACGATAGTGAGACCTGTAGATTACTTGATATGGCTTAATGCAATGTAAATATTAGATTCCCCCCCCCCCCCCCCCTCCCCCCCCAGATTACAGGACTTGCATAATATCCCCATTACTTTGGAAACATTAAGTGTTTCTGTCCTGCATGTAGCAACATGGCTGAATTTGCTAAAATTTTTCTTGATTTTTGTAATGAGCTATAAAATATGGTAAAAGGGAAGACCTTAAATACTAAAAAAAAAAAAAAAAAAAAAAAAAAAAAAAAAAAAAAAAAACCTGTCCAAAGCTGAAGTAAATTTGAACATACTGCTCCTATTTTTCTTATGGCCCATTTAAATTTCTTTGTTTATCCAATCTTCCATTTGTAAAATTATGTTTAGAAAAGCTAAACCAATCTGAAATAAAATACAGGTTACATTTCCTTTGATGATAGTGTGCAAGAGTATGTTAGATAGTAACTGCATAGTAAGAAATGATTTATTGTAATAGTACTTGAAATTTGTGCTACAACTCTTTAATTGGCATTAACTTTTCTCCATGTGTAATTCCTCCGTAGGCATCATAATGTACACAGACCAAGATGACCCTCTTGAGACATGCCCTTATGAGAAGGCTCATCAGATACGAAGATCTAGAATGCAGATACATATAGTAAAATGCCGCAGAAATCATCCCATGGCAGAAATGCAGATCTGCCCATTTAATGCTACTCATGTTGTTCCTGTGCCTGATTACCAGTATCATCTGAAGACTTGTCCCAGCAAGAAAATAATTGAGCAGCAATTTTATCGTCTTACGGATGAGGCAGACTCGGGTGAAATAAAAGCAGCTCCATTTGATGTGCCAGAAATTGACTGTGAAGAGAACTGGGACACACAAGTTGGTGCAGGATATGATCCCAGTCTGAAGGCAGGACCAGCTCCAATTTTTGTAGCAAAGCAGGTTTGTAAGCTATTCATTATATAAATCTTAAGTTAAAATTCCTGGCTGTACATGTTTCAGTGATCAAAGTGTGTTAGCATTCAAATACCCAGTACGTCACTAACAATTGTTAGCAAACTTAAAATTTTTTTCTATGAGTTTAGTGTCGGACGTCTCGAGTGTAATTTTCTGTATTGTGGTGCAGTGAACACATCTTCTTTCAAATTGGCATCACTGATCTTGGGGGAAAGACTTCTTTCACATGATTAAAATCTTCTCTGTTTCTCAAGACTTTGTGTGATTCATCAGGCCTAACTTAATATTAAGTGCAAACAGTATAAATGTACTTGTACTTGGCCCAACTAAAGATTTGTGCTAAAGTTTTCTTTCCTGCAATATATATTTGTCCCATGTGTCATTCCTTGATGTTGTAGTTATTTTGAGGTCTTGGTTGTTCCATGCGCACAGAATGTACTTAAGTTCAGAATCTTACTCGTAGTGTGAAACACTCATTAAGCGATACAATTTATCCCATATAAATTAATGTAAAATACAATAATGCATTCCATGCAGAAAAAGCACTAAAAGTTTTAAGTTATTCATGCCATTTGTTCAAAGAAAATTACACATACAGTTATTATGTACTTTACTATTCATGATACAGAACTAATTCTTTTTTATTAGGAAACTGACACTTCAAAACTTGACGAAAATGCAACACAGCATTATCATCAAATAAATTTGTAGCATGCATAATGACTGCTTTATTGGGGTGATGCTTTTCAATGTATTATGCGACTGATACCCATGCTTTCAGCATTCTCTTATTGCATCAGAAGACTTTTGCTTTGCTGTTACCACCTCCTCCTCCGAACTCCTTTCAACAACTTCCTGCTGTGTAATACACTGCAACTCCATAAGCTCTTTGGTGGTTAGGTCTTGGTTGTGATCTTCCGCAACGTCATTGATATCATTCTAGTCCCATGCTGTTGGCCAAATACACAATTTCATTGACTACAGGCTCCACAGGTACTGACGCAAATGCTTTGTCACATTCGACAATGCACTCTGGACAAAGCTTCTGCCAAGTGTAAGTGAGAGTTCTTTGTAACCCCTTCCCATGCTTTCTTGATCATCTTGACGCAGACAATGTCAGTCTATTCTGAACAATGCTTGAAGAATGCTTTAGTGTAGAGCATCTTCTAGAAATAGTCTGCTAGTCTGTAGGCTGGGATAACAGTGGTGTTGGGAGACAGAAATTATATCTTGATGAATTGAAATTTGGTCAGTGTTGTCCATAACGAACAAGACGTGGAGTGGCAGATCCATCTCAAGAAAAGTTTTTATTCACCAGAGGACCAAACACTTCATTGATCCTACACAAAAAAGATCATGTATTACGCAAGCCTTGTTGTTGGACCTCCACATCACATTTAACCTGCTCTTCTGGACTTAATAATTCTTGAAGGCTTTTGGAGTTTCTGAATGGTAAACAAGCAGCAGTTTAATTTTCAAATCACCGCCTGTGTTGGCTCAGAATAGCAGTGTGAGATTAACTTTCATCGGCTTGTGACTGGGCAGTGCATTCTCCTCTGCTGCTTCAAAGGTACGCTTTGGTACCTTTTTCCAGAGTAGACCTGTGTTGTCAAAATTACAAACATATTGCAGCAGATAACCCTCAGAATCTATGAGAACCTTGAAGTTGCTGATGAAATTCTCTGCTGCCTTTGTATCGGAACTAGCTGCTTCGCCGTGCCTCGCAGTGCTGTGGGTGCCAATTGTTCTTTTAAACTTCTCAAACCACCCACAGCTTTCCATAACACTTCTTCGACCACTGGTGATTTTGGTGTCTTCTTAACAAGGTCAGCGAAAATCATTCTCGCCTTGCAATTACTTTTCATTTATCCATATAAGGAACAGCCCTTCGACATAATCCAGAATATGAAACAGTTGTTTAGCATATGTCTCCTTAATTTTGTCCTTGTTCTTGAGGATAATGCAAATAGTTCATGTATGTACACGCTAAATCAGCAACACTCACACTATGTTCACGTTTTTCAATGATTTTGTTTCATTTCTAAGGTCATTTTCTTTCTCCTATGATTGTCTGCCCCCCCCCCCCCCCCCCATGAACCATGGACCTTGCCGTTGGTGGGGAGGCGTATCTGTTGAGAGGCCAGACAAACGTGTGGTTCCTGAAGAGGGGCAGCAGCCTTTTCAGTAGTTGCAAGGGCAACAGTCTGGATGATTGACTGATCTGGCCTTGTAACACTAACCAAAACGGCCTTGCTGTGCTGGTACTGCGAACGGCTGAAAGCAAGGGGAAACTACAGCCGTCATTTTTCCCGAGGGCATGCAGCTTTACTGTATGGTTAAATGATGATGGCGTCCTCTTGGGTAAAATATTCCGGAGGTAAAATAGTCCCGCATTCGGATCTCCGGGCGGGGACTACTCAAGAGGACGTCGTTGTCAGGAGAAAGAAAACTGGCATTCTACAGATCGGAGCGTGGAATTTTAGATCCCTTAATCGGGCAGGTAGATTAGAAAATTTTAAAATGGAAATGGATGGGTTAAAGTTAGATATAGTGGGAATTAGTGAAGTTTGGTGGCAGGAGGAACAAGACTTCTGGTCAGGTGACTGCAGGGTTATAAGTACAAAATCAGATAGGGGTAATGCAGGAGTAGGTTTAATAATGAATAGGAAAATAGGAATGCGGGTAAGCTACTACAAACAGCATAGTAAATGCATTATTGTGGCAAAGATAGATACGAAGCCCACACCTACTACAGTAGTACAAGTTTATATGCCAACTAGCTCTGCAGATGACGAAGAAATTGAAGAAATGTATGATGAAATAAAAGAAATTATTCAGATAGTGAAGGGAGACGAAAATTTAATAGTCATGGGTGACTGGAATTCGGTAGTAGGAAAAGGGAGAGAAGGAAACATAGGTGAATATGGATTGGAGGGAAGAAATGAAAGAGGAAGCCGCCTGGTAGAATTTTGCACAGAGCACAACTTAATCATAGCTAACACTTGGTTCAAGAATCGTAAAAGAAGGCTGTATACATGGAAGAAGCCTGGAGATACTGACAGGTTTCAGATAGATTATATAATGGTAAGACAGAGATTAAGGAATCAGGTTTTAAATTGTAAAACATTTCCAGGGGCAGATGTGGACTCTGACCACAATCTATTGGTGATGATCTGTAGATTAAAACTGAAGAAACTGCAAAAAGGTAGGAATTTAAGGAGATGGGACCTGGACAAACTGACTAAACCAGACGTTGTCTAAACCAGAGGTTGTACAGAGTTTCAGGGAGAGCATGAGGGAACAATTGACAGGAAAGGGGGAAAGATATACAGTAGAAGAAGAATGGGTAGCTTTGAGGGATGAAGTAGTGAAGGCAGCAGAGGATCAAGTAGGTAAAAAGACAAGGGCTAGTAGAAATCCTTGGGTAACAGAAGAAATATTGAACTTAATTGATGAAAGGAGAAATATAAAAATGCAGTAAATGAAGCAGGCAAAAAGGAATACAAATGTCTCAAAAATGAGATAGACAGGAAGTGCAAAATGGCTAAGCAGGGATGGCTAGAGGACAAATGTAAGGATGTAGAGGCTTATCTCACTAGGGGTAAGATAGATACTGCCTACAGGAAAATTAAAGAGACCTTTGGAGAAAAGAGAACCACTTGTATGAACATCAAGAGCTCAGATGGAAACCCAGTTCTAAGCAAAGAAGGGAAGGCAGAAAGGTGGAAAGTGTATATAGAGGGTCTATACAAAGGCGATGTACTTGAGGACAATATTATGGAAATGGAAGAGGATGTTGATGAATATGAAATGGGAGATATGATACTGCGTGAAGAGTTTGACAGAGCAGTGAAAGACCTGAGTCGAAACAAGGCCCCGGGAGTAGACAACATTCCATTAGAACTACTGACGGCCTTGGGAGAGCCAGTCCTGACAAAACTCTACCATCTGGTGAGCAAGATGTATGAGACAGGCAAAATTCCCTTCGACTTCAAGAAGAATATAATAATTCCAATCCCAAAGAAAGCAGGTGTTGACAGATGTGAAAATTATCGAACTATCAGTTTAATAAGTCACAGCTGCAAGATACTAACACGAATTCTTTACAGACGAATGGAAAAACTGGAAGAAGCCGACCTCAGGGAAGATCAGTTTGGATTCCGTAGAGATGTTGGAACACGTGAGGCAATACTGACCCTATGACTTATCTTAGAAGCTAGATTAAGGAAGGGCAAACCTATGTTTCTAGCATTTGTAGACTTGGAGAAAGCTTTTGACAATGTTGACTGGAATACTCTCTTTCAAATTCTGAAGGTGGCAGGGGTAAAATACAGGGAACGAAAGGCTATTTACAATTTGTACAGAAACCAGATGGCAGTTATAAGAGTCGAGGGACATGAAAGGGAAACAGTGGTTGGGAAGGGAGTGAGACAGGGTTGTAGTCTCTCCCCGATGTTATTCAATCTGTATATTGAGCAAGCAGTGAAGGAAACAAAAGAAAAATTCGGAGTAGGTATTAAAATCCATGGAGAAGAAATAAAAACTTTGAGGTTCGCCGATGACATTGTAATTCTGTCAGAGACAGCAAAGGACTTGGAAGAGCAGTTGAATGGAATGGATAGTGTCTTGAAAGGAGGATATAAGATGAACACCAACAAAAGCAAAACGAGGATAATGGAATGTAGTGGAATTAAGTCGGGTGATGCTGAGGGAATTAGATTAGGAAATGAGACACTTAAAGTAGTAAAGAAGTTTTGCTATTTGGGGAGCAAAATAACTGATGATGGTCAAAGTAGAGAGGATATAAAATGTAGACTGGCAATGGCAAGGAAAGCGTTTCTGAAGAAGAGAAATTTGTTAACATAGAGTATTGATTTAATTGTCAGGAAGTCGTTTCTGAAAGTATTTGTATGGAGTGTAGTCATGTATGGAACATGGACGATAAATAGTTGGGACAAGAAGAGAATAGACGCTTTTGAAATGTGGTGCTACAGAAGAATGCTGAAGATTAGATGGGTAGATCACATAACTAATGAGGAGGTATTGAATAGGATTGGGGAGAAGAGAAGTTTGTGGCACAACTTGACTTGAAAAAGGGATCGGTTGGTAGGACATGTTCTGAGGCATCAAGGGATCACGGATTTAGTATTGGAGGGCAGTGTGGAGGGTAAAAATCGTAGAGGGAGACCAAGAGATGAATACACTAAGCAGATTCAGAAGGATGTAGGTTGCAGTAGATACTGGGAGATGAAGCAGCTTGCACAGGATAGAGTAGCATGGAGAGCTGCATCAAACGAGTCTCAGGACTGAAGACCACAACAACAACATGATCGTCCAGCTTTGTTTGGGAACATATCTACGAAGGTTATGAAAATTTGCTCACAAAAAACACTGTGAACACAGGTTTAGAAAAATGTGTGATCACAAGCTGCACTAAGATGGCAGCGGGAGGAGTGCTAAACCCAGACTGCAGTTTGTACTAGAAACAGCATTCATATGCCGCTGCCGGCAATGAGAGTTGTTCATATTGTTGAACGTTCCCCTGCTGCGTGTGAACGTCTGGTGACATCACAGTAAATCGTTGTCACTCATTATGCGAAACATTGCTCATAAGTGTGTCTTTTTGCAATTTGTTTTGTTCGTTATTTGAATTGTGCTTATGGGATGGCCTTAAGTGAGGGTTCTCTGTAGACTATTAGGGTATTTTCTAGAGTAAGGGAAGGAAGGAGGAGGAGTGTTAGTTGGGATGTGATTTGACAATGCAGGCATGACACATAATTACAGGACAACTTTATTTGCAACTCACTGCTTGGAGAATACACACAACTTGTAACAGTTAACTTTAAAACATACGCATAGTGACATTTACAGATAGTTATAAATTAGAAATTGAGTGTTACGTTCGTTGCCCTAGGATTGAAGTCAAAGTCCTTCAGCTTTAGTGCAAAAGGTACCTTCTTCAGTCAATCTGCCATCATGTCTTCTGTTGGCTACTACTCCAGTTTCAGTGGACACTCTTGTAGAGCCTGACATGATGTGATGTTTTACGTAAATGTGACTTGTTGAGTGAAAAACTGGGTTGTGTGCTAACTTTCCAGCTGACTGTCATTAAAAAGGTGATGTGTAACATTTTTCCTATAACCAGCTCCATCATGAATGTTGACAGTGGAATTGCCTCTTTTGCTGTTTCCATGAGGCTCATGCACTCAACTTTGGTGATGAAATAGTAACAAGTCTTTGCTTGCATGAACACTATGATATTGCTGCTCTGGATAAGGTGGAACTGTAGCTGAAGGAAGACTTCCCATCAGCAATGGACTTTCCCAGTCAGCATCTGCGAAACTGAAGATTCCTTCTTTTTCCTTGGCATAGGTAAGTTCCGTGTGTGTGGTTCCTTTGAAGTATCTAAGGATTCGCTTAGCATCTTTCCAGTGAATACAGTTATGGCTGTCATTGTACTGGCTTAGCTCGTTGACCGGGTAGTGTATGTCATGTCAAGTGCTGATGGTGATTTAAATCATTGCTCCAACCAGTTCTCTGAATGGATAAAGAGTACAATGTTTTTTTTATTTGTAGCCATTGCATCCAACTTGCTCCCAGTTGCCATTAGAGTTCTTGATTTGATTTGGTTTTTATCAGGGAAGCAAAACCAACATTGATAAAGTCCGCTGCTGCCCACACTGAAACAGAGTTTAGTGTGTGGTATCATTCCCTGTGTCTCTAGTAAAGCCAACCAATGCTCTTGAACAGTGCAAGGAGATCCTTCACTAGTGCTTTGCTAGACACAATTTCTTCAGGTCTGGTTGATCCAAATACTCTGTCTTTTAATCTCCAATGCTTCGCATTTGAACATAAAATGTGATGAAGTTTCCTCTCCCACACCACACATCCTACATTTGGGGTCTTCTTCTGTTATCCCCATTGTATGTAAGTGTTTTTTGATATTCTCGTGGCCTGTCAACAGTCCAACCATGAGTTTCATTCTCAAGCCCAGGATTGAGAGACTTCTTAGAACATGGCGTCGGTGTCAATACCTTGCCATGTTTCTGCATTTGGACCTTAGCCCAGTATTCTACATGCTGTCTCCTTGCCCTGTCTTGTAGTTTTATTTTGATCGTTGCGTTGGCGATCGTCAGGACAGGTTCCTGTCCAATAAATGGTGTCTTCGCCCCATCCTGGCCAACCTATTGGCTTGCTCATTACCACTAATCCCTCAGTGACCAGGGCCCCACAATAGTTTTTCCCTATTGCTTTCCCCTAGCTCCACAAGGACTTAATGGCATTCTGCCACGATCTTTGATCTTGTTGCAGAGTCTGCCAGTGCTTTTAGGGCTGCTTGGCTGTCTGACTGAATGAAAGTGCTATGACCTCTGTAGCACCTCCACAAATTCTCCTCCACGCACACCCTGATAGCAGATATTTCTGCTTGAAACACAATGGCCATCTTCCGTAGAGAAATTGCACTTTCCAGCCTTGGCTGCACTCCGTATACCCCGGCCCCAACACCTTGGTCTGTTTTCGAACCATCAGTGAACCAGACTATGTCCCCAGTACGGTTTCGAAATTTGTCATCCCAGAGCTCTAATTCCTATTACTACATTGAAAGGCTTGTTGAAGCAGCAGGGAGTTGTTATATAGTTGGCCGCCATGTCCCTCAACCGTACCTATGCCTACCTCACTCAGTATTTTAGTGTGAGATGCTGGATACCCCAGTGAGTTCCAGTTTTTGCCAGTCTTTAACCTGTGTGCTCCAGCTGCTGCCTCCATATTTACCCACAGGTGTAATGGGGTCATGTCCAGCATGGTTCCCATCCCAGCGGTGGGTGTGCTGCTAATTCTGCCCGTAATGGCTAAGCAGGCCAATCTTTGCACTTTAGCAGCTACCTGCTGTTCTACCTTTTTCCAACACACTATAGCCCCATAAGTGATCATAGTCTTACTACCATGGTGTATATCCAGTATATACTCTTGGGGCTTAAGCCCCAGTTTTTACCACAAGCTCTCCTGGTACTCATTATAGTACCTTTCACCTTGGAACAGGTGCTCCTTAAGTGAGGGGTCCACAGTAGTTTCTCATCCAGGGTTACCCCTAAATATTTCACTACCTCTTCACTGGTAGTTTAATCGAGAAGGTTCAGATTTCAGCATATGTGTTGGATCTGCTTCCTCATAAAATGGTACGACAGTCTTCCAAGGGCTGACCATTAGGTCATGTTTTCTGCACCAATTTTGAACAATGTTCAATGCTCCTTGTGCCATAGCTCTCTGACTGTACTTAAAAATTTGCAAAGTAGTACTATGACAAGATTGTCTGCATATCCCTGCTGAAAGTACTGTTTAGAGTTTAATCCTACAAAACTGGGTGTTGTGTGCTGTCCTTAGGTTAGTTAGGATTAAGTAGTTCTAAGTTCTGGGGGACTGATGACCATAGATGTTAAGTCCCATTGTGCTCAGAGCCATTTGAACATTTTTTTTAATCCTACAAAGAGTTCATTCACCACAAGGTTCCGCTATAGAGGGGACAGGATCCCTCCTTGTAGACAGCCTCTGTTGGTGTTGATTACCATTTTTTCTTGCATCATGGTGGCTTCTACTTTTCTACCATTAAGCGTGGCTCTAATCTACCTACAAATGGTGGTCTCCAAGCCATGCACCTTTGCTGTCTTAACCATGGATTTGAAGGCAATGTTACTAAAAGCCCCTTCGATGTCCAAGAAGATGCAGAGGGCTATTTCCTGAAAGGATAGTGCTTTCTCCACCTTCCAAACGAGTTGGTGGAGTGCAGTTTCACATGATTTTTTTTCTGGTTGGTATGCATGTGGTTTGTGTGTGGAGGGACTGTAGTTAACCATCTCTTCCTAATGTGCACATTGACCAGTTTTTATAATGTTTCAAGAAGAAAGGAGAACAGACAGATTGGTCTCATATCCCCCGGCTGTGGTATGTTCAGTTCTTCCTGGCTTTGGAATGAAGACAACCTTCACTGCCCTCCAAATGTTAGGAATGATTCCTGTTGCTCGACTAATCCTAAATAACCCATCAAAGAATTCTGCTTCAGTTTGTGATACCCGGACCAGGTGGGATTAACAGAAGACATTGGATTTTCACAAGGAAGTGAAAATGTCATTGCAGTGTTGAAGAACATAGACATATGCCTGAAGATAGGTGGAAACTATTCTGCAAATGCCTACTTAAAAAGTTTCAAGAATCAGTATTTAGGGAAGGTTTAAGGAGTATGCTACAGCCCCCCCCCCCTCCTCGTTTCCTGCATATTTCTCCTGTAGAAAATGCGAGAACATTAAACTTACTACAGTGTGCCCAGAAGCATTTAAACAGTCATTTCTTTCATGCTCCGCATGCATTTGGAATGGGAAGAATCTGCAATGTTATGGATTCATGTATACCCTCTGTCATTCACTTCAGCATTTTGAATGTGTGTAGCTGGGAATTTCAGTTGCATGACGTGCCTTCATGATGTTCATTTCTGAGAACTTTTTTCAGTATAATTTTAGTAATGTTTTACTGTCCTTAAAATTCAGCAAAAGCATTTAGCAATTTTAAATCATTTTTTTTTCTCTACAAATGGACATTTGCAACAGGCCTATGTTTCGGCACATGCCACATATAGTGCCAGCATATTGATACTCCTCTTGAGTGAGAATTAATTAAGTATGGAGCATTGCTACTTCTTGTAGTGAGCAGACTTTCATTTACTGCTTTATATTTATGGCCACTGTAACAAAACTGTAGAATTTTTTTTCCTCTGCTAACCTTCAGAAGTAGTAACAAAAATGGGTAGAAGTATATAATGTAGCTTGGCTTCAGTGGAGGACTACAATGGACTACAAGCCCTCTGCTTTGTGTCCTAGTCTTCCTCATTGTGTAGACATTGTCAGTTGCATATGTTGTTTGCTTTTCAGTTTTCACTTTTTGTGATATAGACTGGTTATCTTAAATGATTATTGGAAGTTACAGACTGCTATTTTGACTCTCGAAAATCTGGCGGAAAAAGCTAACTTTGCTGTTGGAGATACCATGGGAATGATTCTTTTTACATAATTATATTTTAAACTCAGTTTCAGTCTTTCATTGTTAAGTATATTTCTGTACCATCTCTACCTAGAATATGCCAAATTTACTGTCTTACTGCTATCAATGGTTGGGTAAAAATACATTATCTTCAGATAATTTGAAATGTGTTTCTCACCCACATAGAGACGATGGCTTCCACAAAGATGAGCTTCTATTAACTTGGGTTGCAAGGACTTCGGTTATATAAAATCCTACTTTGCAAACTAGTTATCCGTGGCGCTTATTTATTTATAGTGATACTATCATAAAGAACAATTACTTTCCAACAGCAACCAAGACGGCTGCTTTATGATGAGTACACCATGCTGGATTGTCATCACCATCCTACAGCATCATTCTGAAACTGGCTAGTGCTGTTAACTAGTGACGTGTCTGTTGCTTTTAGTTGTGGTGGGAGAACGACTGTTCAGATCTTTATCTGGCCATCCAGATTTAATTTTCTGTTTGATGAGGGCATGGCAAATTTCCTTCCCCATCCTTTTGTAATCCGAGCTTGTGCTCCATCTCTAATGACCTCACAGTTAATGGAACATTAAACTCTAATCTTCCTTTGAGTCGTTTACTTGTTTCTTGATGAAAATGCAGCTCCCACTAATTTTGATCTACCACTGACCACCTGGTGCATTTGGACTCAGCAGTTGGATAAGCTTTCATATGTCACCACTCACCTAATTGCTATGCTCTTCAATATACATGGTATCCATCATTAAAGTTGCAGTTTCAAAATGCTGTAGAAAGAGAACCACTGCTCAGAATGACGTCATATTTGAACAGCATATTATTGACATGGCACTCTGTCTTCAGGCCACAAGTGGCCCATCGGGACCATCCGACCGCCGTATCACCCTCAGTTGAGGATTCGGATAGGAGGGGCGTGTGGTCAGCGCACCACTCTCCCGGTCGTTATGATGGTTTTCTTTGACCAGAGCCGCTACTATTCGGTCGAGCAGCTCCTCAATTGGCATCATGAGGCTGAGTGCACCCCGAAAAATGGCAACAGCGCATGGCGGCTGGATGGTCACCCATCCAAGTGCCGACCACACCTGACAGCGCTTAACTTCGGTGATCTCACGGGAACCGGTGTATCCACTGCGGCAAGGCCGTTGCCCGAAGAGACATTAAACAAAAGTTAACGAAAATTTGACCAATAGCTGGCTCTGTAAGCATCACAGTATTCATATCAGTAGATGCGCAGCACATTGGCAGTTACTCGTTTGGCGTCAGGTGTCCAGCATGACTGTCTGTCGGAGGGATCTTGGACTACTGGTAAAGCTCTTTCACAAGAAGTGTGATTGTGTGCTAGTATTCCAGTAGCCCTGCATAAGTTCCAGTCACTCGAGGGTATGAAAAAAGGCATGGCCTGATGTCTGCTAAGGGTCTGAAGAAAATATTACAGAATTCGAAGACAGGTTCTTTTGAAGTGCAGTGTGGCAGAGGAAGGAAAGCAGTAAATCAAACATCTGACAGGTTCTTTTGAAGTGCAGTGTGGCAGAGGAAGGAAAGCAGTAAATCAAACATCTGTCAAAGGTATGGTCACAGGATTGCAGGATGGCTTAACTTGTGTTGTGCAAACATGCAGTACATGGGGAATTGCCCAAATGTTGGACATGCCTGTGAGCTCAGCACATAAAATCTTACGAAACATTGTGCATTGCTATCCATACAAAATCACTCATGTTCAGGAGTTGCTTCCTGCTGACATGAATGCTAAAGAAATATTTGCTGTGGAATTTCTTGCTCTTATGGAAGTTAGCAATGAATGTTCACAGAACATTCTGTGGACAGACTAAGTCCATTTCTATTTCGAAGAACATGTCAATACACAGAACTGCAGACTATGGGCAACAGAAAATCGGGACACACACCAGTTTGTTACCACTTCATTCTGCGGAGTTGATTGTGCGATGCAGACTGATGGCATCATTTATTGTAAGGCTGTATTATTTTTTTTTTTTTTTTTTTTTTTTTTTTTTTTTTTTTTTTTTTTTTTTTATAGCAGTTGAGTCACGTGGGTCTTTCTATCTCTAGTGTCACTGGTAAATGTTAAGAGAGTTTTGTGCACAGTTGTCATTCCAACCTTTCAACAACACAGATGTGTGGGTAGGCTCATTGTCATGCGAGACGGCTCTCTTCCACACATTGCACAGCCAGTGAAGTGGCTGCTGCAACGGTATTTTGGAAATGCTAGAATTATCAGCAGTAATTTCCCAACACCTTGCCATTGAGATCACCTGATATTGAGCTGTGTAACTTCAGGCTTGTGTTCAGTGCTCCAATTACAAATGTAGCTGAATTGGAGGTATGCATTGTGCAACTAATTCTGAATGTGACCTCTAGACACTTCGATCTGTTGTGGAACGTGCTGTTTCTCGATTTCAACTAGTGGCTGAAAATGCTGGATAGCATATTGCATATGTCTTGCACTATTCTCATGACAATTAGAAACCAATGTCAATTCTTTCTCATGTGGTGTTTGGTCTCAGGAGAGTTAAAAACTGATCTAATTTTGCTTTTTATATGGATTTTGGCCTCAGGACAATTAAAAACTAAATTTTCCCTTATGATGTGGTATGACCTTGCTGTGGCGAATTGACTTACCTAACAGTGACACAGCTATTGAGTGCCGAACTTGTGCAGTCATGCACATTGAACAGTACAGATGATGTAATGTGCAGCTCAAACATGTCAGATTGCGATTCATCTGTCATTTGTAGCCAACCCCTTTTATGTTGACAGTGCCAGCCAGGTGAAATTTTCTTCAATTTTTTTTCTGTGATGTTTCCCTCTGAGCCAGTAATATAATTTTCAATTTTGACATCATTCTGAGCAATGGTTCACTTTCTACACTGTTTCGAAACTGGAACTTGATTATGGACACACTGTACAGAAAACATAAACCATCTGGCAACATCCTTTCCACGCTAAATAGATAATGTTTCTGAGGCCTCCTGTTGATCGCCAGGAAGAACATCTCTACAGTTTTCCCATGCCCAAATGGGACTGCCCTTCAACATACAACATATGCAAGAGAATGGATTGTCACGGATCATTCCTGTCACGATCTGTGCTAAACCAATTGACAGTCTCATACGTACTAAGAGCCTCATGGTCTCGTCTTCTCATCACATCTGCTTCCACCACAATGTCATATCACTGCATGTCACCAAATGCCAGCCCCAGGGAGCCATCCCACTCTCTTTAGACCCATAGTGATGTGCAGAATGGCATTAAAACAAAACTTGCAGTTTTATTGGCTAGGAGGTACAAGACATGTGCAACGTTAAAAAAATTTTTATTGTGGCCGGAAGGGGCTGATGGGAAGTATAATATATTATACTATTGTTCTTATGTTATATTATGGTCATACATACATATGTACTTCAATTACAGCTGTGCATGAAATTGTCTGAAGCAATTTGCCCCTCTGTATCTGCATCTGCTGAAGCCTAAGGATGATACGGAAGCCAGTTGGTACTGTTGGGCCTACAAGACCCGTTCAGAGGGTATTCTCAACTATGGGAAAAATGTGTTTGTTTTGGATTATGTTCAGCCACATTCACTCTGAAGTGAAACTGTTTATTGCCCGCTGCTTTGTTTTGGTTCTGCTCACATATGTACTTATTACTCGATCTAAGATATCATCTGCCATGTTAGTGTTGTATTGAGGGACAATGGATGGCCAGTCTCTTTCTGCACTTTTTTACACTATTGGGTTCAAAAGCAAACTTAGTTGAAGCCAGAAATGTCCTATTACCAGATCACGTAATTATGGCAATTTTTTCATTATACTGAACCATCTGATCATGGCTGCCTCTTCCAGCCCTCTTTATAGCAGAATCTTTCAGAAACAATATCTGTAGTCATATTCGATAGTAAAAAATTAGTAATATTTCTGTGCAAGACTTAATAAAATAAAGGAATCAAGGTAAAATATGTCAGTCATAACCTTGCAGGAGCTGTCACATATCTTCAACACTGTCTTCTCTCCAATGTCTGTGTTTTGTGGAACAGAATTAACTGTGCTCTCAGAATATCATCCTTTCCACTGATACTCAATAAAGTCCTAGAGTACACCATTTCAAGATGCCATTACAAAAATCTTTATTCCAACAGGATTTAGTTTGCCTTTGGTATACTATATCATAGCTCCTGGAAGGGGATCATTTGTTTGTCAGTACAGATGTTTGTAGATCATGAGATTTTCAACCAAGATTTTCAAACCATACTTAGCGTAAGTTTCACCTTCCAGAAGTGATCAGATTATTTATCCTGTTGAGATAGTGTTACCGTTTACTACTTTCAGGTTGGTTTGAAGAAGGAAGAATCTGTTTCTGTAAATGTCTGGTATTTCAAAATTCTTGCTACTTGAGCCCAAACTATTAGCAGATGTAGATAAACAATTAGTATTGTGTAAATGTACTGTGAAAAGAAAGTTTTCACTTCTTCTACATTGCTATAAAATGATTTTCCTGGATGTTCTAAACCCATTAAATTAGTAAATTTGGCTTATTTGCAAAAAAAATGTAGACAGTCTAGAAAGTGCTCAAATGGCTTCTGAAGATTGTAATTAGACACTGGTTGTGGTGTAGGAATTAGGGTTGGTGAAAATCTGCTTGAGAGAAAAGAAAAAAGCCTGTAATTTATACAATCCATTATCTCAGCATTTTAGTTCCTCATTATTAAATAAACTTTGCTAGAAAAGGTTAAAACTTGCATATCCATTTGCTTGTAAGAATCCTGTTCGTTTCTTGTCCCGACTGGTTTAAAATTTCAGAGCATTTGCCTAAGAGTCCTTATTTGAAATTCCCCAAGAAGAGTTAATATTTTCCTGAAACAGTCACATACTTACTTCAAATTTGTCTTGTGAATCTTCAAACTAAAAATCAGTGTTTTGGGTCTGTTTGGTGTATTAGAGCCGAAATTGCATTGTCTGTAGGCCCAGGAGTGAAAGCAAACCATCGTCAGTTGGCATGTTAAATAACATTAGTATCAAATGTGATACTTTCACATTTTTGTCCTATGAAAGCCATAAAGAATTGTATTTCAATTCTACGACACAACTTGAATGAACTTCAGTAATCTGAAACCTCTTCCAAAACAGAAGAAATAATATTTTATTTACCTTTATTTCTGCTAGCAGCATGGGGCAGCTTGCACGCTCTTTCACTATCCTGATGTCTCATGCGAAAGTGGTAACATTTGCAACAATTAGCAGTCATGTTCTGCATGAAGTAAAGCTTGTGACATTGTTGGTTCCAGTGACAAATATGCACTCTTAGCTGCGTGAAACATTTTGAAAGTGAGGTATAATATGTGATATCTGGGAACCAAAGAGGGTAAAACATGGCTTTGAATTCTTTCCACCGGAAACAGAGTTGTGCACTACCGTAGACTCAGGCTAGTACATTCTATCTCCAAGTTACAATTCAGCAACTAGTTATTAGAATCTGTTGAATGACACTGCTTTTTGAGTCTCCTCCTTGTTCTTATGTGGCTGTGTCATTACACCAACTGTAATTATTATGCTCTACACACGTCATTAATACTGTCCCACTTGGGACTGTGGTTAAATTTCATATGGATCTGAAGCAGCGTCAGTCTGAAGTAAGCTTGCCCCAGTTCGTTACAATGGTGGGAGACTGGCGACTCGAGCATTTTGTATGAACCTCAGCAGTCTTGATGGCACAGGCTGAGTTCCCAGTGCAAAAAGTCAATAACAGAAATTGCCCATAAATGATGGGGGTAACAATCCACCAGATGCCCAAATGAACCAGTCAAGAGCAGACCTTGAATCTTAGAGCATACTTAAGTAATCTGTGAATGTCTTGTATTTTGAGCTATTGATTTTTATTGTATTGTTTTGATAGCAGCTATAGCGGTACGAGGTGATCCTTGAATGAAATAAATAAGTAAATAGAAACTTTCAGAAATGACTGTAAAGTTTCACTGCAAGTGCACTGGGGTCTTCTTTCAGTACCTCCATGGTGAGTATTGCTCCCTGTGATGTGTAGTCCTGTCCCATGGCTTAAAGATGACTATTGCTCCAATGACTTTCTCATTTATGACACACAAAGTGACTGCATTGATTGCTCAGAATCAATGGCAGAGTTTTCTTTGAAATCATTTACCCCAGAGGGTATGGAAAGAGATTCCTACATAATGAGTGTTGCGTATTTACTGCTGAACTGCAATCCATCACCCAGGCCATGCAGTGCACCAGTAGTCAGGAGAGTGAGGTTACTATTATGTTGCAATACTCGCGTAACATGCTGGCATCCAACTTCCAAGACTAGTTAACAGAGCTTCATCTCGGTCCCTTTCATTTGTACACCAAATTGCGTGTATACAGGGAAATAAGGTGGCAGATTGGAAGGCCAAGCAAGCTAAGACTAAAGAAAGGTTAGTCATTGAAATATCTGACACTGAGGTGCCATAATTTAAAATTATTGGTAGAAGGAAATCCACAACTACCCTCAACAAAATGAGATTAATGAAACCCAAGCTGTATGGAGTACTTCTAGAAGAACCTTCTGAGAATAATCCATTGGGCTCTGGCGACCACATGAGACGCACACACTTCTTTCCTGTAAAAAGAAAAAATAGGGTGTCTTAATCCAGTTGTGAATGTAGTGCATTCATCACTGTGGCTCATGAGTTTGTGGAATGCACCATTTAGAGATCAATGAGTAAAGAACTTAAGGTGGTTACTCATTTCTGTCGCAACTTGCAGACAATGAAATGAAATGGATGGATTTTGTAATCACAATTGATTATTGTAATAAAGTCCCACTGTTGCAGTGTTATAGAGGGTGGATGGGTGGGGAAGGTGAACTGCTCCCTCCAGCTCTGGCACAGTGGTACTGCCTGCCTGCCTGCCTGCACTCCACGCCACACACTGTTTCTCCAGGGTATCTGAAAGCCAATCGTCCTACTTATCACTGCTCGTAGGCCTGTTGGTTCTGCTGCATCTACTTTCCTGGGAAAGAAAACAGCCATATTTTTCCCATTGCATCAACTGTTGTGCATTTCATTTTTGAAGGGACAGATGACAACACAATTTGGTATCTTAAAACACCAGTATCATAATATAAAGTCTGAGATCTGAATGTTACAAACTATACAAAAAGCTTCAAAAACAGGGTGAAGCTATGTATTTGCAGTGCCAAAATCTTACAAGCTTGTTTCATTGTATTCAGCAAAATCAGCCCTATGGCACTGTTGAAGATCCTCTGTAAAGTTGGTGTTGAAAAGAGAAAATTAGAGGTGTTTTTTGTGTCTTGTCTGACAAAATAATATTTTTAAGTCCTGTTGCAATTAACTATGAGGTGCTATCCAAAATTTTTGGGACTGGTGCTGCCATCCTAGAAGTAGTTCCCATCTGCACACACACATGGGTCCCAGTGCTTCTGCCACTGGTCAAACGTTTTCTGGAAGTCTTGTTTTTTGAGAGTGTTTATCACCACCAGTGATACTTCTTGAATCCCCTCTAGAGTTCAACTTGAGTTTGTTTTGGGAGTAGTGCAAAGTTGCAAGGTACCAAATCTGGCAAGTATGGTGGGTGGGGTAAAACCGCCGAAAAGGTCCTGGTGAGCAATGACGTGTGTGAGGGTGCGTTGTCATGATGCAGCAGCCAGTTTCCTTGACAACAAAGGCTGTCGTCACTGCATGTTTTCACGGAGCCGTCGCCAAACATCACAGTAGTAAGCGGAATTCACTGTTTGGTTGGATGGGACAAACTCTTTGTGCACAATTCCCTTGGTATCCAAGAAAACAATGATCATGCTCTTCACTTTGCTCTTCACCTGTCTCACTTTTTTGGGTCTAGAGAGCCCAGGCTCTTGCACTGGGATGATTGTTGCTTTCTCTCTGGGTCATAGCCATAAATCCAGCTCTCATCGGTGATAACCCATGACAAGAAGGTTGGATCGTCAGATGTGGTCTGATGAAGATCCATGCGCACTTCAACACATTGTGCCTTCTAATTGGCAGTCGAAATCCTTGGCACAAATTTTGCGGTGACACGACGCATGCCCAATTTATCAGTCAACATTCGTTGACGTGTCCCCATAACCAATACCCACTTCATCCACAAGGTCTTGAAAGGTTCACCGTCGATCCACACGAACCAGTTGTTGAAGTTTGGCAACAATGTCCTGGCGTTGTGCGGCTAATGGTCTTTCCAGTGTGAGCATCATCTTTGACGTCTGTACGGCTGGTACAGAACCAGTCATGCCACTCACACGTGCGTACGGCTCATGCTCTGTCCCCCAAACACTTGTTGAATCATTGCAAGGGTCTCAGAGATTCGCACAGAATTTGATACACACTTGCTGTTCTGTTCGCGGATCCGTTGTAAAATCGCCACACACCAAACACAGTGTGTTACGGAAATCACTGTGGACATGCTACACGTCCTCCCAGCTGAATGCCACTCTGTACACTGACTCATTAGATATGCAGCTCTCGCCATCTAGTGGTGCAAAGGTCTACTACGCCTACTTTCCAGATGGCAGCACCAGTCCCGAAAATGTTGAATTCCACCTTGTATTGTCTGCTAGAGTGTACACACTTTCCACCTGAAACATGTAACAAAAAACACAGCAGTAATTATACAGTCATCTTTAATCGGCTAAAGAGTGCCATTGAAATGCTCGTCAGTGTCCTGTGGAACTTGCAAAGAACTTTTCTCTCCAGTTTACACAAAACGGGCAGCAAAATCTAAACTGAAATTAAAGGTAATCACTCTGCCATTATTTCATGGAGCCCACATGGTAAAAATGCTCAAGGATTGATTGAATTAGGTTTTGTAAGTGATCATCTTTGAAGCAAACGGAACTGTTACATTCTTTTCCCATGCCCCATGACAAGATTGAAGTGAGTATTTCACCTTAAATTCCTTATGGCACACACTTCTTTTCAGTTTTGACTGATTGCCTTGACAATCACTAATAGTATAGTCAAATGATACCAGATCTTTTCCTCTCTCTCTCTCTCTCTCTCTCTCTCTCTCTCTCTCTCTCTCTCTCTCTCTCTCTCTCTCTATATATATATATATATATATATATATATATATATATATATATATATATATATATATATAGTGGTCATGTTTAAGTGATTGGAGTTGAATTCTCTGTGGCAGGTAGAATGGCCACTAGAGTGCATAAGTGCACACCAAACAGCCAAAACATGATGATCACTGCTCATCGTGATGTTGGATGCCACCTGGAAGCAATTGCAGGCTCGTGACACAGTAGGGTTAGTATGTAAGTGGAGCATACACAGATGGGGATCTCACTAGCAAAGATATGGGCTGCAAATGGGGAAAACCATTGAGAAAAGTGGCTCTGACAAAGGGCAGGTTATTATGCAGAGCCTGTGAATGAGTATCTCGAAAATGGTTCAGGTGGTCAAAAGTTCATGTGCAACTGCGTGTGACTGTTGTGACCATCTACAGAAAGAGGTAGGACAGTGAAACTACCATTAGGCACTAAATGGTTTGACATTGATTCTTCGCAGAATATGGTGTTCAAGGCTTGTCTTCTCGGTAGAGTATGATAGATGGTGATACGTCAGGGCTCTGCCGAAAGAACACAGTGCTAGTGCATGCATAGGTATTTTGGAGCACACCATTCATTTTACATTGTTGAACGTGGAACTCCGCAGCAGACAATCCTTGTGTGTTCACATGCTGACCCAATGGCATTGCCAATTAAGATTGCAGTGGGCAAGGGACCATCGGGATTTGACCATTTATCAGTGGAAATGTTTGGTTCTTTGAGTGACTCATATTTTTTGCTACACTAGGTGGATGGTCGTCTCCACAAACGCAGTCACCGAGGTGAATGGTGGCTCGAAACGTGCAATGTGTCATGGATGCAGGCTAGTGGGAGCAGTATTATGCTATGGGAGACACCACCTGCACTCGCATGGGACCAGTAGTAGTAATCGAAGACACGCTGACAGTTGCAAACCACCTGCATCCCTTCATGCTTAGTCTCCTCTGATGGTAATGTCATCTTTCAGCATAAAAATGCCTGTGTCTCAAGGCCAGAATATTACTTCTGTGGTTTGAAGAGCATGATAGTGAAATTAAGTTGATGGCTTGGCCACCAGAGTCACCTGATGTGAATCTGAGAGAACCGTTCTGGATTACCTCCACAAAACTACGATCAAATTTTAGAACAGGTGATAGACAGAATCAGCACTGTATTGTGTTCCAAAGATGGACAAAGAAACTGTTAAACAGGTGGTCATAATGTTCAGGCTTGTATGTGTATAGTGATGTTACCAGGCCTACTAGTGTAGGCTGCTGTTGACACCATTTGGAGTGGTTCTGTGACTGGAAAGCATGGACGGCTGATGACTGGCATTGTTATTCAGCAATAAATTGTGGTTCTGCCCTACCCTGGATCACCGTTCTCAGTGAGTATGGCTGTGATACAGGGAGAAGTCCCATTCTTCTAATGTTTTGGTGTTGGTCATGGTTTGAGGAGCTATTCGGTATGGCTTCAGTCATTACTAGTAGTTATTGAGGCAACTCTGATGGCACAATGGTAAGACATGGACATCCAGTATCCTCATGTTACCTCTCATGTGACAGTATTGTGGTGCCATTTCTCAAAAGGACAATGCTCATGCACACATGGCACATGTGTTTATGACCTGCTTGTGACTTTTAGGTACTCTTCTGGCCAGCAAGATCCCCGGATCTGCCCAAGTGGACCATGTGTGGAGCCAATTAGAATGTCTCGTCTCTCCCATTTCCAATGTCAAAGATATCTTGGACCAGTTAAGAGTTGTGGGCCAGCTTGTCTCCCAAGATACAATAGGTCTGTCACCCTTCCAAACCAAATATGTGCGTGCATTCAGGGCATAGGGGGTGCAAAGTCGTACTGAAAAGTGCGCAGATACTGTCAGGTTCTTTGTAAATTTGATTTGGACTTGTAATCACGGAAATAACATCACTTATACCCTCTCAACATCTGAAGTTTCTCCTTCCTGTTCTGGGGTGCTTCACTTTAGCCAGGGCAGTGTTTATTGTAAACAGTATCAAACCTTGAGGAATGCTGGATGGATTTAGTTTCTGATATGCCTACTTACGAATGAATTCTGTATTGTGTTTTTTACAGTCTTAACAAAAGGTTCGCCTAAGCACAAATTTCATTTACTGGACAATGGTTTGGAATTATAAAGGGCTGCCTGGAAGTCAATACACACTTCAACTAGTAATCTGCTATAACTTCCAAAAGTTACCCATTGTACTGGGATGAAACTGTTGTTAAGTGCCAAAAGTGGTTAACATCTTTCACTATCTATGCACATTTTTACTAAATGCTGTAGTAGACAAGAGGTTCATTGGAAGAAGCATAAAACTATCTCAACCCCCACCCCACCCCTCCTTGTGTTAATTACTGCTGCTTTCAGTGAGATTTTTAATGCATTGCTGAATTAATGTTTAATGATTGAAAATAGTGCTAAAACTTTTGTATGGTTATAATGAAGTTGGAGGTGTTGTTGGAATAATTAATGGAAAGAAATTCTTAATTTGGAGAATAGGAAATATGGCAACATTTATAAACTGAAAGAGTTCTACAAGACAAACTTCTAGAAGCAGTGAAGGGGTTTGTTTATGGACACATGTTCCAGTGTAAAGCTGTATTTAGTAAGATCCCTTTGCAACATTGAGAAGTCTTTATTATGCATTAATGTGTTATTGAACAAAGTGTGTAAGCTGTGCCAATACATATATCTTAATTCATGTATCGATTGTAAAAATATGTTGAAATGATTTTCATTGCAGGGAGCAACAAAATCTGAAGCGAAGGAATTCAGAAAGCAGCAACGCATGCGGTTGCAAGAGGAATTAGCTCAACATAGCGATTCAAGACCATCATCTTCAGCAAGCACAAAAACACCCTCTGAATGCAGTTCACCTGCTTCAATTGCAAGTGATAGTACAATCCGTCCACGTGAACCGAAAACTCGTTCTCTGGCACTCCAAGGAGTTCTTTCGAACCGGTCAAAAGACATCTCAACCTCATCTGCTCAGCAAGATATACCAGATGAAGTAGTGGCATCAATGGGAGGACTTTCATTGGGTCGACCACTTGGTCGTGGTAGTGCATTGATAAAAAGGACTGTGTAAAATTAAAAAGTTACCAATGTTCTGTCAGCTCAGAAAATTCGAAGTCTTGTCTTGTAAATATAAATGGATCAGAGTGTAGTAGGGTTCTGGCTGTGATGAGACCTTGCATATGCTGGAAATATTATTTGAACTTGACACACAGTTACATAAAGAATTAACTCTTTTTCTTGTAACTTGAATTTCAAAGGCAGTTATGCCAAATGAAATTACAAAAAGTTTTAAGTCACTTCTACTTGCTTGTGGAGAGGTGTTTCTGAGATTTTTTATTATTTTATGTCATGTGCAATTTAGAACAGTGTATATTTCATTAATGGGAAATATAATTTTAATTATATATTGGAAGTAATATCAAGTAATTTTATCTTTTTATTACTTTGCAAATACATGCACACCCATATTTCCAGGATGTAAGATAACATAATTAATGTTCTGTTTTCAGTAGTGGTACACCTCTGTTCTGTCTCCTTCATCTCACATCGTGCATAATATTTTTTTGTGTGCTTTAGTTCCACTAGTACTATCCCGGTGATTAAATGTGTGAAAATGTTCTAATTTCTCAGTGAAATGAGGGAGATATTGTAATTGTTTCCTCACAGTTGTTGGCACACATTGTAATGGATTTATATAAACAAGGTGTGGTTGTGTAAAGGGATATATGAGGAATGTACTTAAGTTGTCACATTTTTTGTAGATAGCAAACTGATGTTCAGTGAAAGAATTGTTAGCTGAAACAGGAAGGAAATGACTTTAATTGTTAAGTAATTGAATGTGAGCTGTAGGAGAGAAAATAAACGAAGACACTTCATGTTTTCTACAATGTGTGTTCAGATAACATGGCTACTAAAAATTTAGCCAAGAATCCATATTTAGCTGGTTTTCTTTTTTTTTTTTTGGGGGGGGGGGGGGGGGGGGAGGAGGACGACACACACTTTAAAACAAGATTTCTGTGTCATTGTAATTGATGTTATTGTGTTTAGAATAACCATTAAAATTATAAAAATCAGTTGCGCAAATGATTTCTAAACCCACATTTCCACTGATTTTAAAAACATGTTATGTTCACAACATAGTCTGACAGTCTTCAATATGATTGCAGTTGTATTTGTTGTTTGTATCCTGTTTGCACTAATGTCAATGACATTTGCATACGTATTCACGTTGTCTGATGCACTGAAGCTGGGAGCAAAGATGTCATATTATGTATTCTTATCATGTACTATGTTATGTCCAGCAAAGAGAATGAATTAATGATATATAGTGCTGCAGTTTTAATATTTGACAATATAAGCAGACAAAAACAAAAGGCATAGTCATTGTGTTGGACGAAAACATAATATAGTGGAAATAGCAGAAATGATGTTGCACGAGCTGAATGTGGAAAAGACACTGCTTCTTGTAACTTCAGCAGGATGTCACTGCAAGATTTTTAAATTGCGTTGAACTTGAGGGAGCAACTTTGTACAAAGGACAGTTTTCAGAAAAGCAGTTTCTGTGCCGCAGTTTTTTGTTGTAAGAGATTCCTTACAAAGCCTTGTAAATTTATTATATATTTCAAAAGCAGCAATATCTCAAATAATTCCTGCAGTGTGTAAAGGATTTCTGTATTATATATTGAATACTTGCAGTGCATTATTAATATACTATTCATTAGCAATAGCTACCACCTCTTGCACAGGAGTGTTAAAATTGATACGAACAAATGAGATAGGGGATCTGCAGATGTTGTCGATCCCTCTGTTGCATCCAGGCTCACTGAAGATTTCTTCATTCTTTTATAAATTATTCTACTGCAAAGATGACCATTCACAATTCATCTATACTTGTTGTCAGCAGTGACCTCAGTGTGTTTTATACTCCACTGCTGCCATGATTTTCTGTATGGAGCCTTGTTTTAACTTGGAATTTATGTAGTCTGCATTTTCAGTTCCAAAGGCACTCCATCTGCTTCAGTGTAATTAAATAAAATATCCGTTGTCTTGACACGATAGTTATTTGAACATGTCGCTCTCTGAGGCAACACAATTATTACAGTCTGCTACAAGAATTCACGAAATTTGTTATAAAATAAGTACTGGCACCATACAGTGGCATTTAGCGGTAGCAGGCCAGAAACAATATCCTTTGATCTGTACCAACACAGCCATGGGTCACTGTTTTTATGTTTGCAACAGCTTGAAAACATTTATGTAGTGATAGCAGCTGCAAACAATGTTGCGAACATTGCTGCAAAACGTATTTCAAGCTCAGTGTAAATGTTGCTTTAAAGCTTCCATGACAAGAATATTTTGGCAGTTCTGTGAAATTCTCTCTTCAAAAACAGAACTAAAGTTCTTAGTTTTAATTTTGTTCCAAGTTTTTGTTGCATTTCATGCATAAATTTGCTTAAAATTGGATGTGAAACATCAAAAATCTTTGTACAAAATTTGGAACCGCATCCAGATTGCTCTTCAGTTACATATAAAGAATGAAGTTTCCCACATCAAAACAAAGTTTTAAAACCATCTTATAAACATATGGGATCATTGCTGTAGTTGGCTTGTTTGTAATTGAGAATGTGTTCCTGTCCACAAATTAAAATAAAATACCTGAGCTGATATACAAATATAATTGTATGTGGTGGTGGTGGTGGTGGTGGTTGGGAGCAGAGGGGGGATTGACACAGCACTGATTTAGTGGTAATAAATGGTGCTGTGATACAGTTTGCATCCATGCTCCTGGATACACTCTGTGCTATAGAACACCAAAAATCGTTAGAATCTTTGAGACATGAGGGCATGTTTTATGAGGTACAGTCATCAATGTCATAAATTATTACAGGTATTTTAAATTGTGACATTCAGGCTAATATTATGATTAGTTAGATGAATTCTGTTTTAGGTCATGTATCAAACTGCTTGTGTAGTTGATCAGACCACTCAACATTGATACAAAATGAGAGGCATTGGTAAACTACGTACATTGTCTGAGAAAGTGAACGAGAGGTTAACATGAGGTGGTATAAGATTTCAGTAAACAGTATATCGAGTGTTTTTCATTGTTTTGGAATAAGGAACGAATGGGTTTACCAAGTATATTAAGATTTGTCTTGCCCTTACAAAGGACACAGCTACTTACTTTGCTGCATTTTTGATTATATTTGCTCATCACTAGCAACCTATAAATGGATTTGGGCACTGTTTCCCATCAAGTGCATTTCTGAGGTTCCCAAGAACTGAGTTAAATGGTGGTGTTTGAATTTTGCAATGATTTAAGAGCGTGTGCGATATTTACTGCATTGAAAGAAGCCTTAAGAGTCTCACATGAGTTGTCCTATAAGATATATTATTTGCTGGAAAAATATTAATATTATTTAGTATATAGGTATGGTATTTGTCGGCATTGCACCAGTATAAAAGCTGTGCACCCAGTTCTTAAGACTTTTTTTTTAGAAAGAAATTTCCCACTTAATACTTCTATTGCAAAGCAGTAGCACGTGTGGGCACATACGTCCAAATAATTAGGCAATACAAGTAGAAAAAAGAGCCTACCTTTTAATTTTCATCCTCAAATCCACAAAATTCGTACTCAGAGCTGAAGGTAGTAGTACTTGAAGCTTCCATATCAGAATCTGAATCCTCAAACAATATATTATCCTCTGTACCATCCTGTGCATTACTGATTCCACACTTCTTAAATGATTTAATCACTGTTTCAGTTTTTATAGAATCCCATGAAGCGTTGACTCACTCACAAACTTGAGAAATGCAAGGCAGTTTCAAAATCTGTGCATTGCATCCACCTGTTTCATTCATTGTAGATTCCTTAACACTTTCGCTGCGGCATCGGTCCAGGCGTGCAACTCTCCAGTGCGGCCCAGCAACGTGCGAGTGTGGGCCGGTAACACTGAAACGGCAGGTACTGTCATGAAACGGATTTGAAAGCTGTGCTGCCATGCTATCATCACTCTGTAGTTCGTCTGCAGCCTCTAAATGATAATCTCCGTGGTATGCCTCGTCCTCACTACACAGAAAATCACTGTCGTCTAGTACACTAAGTAACTGTTCCTCTGTCAATTTAGCACTTTTCCTGCTCATAGGAAGGTCCAGGTGTCTGTTCATTAGTCTCCATTACGAACAATATATGTTCGATAACTGACCACACAAAAGTTTACACGCTTTTATGCTATCTTAGACGCTGCAAGTAGACTGCGAAATCCGACAGTGAGCGCGGACGCTTATAAGCGTCAGCCGCACTGGCTCGTGGCTTGTTGTGACGCTTATAAACGTCAGCCGCAGCAAAAGTGTTAAATGGTCTGTTACCTAAATCTAATGGTTGAAGGAAACTAGTTAACCCTTCTGGAATTACAGCTAACTTCAGTTGTCAATCCATTCAATCTACTTTTAATGTCTTCTTCAGTGAGAATGAAACTGATCCAATACTGGCAGAGTAGACAGGCTTCTTCAGAGGGCCTCTGTGTCACTTAGATCAAATTTCAAATAAAAATTCATAACCTCATTCCTCCTCCACCTGTTCAGCTGTTATTGAGTACATGGACAAATGCTCCTTTCAGCAGTTGTTCCTTGGGAAACATCTTTCCTTTTATCACAAGTTATGACAGATTTGTCCCATCAGCATAGCGGGATGAAACAGCTGTGTAATGAGCTTTTTCATGCCCCGAAACTTTAACAATAACACTTTTTTTGCCCTTGGAATCCACAGTTCTGTCAGAAGACACATCAAATGGTAGCAGTCTTGTCCATGTTTTCAGTCTTCGAAAGTTCAAACTTTTCCCTTTTCCGTGCATTAATGACAAATTGATGAAATTCAACAATTTGTTCTTTGTACTTGGCTGGCAACTTACATGATATTTTTATCTTGGTCTGCATACAAAGCTGATAGCTCTTAACAGATCTTGAACGCCACGACATTGATCCAATAAAGTTGATGACCCCTTTGTTAGTGGATATTGCTTTCACTTGGATCATTTCCATAGAAACTGGAATTCCCACTTATCTGTTCTCTAAAACCCAATATTGAGTTCTGCTTCCCATTTAACAGTTACTTCTCAGGTTATATTTACTGTGAGGTAATTTCTTTAAAACACCTTCCCAATTATACCAAATTCTCATAATTTTTTCAGTTACAAGTGACCTGAAATGCTTAGTTTGCAAACAAAACTCCAATATAGGTATGACGCAAAGTGGATGTTCACTGTAAACACGAGAACTGAAACTTGAATGAACGGTATAAAAACTACTAACTATAGTGCACTGAACTCTATACAGCTGAAATGCTCTAAATTTGCAAGGAGCTACCAACAACCTGCTTCAAGCAGAAACAGAAATTTTGAAGAAATGGAGCTTACAGATACCTACATTAACTTGCTACTGGCATATAACACACATCCAGTTTTTGGGCCTATTTTTGAAGGAAAAAGTGTCATACGCCTGCAAACACAGTAAATATTGTGTAAAGATACCAATCTGGCACACCAAACATAAATTCAGTTACGAGCTGTTCCTGCTCCACAATGCTCGGTGATACTTCATACAGAATCCATGATTGCTCTCTTGATAACTTTCTCTCTCTCTCTCTCTCTCTCTCTCTCTCATGAAATTACCTTTGTTTTTGAAAGCTATTATCTATATGAAGATTTCAGACAAGTGATATTGAGTTGTAGTTTGCTTAACTGAGACATTAATTTGACCATTTCCTTCTTTAATTGCTCATAACACTATTGCTACACTGGTTACAAAATTATCTCATTTACAAGAATTATGACCTTGGTTGATATACATAGCAATACTACAACCTATTTAGCAGAACTTGAAATTTGTCATTAAGTTTCTGCTGGCTACAGCTGTAAACTTAGCTACTTCGTATTCAGACGTTATCTTTTCATATGACACAAAATGCTTTTGTTTTGTCATAAGTGATGTGTGTGTGCTGTTATTTAAAATGTGTCAAATATCTGTGAATGTCAGGTGTTCTGAGCACACAATGAGTATGCATATTTGGTTACACAATAACAGCTTTCTGAGACACACAATGTGTTGAAGAGCTCAGTACTGTGTTCTCACAGCAGGAGATGCCTACTAGTCCTTTCCATATTTGATGTTTCTGAAATGCTGTACTTTTTTTTTTTTTTTTTTTTTTTTTTTTTCTTTTTCTCTTCTTCCCCGTTTTCTGACAGAATTTCTCCCATTAATACAAATACATCCTGTGAGCAATTCAGGTAATAGGTATTGGTTACTGTCTCCATATTTTTGTCATTCCTTTAAATTGATGACCTAAAATTGCAAGATGCAAGGATAGCAGGATAAAACAACTGTGTAATGTGTCTTTCTGTGCCCTGAAGTTTGCTGGTTCTTTTTATTTCACGTCATGTACGTGAAACACAGAGATTAACATTTTGACTGCCATGAGGCTGCAAACACACACTACCAAGCCTCGCATCTGACGCCACGTGCCTGCCGATGACCACAAGCTTCTATACGTTTAGTAAAGTATATCTTTGGATGGTGTGTTTATAACAATAGTAGTCACATGCTGCTTGTTAGCTGAACTTACGCTGTGGACACGTGTAAATGCAAACTTGGCTTGAAGATGTATCAGTTTAGCTTTGGGCACAGTTATGGCTTCTTAACAGTTCTATTTGATTTGAGCTGATTAATGCAGGGAGGCAAAAACAACAGTGGTCTTAGCCCACTGTTGCCTGCACTGAAGCTGCTATAATTGACAATGAGTGATTTACAGCAACAATGAATACCAGAACACCAAGGACAACCAAAACCAGCAGACAAGATTTATATCTTGAACAAACTAAAGAGAGAAATAGTAGTGTCATACCACAGTGAGGAATTTGAAACTTTGAGCTCAGGACAAGAGCGTGTAGAGGGACTAAGGCTCAAGTTTCAAAGCATAGTTTACCATGCTTGGGACAGATTTGTAGCCAGCAGAACATTTCTTAATGGGAGAGATCCTCCCTGCTATAGAGTCACTGTAAAAAAAGACTACTGCATGATCGGTATAAAACAAAGCAGAGCGCTATTGATAGATAGAGATGCTGAATGAAATGAATTTGACAGTCGAGAGCAATGTGTGAAGCCTTCAATGACTACCCTAGCATAATATTGTCATATGATCTATTGGCGTTGACATAGAGGTCCGTGTGTGTTTTCTTTCTATACATTGCATGTCCCAACAGCCAATAGCTGCCACCACCCTGCGCAATGCAATGCTGTACTCAACACCTTAGTGCACAGGGCCAGGTCCATCTGCGATAAGGAAAGTTTGCCAGGAGAATTGCAACACCTAAAGGACACCTTCAAGAAAAATGGATACAGTGAGAGACAAATAAAGAGAGCTCTGAAGACCGACCACAAGAAGAGAGAAGAGAGACCGGATGAAGACGAAGCAATGGGCTGTGCGTTCTTGCCATACGCGTGTTCTCCGACGTCCAAGATCGCGAGAATTCTCAAGAAACATAAAGTGAAGACCGTTTTCCGCGCAGCAGGAAAAATCAAAGACCTTCTCGGTTCAACCAAGGATCCACTAGGTCTGACGGCACCAGGTGTGTACAAGATCAGATGCGAATGTGGGATGCAATATATAGGACAGACGCAGTGTTGCATCTCACAGTGCTGCAGTGAACACATTAGGCATGTACGCTTGGGTCAGACCAACAAATCTGCTGTGGCGGAACATAGCATTGACGAGAAGCACACCTTCGATTTCGAGGACACAAAGAAAATATGCAGTACAAATGGATTTTGGGACTCAGTAATCGAAGAGTCCATAGAAATACGATTACACGACAACCTAATCAACCGTGACAGTGGCTACCATCTTAGCACAGCCTGGGAGCTTGCAATCAGGAAAATCAGAGAAGATCGTTCCGTTCTTCCAAGGGCCGCGCGGACGGAGCAGACAGAGACGGACGCCGGGACTTGAACCCTGCGCACGTCCTCCCCCCCACCACCACTGGCCGATCCAGGCACATCGGGCGATTCCGCAGGCATGTGATTGGCTGGCCGCGGGAAGCGGAGAGCGGTCCAGCAGAGATATAAGCCCACAACTGACGATATCCCGACTCTTCGCCTGAAGATGATGGAGATGCATTCCATCGAAACGTTGCTACGAGACGACGATGCTACTCGGCTGACAATCCGTGAAGACTTCATATATGAAATTCACCGAGAAAACCTGCACTCGCATATAAGGAAGGCGGTGTCCCTCGGGGAGGACAGTTCTACTTGCTATAGATTTCTCCTAGAACGGTGCATTATTTTATTTTTCTTGATTGAGTTTTTACCAGTGTACAGGAAATCTGTTACAATATCTTGTTCAGCAACCTCAAGGAGCCAACAAAAGTTACCACTACCTCACGGTGTAACATCAGGGATTCAAAAGGTCACTGCCTGACAGTTACACGATAAAAAGATAAAAGAAATAGAAAAGTGTTAAAGAGATGCCAGGAATGTTCCTTGAAGATCTCTGAAACTCATAGAAGGTATGAAGATTTGAAACGAGTGAAGAAGTAGTCACACTCTGCCCGTCTTGGTAGTCAGAGTGGCAATTGCTGTGCACCTGCATCCTTAAGTGTACTTGTCCACTTGATAAACTATATATTGCACACATATACGCAGCACAAACATGGCAACGTTTCATCAACTTAATCTTACGACAGTTTGAGTTTTGCTTTGCATATCTGGATGGCATACTCATGTTCAGCAACTCGGCTGAGGAACACGAAAATCATTTATCCTAGGTCCTCCAGACCTTGAACTCCAATGGCGTTGAGGTCAACAAGGACAAATTCCAATTGTGCCAGTCTTCTGTCACATTTTTGGGTTACACAGCCTCCCAAATCCCATGTGCAGGCCATCACGTCACTGCCGCCACCGGCTACTTACAAAGAATTCTGACGTTTGTCGGGTACAATAAATTACTACCATCGACATCTGCCTTCTGCCGCCGCCGTGAACGCCCCGCTGGCAGACTTGTTGTTTGGCAAACAGACTTCAGGCCTTAAACCAGTTCACTGGAATGAACCTATGCTGGAGTCCTTCAAGGCTCTAAAAACTTGCTTAGCTGCTTAGGTCACCCCATGACACTTGCCCATCCTGACCCGTTGGCCTAGTTGTTCATCACTACGGATGCCAGTGACATCACGGTGGGGGCAGAAAAAACTATCTACAGCTCAGAAGAAATATTCCGCTTTTGATAGGAAACTTCTAGCAGTCTGTGAAGCCATCAAACACTTTCGCCCTGACGTCAAGGGCCGTTCTTTCTTCATCCTTACTGATAACAAACCACTAGCGGATGCTTTCTGCAACCCTCCTGAGGACCCACCCCCTCAGCATTTCCGCCACTTTCATTTAGTCTCTCAATTCACAACAATTGTTCGCTACATCAAAGCACAGAAAACATCCCTGCTGATTATTTTTTTTGCAGATCGATACTGTCTCAAGTGTCATTGACTTATCCAACCTGGTCGCTCTCCAGGCCTCTGATGAGGAATCTCAAGCTCTCCTCACAGATCCTCAAACATCTCTTGTGTTTACCAAAGCCAAGTTCCCCAGTGTTTTGGACGAGGTGTGGTGTGATTTTTCTACCGACACCCCGCGGCTCTTGCTCCCACTCACATTGCGCTGGCAAGCCTTCAACGCCTTGCATAACCTCACCCACCCTGGCATCCGTGCCACCACATGGCTCATATCCAAGCGTTTCATTTGGAAAAATATTAAATGGGACTGTCAGACATGGGCATGCAGCTGCATCTCCTGTCAACGCAACAAAATCAGTCGCCACACCTCCCCTCTACTAGGCAAGTTCGACATTCTGCAAGGAAGATTTTGTTATGTAGATATTGATCTCTTCAGACAGCTCGATCTGCATTCAGGGTGGGCATGCCTGCATCATGCCACAGACCATTCCACACGCCTGCTCTTGGACCAGCCGACACATTGTCTGCCCCCATTGGTTGACTGACTATGAGGTGGACCTGTGGTCTATCATTCTGTCTTGGTACTCCTCCTCGACCGAGATGGAAATCCTGGTCGTGCACCTGCCACCTCGCATGACTTCTACTGATGCTGATGCCCACTTGACCTACACGCAAACCTCACAGGTGGGACTCCATACTGCGGGGAGGGGAGGGCTGTGTGGCATCAATAGGTCGTATACATGTGCTGTGTACATGTTTTTGACTAACTACAAAATATATCTCTAAGTGGAATTTAATGGGGATAGTTATTGAATTCGACCGATAATCGTATCCAGTTCCCACAGTACATAATGACTACAGTGGACCAACTCTCTTGTTGAAGAGTAATGTTTTACATAGCAGGCTTACAAGGTGGGCCTTGTTCCTACAAGGATTTGATTTCACATTGCAATGTGTCAAAGGTGTAGACAGTTTGATACCAGTTGCCTTACTGAGACTACCTTAGGATTGCAATCCAATCTGAATATACAAAGTGAGGATATTTTTGCAATTTATTTTTTAAAGGTGTATACATATAAAAAGAACATCAGATCTCTTTGTCTCAATTCAGACTTAGCACAGTGTAAGGGTGATATGTCAGAAAGACCCACACAAAATACTGAGCAAAACCCAAATAAGATTAATGTAAGCTGGAAAGTATACAAGGCCAATTATTTCACTTGAATGGCAAAACAAATAGCTAGTTATTATGAATTCCAAATAAACATATACATTATTAACCAGTTATTTACGTCTGGATTATGTGAATTTTGACCAAAGAAATGCATCCTGTATGTAAGGGGGCACTATTATTTTAGAAATTTGTCATGACGTGTTAAGCAAATATCGCAATACTGTGAAGTTTACCAAAAGGAAAAAATTCAGACAACAGAGATGAATAGCTTGCTCTATCCCATTATTACTGTGGCTTCATGAGATGTGGTGGCTGTGTAAATTTTTGATCCTCTACCTACAGGAAGGGGAGGCATGGAGTACATCTTCTTCATCTTAAAATATTGGTCTAAGGTAGTGACATTGTATCCTTTGAAATGAGCTACTACACTCAGTATTATTTCCAAACTAAGAGATGATTACTTTTAGAAAATAGGTAAGCCTAAGAATTTATTTTCAGACAGACAGACAGACAGACAGTTTACTGCTAAGCAGTTCCAGGAATTTATGGGCCGAGAAAGCGTGAACCACATATTGATTTCACAATACTGCCCACAAGCCAGCCAAGTTGAAACAATTATGTGAGGAAGGGACAAGTTATGCAGAACTTATTGTGCAAATAACCATTATATGTGAGTAGATTTGGTAAGGGATTTTGAACAGATAAAGAATGAATTGCCACATTCTGTATGCAGATTTCACTGATAGAAGTATTAGGGAACATATTGTGGTGTCATCTGTAGAACAAGGTCTGACGCAAAAGTTGATACCTCAAGACAGCACCACAAGCAAAGACAGTTGCTGCCAAATGCAGCAATGTTTTGGAGATGTTGGCATAGACACACCCCCAAGTGTTTCCTTACACCATCACAGCTGGAAATTTATTTAAGTCTGAGCACAGTGCAGCTCAGCCCACACACTATGTAATCAGCAGTCAATTGTAATCATCATTTATGATGACAGTATCATCATAATACAGACCCAGCAGCATGTGAATAGAACAGTTATTCTGAACTAATAATCAGTTAAAGACTGTTGTTCTCAGATATGAAACTATTGTTCTGTAATGAAGTATTAAATGTTATAAATGTCAGCAACAAGCATCAATTACATGTCATCTGTGTGGACACTATTTGTTTCCAAAGTTAAGTATTGACCATATTAAAGTTTTATAAATTACTGATAATTTGTGTGTATGTTGTAGTATCTGCTTGATGGCCTGCTGAACTAGACTTGCTACAGTATGCCAAAATGGCAATGAAGCTGGCCCATTTGAGCTTTTTGTATGCCACAATGGTGATGCAGATGGCCCTTTTGAGCTTTTTCGTCCACCTCATAAAGGCAATGCTGAAGGGTGCAAGTTTCTTCAGTGAATAGTCTTCCCACACTTCCTTGTGGCTCATCAAGAACTGCTAGTTACAACAGCATTCAACTGCATCTTTGTTATTGTATATAACGTAGTGTTAACCATGTGTGAACTCCCACAAGAATTGTCTCTAAGGGAAGCTTTTCAGTATCAGGTGCAGCAGATTGAATGACTGCTGCTGCTCAGCATTAAACAGATGAGCTTGTTGTTGTCCCAACAAGCAGCACCAAAACTGGTTGCTGCTCCCAAGTTTCACCAGTTTAACAGTAAAGTGGAAGACTGGCCTGGATATCACATGAAACTGGAAGCCCACTTCACAGCTTACAACATTAAAAGTACGCTGCATGTTGCTTATTTCCTGTCAGTGCATTGTTCAGTCATTGTTGTCTGATTCATTTTGATACTGTTGTGGATAGGCAGGAGGCCAACCCGTAATATTAGAGGAAGCTGAAAGGCACACATTTTAGCTCACGCAGGCTGGCGTGAGGTCTGGAACAGGATAAGGAAATTAGACTAGCCAAAAAGGACGTAGCTGTGGAATACTTAACTTTAATCCATAAATGGTGAACATCGCTCTTGATGGTACATGTTTTACAGCATCAGTAGTAACTGGTAATGGTGCCTTGCTAGGTCGTAGCAAATGACGTAGCTGAAGGCTATGCTAACTATCATCTCGGCAAATGAGAGCGTATTTTGTCAGTGAACCATCGCTAGCAAAGTCAGCTGTACAACTGGGGCGAGTGCTAGGAAGTGTCTCTAGACCTGCCATGTGGCGACGCTCGGTCTGCAATCACTGATAGTGGCGACACGCGGGTCCGACGTATACTAACGGACCGCGGCCGATTTAAAAGCTACCACCTAGCAAGTGTGGTGTCTGGCGGTGACACCACATATACAGCTAAGTCTGTTGTGTTAATGGTGGATGCATCTTCTTACGGAATTGGGGGTGTGCTCTCCCATAGAATTGGCTCGTCTGATTAAACCATTACTTTTGCCTTGAAAATTCTCAAAAAAGCACAGTGCAATTACAAGCAATTTGAAAAAGAGGCTCTGGCCATTATTTATGGTGTTACTAAGTTAAACCAATATTCGTATGATCAGAAGTTCTATTTGATAACAGACCATCTTATTATCGATGCAACTTGTTGTACAACCCCACTGCACAACATTGAAATGCTAACTTGTTGTTTTAGTTCTGGTTGGCACCAACAAAGCATTTGGTTTGTCTAGGGAATTATGTTACCAAATTGATGCTCAGAATTTTGAACTTCTTCAAGATTTTCCAGTTGACTTTCAGATTACTGCTGTAGTAACTGCTTATGATACAGCTCTACAGATAGTTGTGCAATATGTCCACTACAGGTGGTTGCATAGTCTGAAAGAAATATCCCATCCACTGATGCAGCACTACTTTTAGCATTGTCATGCGGTCAGGCATTCTGCTGTTGCATTCAGAAATGATGATGCATGCGTTGTGGTACCTCATCCCTCCCATGAAAGTTCTCTCATTATTGCACCAAATTCATTGGGGCATAGTCTGCAGAAAGCAATTCACTGACATCATTGCACTCAGCAGGGCATGGACATGTGGCTTCAGCAAATGAACTCTCGTTGCAATGTGTGTGCAGAGTATCAATCTGCTCTGCTGCAGTGCTTTTCTGAGTGGTCACATCTGTCTGGACTGTAAAAAATGCATTAATTTTGGTTCCATGGCTCCATTCTGGAATGTATGAAGGTTGTTGGTGGTAGATACATACAATAATCTTTCTTTTGTAGTCCCTATGACTCCATGACTACTGCTAATACTGTATCAGCTTAGTTTTATATTTTTGTCTTGAAGGTGTTTGCAAGGATCTTGTCTTGGACCGTGGGCCACAATTCATGTCAGCCAATTCCAAACAGTTTTGTGGCAACAATGCCATACACTATGTAACTACTGCTATGTTCCAATGTTCCACCCTCAGTCTAATGGTGAGACTGAATGGTTCATTCAAATGTTCAAAAGTCACATGGAGAAACTCTGTTCCTTCCACAGATGGGAGCAGACCTTAAAGATTTTTCTTTCCTCTTATCGCTCTTTGCAATCCAATGGAAATTTTCTGAAAGAATTATTATGAAGTCATTATGACAGTAGCTCGTTGCATCTTCTGTGGCTGACATGGAAACACTTCATTCTGTGATGTGAGAGAAAGTTTCAGCTGTAGGATGAGTCCTCCTTAAAGGTTCTGGCAAGAAACTGTATTGGGAGCATGGTGTCATCATACTTGTGTTAGGATGTTCATCTTACATCATTCAAGATTCTTCTGGGCTGCATCAGAACCACCTGCAGCACTCACGTATCAGTGATTCCGCCACAGAAATTTTGACTCAGAATGCCACTGGGGTCCACAACAGCAGTCCTCTCCACCTCTCCATCTGTCGCAGATGTCGACATCCAGTGTGGTGCTGATTGAGATTGATGTCCAGGTGCTAGAGCCAATGTCCAGCACTGGCTCTGGATGGCCTGTACAACACCCTTAGATTTCCACTTGCAGTCAGTCTGACCACAACATCTGCATCACTGAATGTAGGTGTGCACCCTGTGGCCAGTTTGTTAGCTGATGTTCTTGGTCACTTGCAAGGTTGATACTGGACTGTGGATGGGGAGCTGCCATCACCCGTCATTCCACTCCCTATCTCCTCATTTATGTCTGCATTCATGCTGCAACCCCCCTTCCCCGCTTCCCAATATATGACAGCATGGAGGTTGGGGGGGGGGGGGGGGAGGAGGAATGAGACTTCATTTGCAGAACAAGGGTAAAGTTGGTATCTCAAGATGGCACAACAAGTAAAGACAATCACTGCCAACTTCAGCAACATATTAGAGTTCGTAGATGTTGGTGTTTCCTTACACCGCTGCAGCTGGAAAGTTATTTATGTCTGAGTGCAGTCGTGCTCACCACACTCTCTATGTAATCAGTGATCAATTATAATCCTCACCTGTGATTACAGCATCATTGTAGTAGCTATCCAGCTGCGAGCAAATGGAACACTTATTCTAGACTTTCTGGTATGATTTTTTTTTAGTAATTTAATTGAAAGCTTTGTTGCTTTGGTAAAAATAAAATTGGTTCTTTTTGTCGTGACAGAATAAATTACTATTAATCACACCAGATTTGTCGGAGAACAGCAGCAACATATGTAATTGATCCAGCTTTAAGAAATTCTATTACCTTTTAGCGGAAAATTCGTGCGGTAGAAAAGTCGTGATGTTCCGTTCGGAGCAGGAGGCGGCTGTCTTTTCTCATTCGCGATATCGAAAATTACTAAAAAAAAATTAACAGAAATTTTTTTCGGAGGAAGATCGCGCGGAGAAAACAGACGGAAGTTACATGAAAGAAACCTACGGGACCAACTAATTGGATTTGTACGAACATATAAACGGAACTGAAAGAACTTGGAATAAATACTATAACGATGTCGTCACGACAGCCTCCTGTTCCGACAGAACACACGCTGGATCATAAGCTGCATAAATCTTTTAAACAGGAAAGATTATCACAAGTATAGTTAATGAAAATAAGGTTGAGAGATTTTCTTTGAAATTAAATAAACTTCAAGGCTTCAAGTATTATATTATGAAACGGGAACTTACATTAACATGGCCACCCATTGTGGCAGTGGAGCGAATTTTCATGATATACATTCTCGCTTGTTTGTGGCTACATATATTTTTTTAATCACTTAAACTCTTAAAGTTACAATAAAATGATTATATCAGTATGGAGCACAATACTTTTGCGTCCGACTCGCAACACATTCACAGAACAGCTAGAGAGCGGCGCGGCTCCCTGCAGAAGTAAAAATTGGCAATTGTTATTTTTAAACACAGGTGCATCGTTTTTTTTTTTTTTTTTTTTTTTTTTTTTTTTTTATATATATATATATATATATATATACTGATCGATAGCAGCGTATAACAGTTTATAGCTATCGCGATATTCTGCGCTTTTCAGGAGCGCAGCAAAGATATCTGGTTACAACATTCATTGGTATATGTTAGAAGTTCGCACATACTGACGCGAATACAGAAAAAAAAAAACTTTTACATGTTAAAAATCGCAGTGATAAAGGCTGTAATGTCACAACTTAGAATCGTTAAAGACTTTCACACCTTAATGTGAAACTATTATCGTGTAATGAAGTGTTAAATGATATAAGTGTTAACAACAGTACCAATTATGTGTCATATGTGTGGACAGTACTTGTTTCCAAAGTTAAACATTGACCATGTTCAAGTTTTAATAAATTACTAATAATGTGTGTGTGTCGTTTTGTACTATCTTGTCCTGAAGTTGATTTGCTACGGTATGCCACAGGAACTCGTGTTTAAACAGATCAAATGGCCAGCAGAGGGCCAGGATGATTGCACCCATGCTGAGAGTAAATGAAACTTCCTGGCAGATTAAAACTGTGTGCCCGACCGAGACTCGAACTCGGGACCTTTGCCTTTCGCGGGCAAGTGCTCTACCATCTGAGCTACCGAAGCACGACTCACACCCGGTACTCACAGCTTTACTTCTGCCAGTATCTCGTCTCCTACCTTCCAAACTTTACCGTAAAGTTTGGAAGGTAGGAGAATAGATACTGGCAGAAGTAAAGCTGTGAGTACTGGGCGTGAGTCGTGCTTCGGTAGCTCAGATGGTACAGCACTTGCCCGCGAAAGGCAAAGGTCCTGAGTTCGAGTCTCGGTCGGGCACACAGTTTTAATCTGCCAGGAAGTTTCACATCAGCGCACACTCCGCTGCAGAGTGAAAATCTCATTCTGAGAGTAAATGTTAGTGAAACAGTAATTAAGGAAGGAAAGGGAAGAAGAAAGAGATGGTAAAAGGTTGTTCTAGGATCATATTAGGTTAGCAATGTTGTCTTAGTTAAGATTCACAAGAGAAGTGTAAAAAATGATAAACTAATAAATTCTGTCACTGGAGGAACTTCTGTAATTACTAGAATGCCTTATAAATAACAAACTGTATTAGCTGATCCAGAAATAGGAAGGGAGAACGGCAAGCATAGTATATAAGACTTATGACCTTTTGTTAGAAGTTAACCATGGTCATAAATTAACATTTTCAAAATTTAAAGTAAATGAATGTCTGAAAGGCCATACATCCAAACTGGTCCAGAGAACAAGAGGGATATGGGTATTAGCTGGCCTCATCTACACTATATAGGTCTTTCTAAGTTTGGTTGGTGCAAATAGGATATTGGAAGCTTTCATAGTGACCAATGTTGGATAAGGTGTTAGGGTGTTGGATTTTTATCTAGACTCTTGAGCCTGAGCTGAGGGATGGTGCTTGATAGAGTGAGTTAAAAGAATTACTGATGGAGTACTAGTGAAGCTGTGATATAGCTGTAAGACAGCATGGTACAAGCATTATTTGACTTTATTGGGAAACTACTGGGTCTACAACTTTGCTTCTGCCATTTTTTCTTGAAGTTTGGGATGTTATTGTGGAAAACTTACAAAAAAATTATGATTCATAGTATTGCCCATTGCTGGCCACTACATTCTCCTATCTTTTGGATAGCATATGAATCCTGTGGCAAAAGAACTGGGCATCTTTTCAATTTTGCACTTGTTCATATGATCGGAAGTGCTGGTCAGCCAGACTGTATGCCACTGATCAAAAAACGTGGTATTCAGAGAGAGAAATAATGTTTCCATGTATATTTTGATGAGTTTTGCGACATGGGGTCGAGCACTGACCTGCTGTAAAATTATCTTTACATGTCTATTGCTGTATTGTGGCCATTTGTGTTTCAGTGCTGGGCTCAAACGCATCAGTTGCTTTCCATAATGATGTCCTGTGACTGTCTTCATCTGTTTCAGTAGCTACGAAAACATCTTGTCTTCCCCCGCCATGCCGATTGTAAGGCATTGAAAACATTCTCTGCATGTTCTTCCACTAATAGTTCTCTCACCATTGGTCTTACCCAGCATTTTAATAGCCACAGCCACAGATTTCTTCATGTTAAAGCAGAAAATTAAAACTTCCTGCAAAAGGCAAGAAATGGGTACGTAAGTTGATTTACTTACTTGAGAATAACCTTATGATGCAATCACAAATCGACTAATAGTTTTATGGCATTATGTTTACAGATGCGTAAGCTTATTGTATCACACCTATGACCAAGCACCTGAACCCCACTTGCCGCTACTGCCGTCTACTGCTGTTGTTTATTTGCTACACAGGTTTCATGTTTGAAACTCCCCTCCCGCTTTTGGTACTGTTCCTCATATACTTTATAGTCATAGAAATCGAGTACAAGTATTATTTGAAGTATTAATTTCATATTTTACAATTAAAAATTGAACAACAGAAAGTTTAGGGTGGAATATCAACAATTATGAAAAGAAAAATTGCTACTCACTGTAAAGACGACGCATTGATTTCCAGACAGACACAGTGAAAAGAATTTTACACACTGAGCTTTCAGTCAAAGTCATCTTCAGAAAAGAAAGACGATACACACACACACACACACACACACACACACACACACACACACACACACATATTTACACAAGCAGGCACACGCCTCATGCGTATATGACCGTTATCTCTGGCCATTCTAACCAGACTGCAGCTGTTGCATAGAATGAAAACAGCAATCTGGAGTGGAGTACAGAAGGGTGAGGGAAAGCAAAGTATGGGTTGAGAGGGTGGTGGAGGAAGAGCACTGTCTGGCAGACCATGCAGGGACTAGAAGGCAGCAGGTTAGGCTGCCAGGTGCAGCTTGGGCAGGTTGTAGGGGAGCAGTAGAGGGGGGCTTAGGGGAATGAGGAGCAGGAAAGGAGAGGACAGAGAGGAGAAAGCCGGTGAGTGCACTGGCAGAGTGTGGCAGACAATGAGGGTGAGGGGATGTGAATTTGGAGGAGGTGGTAGGGCAAGGAGGGTGGAAACTTTTGGATGGAGGGTGTGAGGACAATAGGTTATGATAGGTTGAGGGTGGGATAATTTTTGAAGCGGAGAATGTGTTGTAAGTGTAACTATTATTTGCACAATTCAGAAAAAGTGGTGGCGGAGAGGAGGATCCAGATGGCCTGGCCTCCTTAAGCAGTCATTGAGATGGAAGATGTTATGTCAAACTGCATGTTGTGCCACAGGGTGGTCCATTTTGCTCTTGGCCACAGTTTAGTGAAAGCCATTTATATTGGTGGACAGCTTTTTGGTAGTAATATCTACCAATATAAAAAGCTGTGCAATGACTGCAACAGAGCTGGTGTATTACATGATTGCTTTCACAGGTGCCCTGGCCCATGATGGAGCAGGATAGGCTTGTGAAAAGACTGGAATAGGAGTTAGTGGATGAGTGGTTTGGACAGGTTTTGCACCTGGATATTCCACAGGTATATGACACATGTGACAAGGAGCCGGGATTTAGAGTACCATAGGTATTGAATTGGATGTTATGGAGATAGGGTGAGGGACAAGACACTATTCTAGTAGGGATGGGAAGGATCTTGGGTAGGATGTCCCCAATTTCAGAACATGATGATAGATAAACAAAACCCTGATGAAGGATGTAGTTCAGTTGTTCCAGTCTGGGATGGTACTAGGTGATGAAGGGGCTGCTCTTTTGTTACTGGTTGGAGGTCATGACATGGGAAATCTTTTCGCAAACTAGGTATGGTGGATAGTGCCTGTCTGTGAGGGCCTTTATGAGACTTCCACACTGTCACTGCAGATGCGTCATCCCAGGAGGCCAGGGTGTGTGGGAGGGATTTTTTGGTGTTGTGGGCATGGCAGCTGTTGACAAGCTGTCAATAGCACCAAAAGTAGCCACATTTTGACAGGTGCCATCACTTCACACCAATTTTCCACCCACACAGCCTGGCCACCCAGGAACAGCATGTCTGTAGGGACAAGAATTCCCTTGCCCAGTATGTGGAAGATGTCAGAAAGGTCTTCCTTCAGACCTAGTCCTCAAACAGATTTGCTGTGGCATATCCCTTCACGCCCCCACCACCCACAAGAGCAACCCCTTTATCTAGTAATACCGCCCCAGACATATGAACCACATTCTGTGTCAGGGCTTTGATTATCGATCATCATGTCCTAAAATGAGGCACATCCTAACTGAAGAGCCTTCCCATTCCTCCTGAGTAGTGTTCTGCCACCTGCCCAACCTGAACAATATAGTAGTCCATTCCTATGCTACTCCCACTCACAGCGCCTGGCCACAGGGATCATATCCCTATGGAAGACTCAGGTGCAAGACCTTCCCAATCCACCCACCCAGAACTTCCTATTCCAGTCCTGCCACTGGCTTATCCCACCCTTTCAGAAGAATCTAGGCCATCTGTGAAAGCAGCTGTGTCATATACCAGCTGTGCTGCAATCATTGCACATCTTTTTTGTTGGTCTACCAACCAGTTGTTCACCAGAATGAATGGCCACTGCTAAATTGTGGCCAAGAGCAAAGTGGACCACTCTGTGGCACAACATGCAGCTGAACATAACATGCTTGATTTCAATGGCTGTTTCACAGCCCAGATCATCTGCATTCTCCCTTCCATCACCAGCTTTTCTGAACTGTGCAGATGAGAGCTACACTTACAACACATTCTCCACTCCCAAAATTACCCAAAATTAGTCTGAGCTCAACCTACCATAACCTATTGTCCCCCACACTCCACCCAATTTCCACCCCCTCTGTCCCATCATCTCCTCTTAATTTGTGTCCCCTCATCCCCATAGTGCACCACTCTTCGCCGGCACACCCACCAATCTATTCCCTTCTCTGCTCCTCTCCTTTTCTGCTTTCTGCTTGTTTGAGTGTGTGTATCTTTCCCTTTCTTGTCTGAAGAAGGTTTTGGCCTAAAGCTCAGTGTGCAACAGTTTTTTCATTGTGCCTGCCTGCAACTCAGTGTGTGATCTTTACAATTAGTGGCAATCTATCCTTTTCACAATTAAAAGTTCAGTAGTTTTCCAAAAAGTTTATGAGCTTTGGATCTATAACTCATGACGTATATGTCAGAACAATAAAAATGCTAAAATAAAACAGTTACTATTGCCAAAGCACTTTAGATACCTATTTATAATAATATTTGATTTACAAATTGCAACAACTTTTTAATTACAGATTGGATTTTGTTGCTGACATAGTACCTGAGCCTTTTGATTTAGATGAATATTAATTACTAAATAGTTTTTGTGTATAGTTTTTTAAATATAACTTTTGTGGCTGATTTACACTTTACACATATCATTTCAAAAAGAATCTACATTTCATCACATTCATTGTAGATCATTGTAATTGTTTTTTAAATATGCAAACAAAGTTAAATCAACCACTCAGCATGTTACAGTATGTGTTTGTAGAATTTTCCTACTTGGTGTATACATCACAAAGCAGTATCAAAAGGTTAGATAGGCAAGGTATCATGTGTTTTTTTCATTAAGAGTCAGTCGATTCTGCTACTTTATATGCACCCCCAAAGTATCACACACAGGAACTATGTGTGAGACTTTGTCATAGTATGCATGCACCAACACAGTAGATTAATAAGTATATTAATTTTGATATTTGTATGTGTTGTGAATTGGTGATGAACATTGTTACTAAACATACAATGTAAACATATTAAGCACAGAATGATATATACAAATATATATTTATGCAGTGCAACTCCCAGGGGAATCTAGGTTATATCATCAAAATGTTTTGTTTTCTCCAAGTCTTTTCTTTTTCTCCATCTAGACATTACTGTAGTGGGAACTTGTATTCAACACATCATCATGCGGCCTCTCACTTCTTTTTGAGTCTTTGCAAATGTTCTGACTTCCTCTGAAATAATGTGGTGGTTCTTTATGTATTGGTTTTTATATATTATGAAAGGTTGGAGTTAATGTGATTGTGCCTGCTTCACAATTGAAAAATAAATTACATCAGTGACTCAGTTGTGGTACTTCCTGCAATTAGTTTGCCCGACATGGTGACACTACCAACAAACGAAATCACTATAATAGTTTTTTAAATATTAATTTTTGTTAATTATTTTTACTTTTGTGAAAATGCAAGGCTAAGCAGATTATCACAATTTCGTTAAACGGGGATTGAAAAAAATTACTGAACTTAGTTTAATCAAGAATGATTCAATATTGGAAATATTGATAACTTTTTTATATCAAAGGAAGAAATGCTAATCAAGAGAAATCTACTACATTTACATTTATTTTTACTTGTCAAAATTAGCAAATACTAAGATATAATATAGGAGCTGGTAAAGATAAACATTAGAAACATTTTTAAGTAATATTTGATTATAATTAGGCTAAATATTACATAAAACTTACATGTTTTCGTGCCTCATCACAAAATGGATTCTTACACTATGGAGAAACAAAAGGGAAGAGCAAGTGATCTATTTGCAAAAGAACAGAGATTGCAATTACATTTGCAGATCATATTAATTGATTAAAGAGTCTAATTATTTTTCTGCGGTAATATTTATTTTTCATGATGACGTCAGTTTTGGTATATTTGTGAAGTTATTTAATATCATTTTTATCACATTATGTGGCATGCTCTACAACACTAGTGTCTATCACCAATAGCTCAGTCAGAACACAACTATAGGAGGTTGAAATAGTTTTTAAAGTAAATTTACAGTTAAAATCTTACAGTTTTGAATAGCATACACTTAAAGTTCAGGTAGCCCAGTTAATCACACAATCTGCTGGTTCAGCGATGAGATAAAAATGTTAACATATGTCTGTATGTGTGGATGGATATGTGCGTGTGTGCGAGTGTATACCTGTCCTTTTTTCCCCCTAAGGTAAGTCTTTCCGCTCCCGGGATTGGAATGACTCCTTACCCTCTCCCTTAAAACCCACTTCCTTTCGTCTTCCCCTCTCCTTCCCTCTTTCCTGATGAGGCAACAGTTTGTTGCGAAAGCTTGAATTTTGTGTGTATGTTTGTGTTTGTTTGTGTGTCTATCGACCTGCCAGCGCTTTTGTTCGGTAAGTCACCTCATCTTTGTTTTTATATATAATTTTTCCCACGTGGAATGTTTCCTTCCATTATATTGTTAACATATGTACATTTTTAAGAACTACGATGTTTTGTTCCAGTGGGGGTGATGCACATAGGTCATGTAGACCAAAGTCTATAATGTTAGGTACTAAGAAAATGCAGTACCAATTAAATTCAGTTCTCTTCTGGTTTTCACCATAGGTAATTCACCCAGTAGTAAGCCTGTATAGTATAATGAATAATCATATTTTTGGTGTTTCTGTAGCACACATCTTTTACATATGTGATACATGAATCTTTTCCACAACAAAGCTATCACAAAGTGCATAATATATTCATTTTTCTAATAATTGTACCATCATGAAGAAGAGGTGTAGAGTGGTTAATTTGTTCTTTATAAGATGTAGTCAAGTTTTGTGCTAGACAATGTTCTTCAAAATGGTATTTTATATAAATCAGTGGCAATTTATAAGCATCAAAACTCATTTCAAATAGTTTTTTCATGTGATCATCAGTAGTATTTCTTTAACTTTGTCATAGATGGCTTAGATATATAGCATTTCATAAATATTGTCAGTGGTGTGTGTATATAGGTAAAGTCAGTCATATGTTTTGAGAGTGATCTTATGTCAGTTTTATGTTCACATATCTATAGATCAGCAGTTATAATGAAATATATTTCTCTACACAAGTAAAATGAGGTTGCTGTATCAAAGCTCACCATGTTTCACCTTTATTTGCATGTCTATAAATATATTCTTATACAGACTGAAATCAAACGAGGCAAGACAGCCCTGCAATGCTTCCATAACATATTACCAAAACTATTTCAAATGAGCATTGTCATCACAAATGAGCCAGTGCGACATGATTTACCACTGTGGTTGTGTGTAATCAAAGAGATTCAACACTACAATTCTGAGCTAAAGAAACTGTGTGATAGATTTAGCCATGTACATTTGATAGACTTAAGTAAGATGATTCGTGATGAACACAAAAAACATGGATTCCACTTAAATAGGAAAGGGAAGGCCAAGCTAGTTTCCCACATAAGCAAACTGTGTGAGAAAGACAGTGTGAAGAAAGCTCCAATTGCTCTGGGCTACAACCTCGAGACTTTTTTTTGGAATAAAGGACCATAATAATAGTTTTCAGGGATGTATTTCAGATATGACTGAGTTCCGTTCACACAAAGAAAACCCAGGCTGTGAAATAAGTGATCAGTCATTGCAGGTCAGTTCTAAAAAACCAGTGTAAGCAAAATATCATAAAAAGTGTAACTCAGACAATTTTGATTCGTGCAAGATGGTAAATAAACAAGAAGGGATAACACCCTTAAAGTTAATGCACTTAAATGTGCAATATCTCAGAAACAAACTAGACATTCAACAAATATTCATAGAGGAACACTTGCCACATGTACTAGTAATAATGGCACATGGGCTGAAATGCAGTGAATTAATATATTATAGATTAGAAGGTTACATACTAGCAAATATTTATTGTAGGCTAAACCATAAAGGTGGTGGTGTGGCTGTTTATGTTAATAAGGATATAGAAGCTATAAAAATTTTCTTTCTTGAACACCACACCAAAGAAGGATCAATTGAAATGACAGGTACTCCACAGTAATGATCTTAAGTTACCAAAGCATAAAGTGATTGGAGTATATAGGCCACCAAATGCTGATATAATGCTGTTTATGGATAAACTTAGTAGTGTTGTTGGTCAGGCCGGTTCTAATGACCTTGCTATATTAGGTGACTTTAATATAGATGCAAACTCAAATAGATAGTAAACTTGAAACTCAGTGATGTACTGACCTCATATAATCTTGTAAATATAGTGAACTCTGACACCAGAGTGACGGACAAATGTCTACTAGAATAGACTATGCTATAATCAACAAAGATGTTATAGATAAGGTAAATTATAGTAATTTAGATTTTCTTTATTTTGACCACTTCTCTCAGGTGATAGAACACAAACATTCAGTTGTGCCTAAAATAAAAAATTTTTTCTACAGAAACGAATGCTGAATACCTCAAATATTAATGCTCTTAAAGACAAACTAGCAAATGAGAAATGGGATTCTGTGTACCAGGTAAAAGGGTCGTATGAGAAATGGAATGAATTCTACTCAACCCTACTGCATCATTATGAATATAGTTGTCCAGTCAGAGAAATCCAGAAGGTAGTTAAACACTGTCAAAATGGAAGTAATCCTAGACTAAAACTCCCAACAAATCTGATTAGGCTCAGGCAGCAAGTACATGATCTAAACCAGCTTTATAAAGCAACTACTATGCAAGCTTTCAAGTAAAAATACAATAGGGCCAAGCAAACTTTTAAAACCAAAATTGTTAACCTAAGGAAGCAGATTAACAGCAAAACAATAGAACAGTCTGACAACATAAGCAAAGCATCTTGGAAGCTGATTGACAAATACCGAAAACGTCCCAACAAGGTGAACATGGAACCTCTCAGCATAAGACATGGTGGTAACATTATAAAAAAAAACCAGATACTATATGTAATATTTTTAATAACTGCTACATTTCTGGTGAATAATCAACCCATATTATAGATTCACAGGTAGAGACCCGATACCATCTCACCCGGTGTACCGAATTTTAATTTGTGGAAGTGAATGAGCAGGAGGTTCGCAGGGCAATATACGTGCTAAAGAAAAAATTTTCATCTGGAAGGGATGGCATATCCAGTGCTATTACTAAAGTGTGCCTAAAAGAAATCTCTAAACCCCTCACTCATCTGATTAATTGCAGCATTAGAGAAAACATGTATCCAATGGTTCTAAAAATGAGTGTAGTGAAACCAGTGTATAAAAAGGGAAGTAAGGAAGATGTCTCCAACTATAGACCAATATCATTAATTCACACTTTTAGTAAGATATTCGAATGCATTATCCTTTCTCAGCTAAGTGCCTTTTTCACAAAACATAAACTGCTTGTAGATTTGCAGCATGGCTTCAGAAAAGAGCTAAGCACAACCACAGCAGTTACACAGTTCATCCATGAAGCTCACTGTCTGTTGGACCAGAAGATACAGACTGCAGGTATATTTTTGGACCTGACAAGAGCATTTGATATGGTAAACCATAGGGTACTTCTTAAAAAACTAAAATCTTATAGTACTGGGGATCAAGCCATGAATCTTCTAACCACATACCCGCTGAATTGTAAGCAAAGCACTAAATTGTCATACAAACTAGATAATAAAATCATGAACTCCCAGTCCACCAGTGAACCTGTATTACAAGGTGTACCACAGGGCCCAATCCTTGGACCCTTTCTCTTCCTTATATATATTAACGACATTGCACAACCCATTAACTCCAATATTGTAAGCTATGCAGATGACACGTCAATCTTATTCTATGGGAGTGAATCTAATGAGCTAGAATCTCTTGCTGCTAGTGGTGTAACAGAAGTAACAAAATACTTCAATGATCAGGGACTCAAAGGTGAATGTCACCAAAAATCAACTACTGACATTTAAAACAGGCAGTTCTCACCACAACAATATGAATAGTGTGTGTAATATCTCTGCAACAGAAAATGGTAACTGTAAATTCCTGGGTGTGTATGTTGATGAAAATTTGCAGTGGACATACCACATTAATTTTGTATGCGGAAAAGTCAGTAGTGCCATATATCTCCTCAGCCAACTTGCAAAGATAGTTCCTGCCCAAGTACTGAAATGAGTATATTAAAGAACACTTTACCTCTTTCTCAATTATGGAATTGAGCTATGGGGCTGTGTAGCTGATGTACATTTAAAAAGAATACTACTACTAAAGAAAAGAGTAATAAGACATATACATCAGATGGGACATAGAGATTCATGTCATGAAGTGTTTGTGAAACTCAAATATCTGACAATATATTCCCTGTACATCTTCAAAATAGTTGTATTTTTTATAAGTCAACCAACAGAAGCTATCAAGGGCAGTGATGTACGTGATCACAACACTAGAACACAGTGTAACTATTTCCGTAACAGAACAGCGTTAAAAATGACTGATAGAAGTCCATATATCAGTGGTTTGATTTGGTATAACGAGCTACCGATCTCTCTAAGAATGTACACGGGAAATGTTTTTAAAACAAAATTAAAATCTTTTCTAACAGAAAAATGTTTATATTCCTTCAATGAATTTTAAGGTGGTGATTGTAACCATGAGGCATTAGCATATCAGTTGTAATGTGATAAATGTAAAAAATAGACACGAAAAGCAACAGCTACAGAATATAGTGTATTTTATAAGTGTAAATATATACCATAGTATTAAGTCTGACATTTACAAAAGCCATCATTACGATGGCTCCACACAAAGAAAATGTAAATAAATAAAAAATAAATAAATAAACTAGTGGTACAGTTTGTTCAAAGAAAGTAAATGTATTTATCAATCCACTAGTGTGTACAAAATAAACAAAATTTGTTGAATTTAGGCAGTTACTTGTCAAGTTTTGGTGTTAACAAAAATAAGTCCTAACATTTCAAAATACACTCCTGGAAATTGAAATAAGAACACCGTGAATTCATTGTCCCAGGAAGGGGAAACTTTATTGACACATTCCTGGGGTCAGATACATCACATGATCACACTGACAGAACCACAGGCACATAGACACAGGCAACAGAGCATGCACAATGTCGGCACTAGTACAGTGTATATCCACCTTTCGCAGCAATGCAGGCTGCTATTCTCCCATGGAGACGATCGTAGAGATGCTGAATGTAGTCCTGTGGAACGGCTTGCCATGCCATTTCCACCCGGCGCCTCAGTTGGACCAGCGTTCGTGCTGGACGTGCAGACCGCGTGAGACGACGCTTCATCCAGTCCCAAACATGCTCAATGGGGGACAGATCCGGAGATCTTGCTGGCCAGGGTAGTTGACTTACACCTTCTAGAGCACGTTGGGTGGCACGGGATACATGCGGACGTGCATTGTCCTGTTGGAACAGCAAGTTCCCTTGCCGGTCTAGGAATGGTAGAACGATGGGTTCGATGACGGTTTGGATGTACCGTGCACTATTCAGTGTCCCCTCGACGATCACCAGTGGTGTACGGCCAGTGTAGGAGATCGCTCCCCACACCATGATGCCGGGTGTTGGCCCTGTGTGCCTCGGTCGTATGCAGTCCTGATTGTGGCGCTCACCTGCACGGCGCCAAACACGCATACGACCATCATTGGCACCAAGGCAGAAGCGACTCTCATCGCTGAAGACGACACGTCTCCATTCGTCCCTCCATTCACGCCTTTCGCGACACCACTGGAGGCGGGCTGCACGATGTTGGGGCGTGAGCGGAAGACGGCCTAACGGTGTGCGGGACCATAGCCCAGCTTCATGGAGACGGTTGTGAATGGTCCTCGCCGATACCCCAGGAGCAACAGTGTCCCTAATTTGCTGGGAAGTGGCGGTGCGGTCCCCTACGGCACTGCATAGGATCCTACGGTCTTGGCGTGCATCCGTGCGTCGCTGCGGTCTGGTCCCAGGTTGACGGGCACGTGCACCTTCCGCCGACCACTGGCGACAACATTGATGTACTGTGGAGACCTCATGCCCCACGTGTTGAGCAATTCGGCGGTACGTCCACCCGGCCTCCCGCATGCCCACTATACGCCCTCGCTCAAAGTCCGTCAACTGCACATACGGTTCACGTCCACGCTGTCGCGGCATGCTACCAGTGTTAAAGACTGCGATGGAGCTCCGTATGCCACGGCAAACTGGCTGACACTGACGGCGGCGGTGCACAAATGCTGCGCAGCTAGCGCCATTCGACGGCCAACACCGCGGTTCCTGGTGTGTCCGCTATGCCGTGCGTGTGATCATTGCTTGTACAGCCCTCTCGCAGTGTCCGGAGCAAGTATGGTGGGTCTGACACACCGGTGTCAATGTGTTCTTTTTTCCATTTCCAGGAGTGTAGTTTAGAATATGTACAAACTTCAGGTGTTTGGTTCCAGCTCATTTATGGTAAAGTGTAACTACAACAACATTATAAAGTGGCAAAACCTTTTCCTTACTGAAATATCTTCTTAAATAAAGTTAAAAATTATTTTCATATATTGCTTACATCACTTACAACCATGTTACATAAACTCTAAGTATAATTCCACAGCAGTTCGAATTCCCATTGCAAAACATATTTCTTGATGGCAGTTTTCCATTGTGTTCATTATTTGTTCAGAAAAATTCATATATGGCAATAGAATTGTTGGTATACTGTCAGACAATACGATCACCCACACATCTTCTACATCAGTAATTGTTTCATTACAGAGTGAACAACCTCCCCAGTTTCTCTGCAAGCTTTGCTCTCTTTAAATATGTCAGACTTGCTACAAAAGTTACTCATTTGGTGTAAAATGCTAGTCAGCAACATTACTTTATCTAAAAAAAATTCAAAAATAACTGTTCTACAACTATCTCTATCTCAAGCTATGTTGTGTTATAAACTCATCAGATGTAATAGGTATACTTATTTGCATTACTATCAGATGTGCAGTAAACACAGTTCAGTACAAACCTCCATCTTATTTTCAGGAACAAAAATGTACTTTATGATACAACTGATCATCACACACCACAGTACAAAATAAAGTTTCCAAATACAATGCAAGCTAATCATAATTGTCAACTTCTAAATACCATAATATAGCATGTATCTCTTCAGTATTTCATCAAGTCTCATAGAAAAACCTTATATGTCATCATCACAGCATATATATAATCTACCATACCATACCATCATAATACTAAAAACAACTTGTTATATCACACCATAAATGCACTGCCTATACAGTCCAGTCACATTAATGTGACCATTACCTATGTTCAACATCAAAGTGTAGTAACCACTCATAGACAGCAAGTGAAAGCTTTAGCAGTGGAGGATATACTTGTACAAAGCCCGTGAGGGGGATGAGGAAAACAGTGCAGTCGTTGTTGTAATGTGGAAATGGAGCAATTTACCTGACGTCCAAAAGGGTATGGTCACTGGCTTTCAGGTCAATGTTGGAAGCAATTCTAAGACAGCTAAATCCCATGTGTGGCAAAATGGTGCCATCCTAAACCAAGACAACTGTGGTGCACCATGCACTATAGATGACAGGGGTGAACAGTGGCTGTCAAGCTGTGTACAGATGAATAAATGTGTAACTGTTGAGCAACTGACTACACATGTGAACTAAGGGATATCAACAGTGTCTTCTCAATGAATGTTCAGTGAATGTTGCTGCATTTGGGCCTCTGCAGCAGGCACCTGATTCATGCAACCATGCTGACTACTGTTCAGTGGCAACAAAGGCTGGAATTTTCATGCAATCAATGCAACTGGATGACCAATGAGTGACAACAGTTGGTCCGTTTAAGATATATTACATTTCATGCTCCACTGGTCAGATGGCCATTGGTGTGCATGGCCACGCAACAATCAACACAAGGGTCCAGGCCAGAAGAGGGAATGTTATTGTTTGGGAAATGTTTGTGTGTCATTCCCTGGGTGATGTAGTTATCCTAGAAAGTATAATGGATCAACACAAGCACACATCTATCCTTGGGGAGAATAATCACCCCTACATGCAGTTTTTTTTATCTCAGCATGACCACACCTACCAGCAGGACAATGCAACATGTCACCCAGCTCACAGTGTAGACGTGTGGCTCAAAGAGCAGCAGCATGAGTTGACTGTACTCCCCTGGCCAACAAACTCACCAGTTTTAAGCCAAATTGAAAATCTATGGGACCACCTCAATCAGGCTATTTGTGCCATAGTTCTGCAACAAGAAACCTAGCTCAGTAGGCCATGGCACTGGGATCAATGTGGCTCCACATCCATGTCAGTAGCTTCCAGAGGCTGACTGATTCTCTTCCTGCACATCTGCACTGCAAAAAGTTGTTATTCAGGCTTATAACAGGTGCTCACATTAATGTGACTGGTCCATGTACTATCAACTCATTGGCATAGCAGTCACAGATCAGTAAGTGTCATGTAACGATCCTGGGTATAGAAATATGTATCTGTAAGTAGATGTAGGAGGTTGACCTGCACAAAACTGAAATACATACGAATTTCTTTCCAAAATAAAGGCCTCAATGAAGTTCAGCTGAAATCATGCCAGGAACAGAGTGACTAAATACAGCACACAGGAGGCCTCTTGCTATTAAGCAGCAGCTGGATGAGCTAAGTGAAGCAAGGTACTTTTAAAGGATGATCCGCAGAGAGCACACACTCCGTGTTTCTCCAAATATATGCTTCTGATTCATGTAAAGGGCACTGACTTTGTGGATACTATCCGCAAACAAAAATGCTATAATTACAGCAAACAATGTGTTAAATATTAAACTTGAGGCAGATATTCTGAACAAAGCTGTGTCATCTGAATAGCGCATGGTTGAGGATATTCACCTGTATCAAATTTGCTTCCAGGACAAAGTGAGTGCAATATTCCATCCATGTGGACACACTACAACATGTGTTAAATGTGCATGTTCCGTTTCTCATGTGTTGCGTGTTGGTAGCCTGTAGCATATACAGTTAGAGTGTTCATTCAACATAATGAATACAGTGTCAGCAAATAGTGTATTATGTGCCTTTGCATCATGTCAAACTTCACAGTTCACAAATTAATATGTATCTGTTGTAAAACACAATAATTTTTTTAAGTAAGTCCACATACACTGAGGTGCCAAAAAATCATGGGAAACTTCCTAATCAGTGCAGCAACTTGATGTGGCATAAACTCAACAAGTCACTGGAAGTCCTCTGCAGAAATACTGAGCAATGCTGCCTCTACAGCCATCCATAACTGAGAAAGTGTTGCCATTGCAGGATTTTGTGCACAAACTGACCTCTCAATTATGTCCCATAAATGTTAGATGGGAGTCGTGCCAGGTAATCTGGATGGTAAAATCATTTGCTCAAATTTTCCAGAATGTTTTACAAACCAGTTGTGAACAATTGTGACCTAGTGATATCTTTGTTTGGGAACATGAAGTTGATGAATGAACATAACCATATCCAATCAATGATCAGTTCAGTCTGACCAACGGATCCAGTCCATTCCATGTAAACACAACTCACACCGTTATGGACCCACCACCAGCTTGCACAATGCCTTGTTGACAACTTGGGTCCATGGCTGCAGGGGTTCTGTGCCACACTCTAACCCTACCATTGGCTCTTACTAACTGAGATCAGGAGTCATCTGAGCAGGCCATGATTTTCTAGATGTCTAGCATCCAACCGATATGGTCATTAGACTAGGAGATGTGCTGTAGGTGATGTCATGCTGTTAGCAAAGGCACTTATGTCAATCATGTTCTGCCATAGCCCATTAGTGCCAAATTTCACCGCACTATCCTAATGGATAAGTTTTCGTATGTCCCACATTGATTTCTATTGTTTGTTTGTCTGTTAGCACTGGTAACTCTCCACAAATGCCACTGTTATCCATTGTTAAGTGAAGGCTGTCAGCTGCTGCATTTTCTGTGGTAAGAGGTAATGCCTGAAACTTGGGATTCTTGGTATATGCTTGACACTGTTGATCTCAGAATATTGATGTTGCAAACAATTTCCAAAATGGAATGTCCCATGCATCTAGCTCTAACTACCATACTGCATCCAAAGTCTGTTAATTCCCAGCATTCAGACATAATCAAGTCATAAACCTTTTGAGATGAATCAACTGACTACAAATGACAGCTCCACCGTTGCACTGCCCTTTTATATCTAGTGAACGTAGTATTAGCACCATCTGCATATGGGCACACTTGACAGCCCATGACTTTTGTCATCTCAGAGTATGTAGCTATATGCAATTCAGAACACTACCCATGAACTTTTATGCACACATGCATGTGTGCTCACACACACAGAGCACTGTGTCAGCAGTAATTGCTTCTTGTTGATCACTTACACAGCTGCAGCTCCACCTTCCTGCCACAGTCAAATCATTTACAGCACATGAGAACAGGATGACAGATGACAATTTACTATCACACAATTATTGTAGCTTCCCCTCATTGTATATGAGCACCCAAGCCAGTAATTTGTCTCCTACACTTGTATGCTGTGACTCTGTCAGTTATGCTAGCGTAGGATCATAAGCCCCTTGGGCTGTGATGATTCAAGCAATACTATGTTGTGACTTCATAACAGTGAGTGCTGAAAGGAGTACCAGGTAGGAGTACCACTACTCTGGGCAAATTGCTCTCCTCTCCTTCTTGATCTTGGCATATGGTAGCATGTCATGATTCCTAAAATGGCCTTGGAGACTAGGAAGTGCTGATGCTGCTGCCAGCAAAACATGACATGCACAGTTGTCTAAGCTATAATATGACATCACAGATAAGAAATCATTAATGCTGATGTCAGCACTTTTCTGCCCCAAACATACATACTGCCACGATCAGTGCTTTCCAAAGATTGTAGTACACACGGTTTACAATAGACATGTACATTGTGTTAAGTTAGCTATATGTGTTGTGGAAATCTCTATTGATTTGGTTCACATTGTTTCGCTTTCATTGTCAGTTTCCACAACTCTATGTGCCAACTTCATGATGTACAGACAATCCGTAAAGTACGTGAAACACGACTTTCAAAAAGCACTGCTTTTGGTAAATGGTAAAAACCTGGTATGCTATAAATTGTAAATTGCAAAAAACATACCAGTAAAAGTGGCTGCTGCTAATGTTTTATTACTATTATTACTGTTGTTGTTATTGTATCAAATGATATACACATTTATAAATGCATCACTACATGACTGTACAAATAAATCAGTACTTTGAATTGAACTATTCCTCTTTACTTTCTGTTTCTGTTAGAGCATTAAAACTATTAAATAATAATAAAAAAGTCTGAGTAGACGAAAAGGAACATTAGTGTTGTACTATCAATAAAAGGCAATGTTGGTATACAAAGAATATGTAATTTTTACTTTTGATTTGTGCAAAAAAGTGGAAATTTTGAAGTATTTCATAAGTCAGTTCAAAAATGTGTCACAAATTTCTGCCCCTTAAGTTCATGAATTCTTGCCATGGAACTTGCCCGGCATGAGTAAAATAATGTTCAAATTTTTGCTGAACTGCAGAAGAGTCTGAACTGGTGTGAGTGCCTACATGTTGTAGAGGTTCAAGACAGTTTGTATAGGAAAGTGTCAGCCAGTTGATCTTGTAAAACATCATAATTTCTCAAGACAAGTAAGAACAATCACATCTGCACGTTCAGCTTCGATTTGTAACCAGCTGTATGATGCTCAAAATCTTTGAACCAAGATTCCAACGGCATTCTTCGCTACTCATCTGACACATTAGAGGCAGTAACTGAGTACAGCCCCTGATATGTTTCGAAAGACTACATCATGAGTGTACAGTCTCATTAAATATCTTTTCAGGGGAAACACTGCATTACCAGTTTTAACAAATGGTATTTCCTTGTTGCCATTGGGAGATAATGTTGCATCCCATTGTTATCATTAAAGAACTGGCAAATAGTCCACCATCATTGGCTTTCCCAGATCTCCTAACATCAACACAAATAAATTTGCAGTTCATGTCCATCGATGCCAAGAGGACTATAGAAAATAACCCTTTATGATTAGAGACTTCCACTGTTTTGTGTAGCTTGAATGAAAACGTTTTCTGTCGACAGTACCTATACAGTTATGAAATTGCCACATCTCACTACCAAAGTCCTCAGCAGTGTTCTTCCATGCTGCTTCAGTTGGCTGCAGCATTTCATCAGGTGACAGAAGTTTCCAGTAGGGGTTACAGTTGGAAACTAAGAACCGATGAGCTTATGCAGGAGATAAACTGTAGCTGAAGGTCATAGAAACTTCAGAATCTCTACTGGAAAGATATCAACAAAATAGTAAATTGAAACAATTAATAAAATAAATAAAACAATAAGCAATCAATGAATGTGTAAATAAATAATATGTAATTGTCTACAAAATTAATGGTAAGAGCAGTTGGAAGTTGTTACCTTAGTGTTACAGCCAGTCTTTCCTCAGCTGGAACACACTTTCTCCACTTCGTGTGTGAAGAAGGGATAGCAATAAATTCATGAATTTAGTAAAATATATTCTAAAATACTTAACGAATTTTGCAGAATCATCAGCGAGACTATCAGATATCGTATGGAATCCTCCCTCTTCTTCTTTAGCTCTGAACAGAGGCTGAACCCAGTAACGAAATTTCTGTCTTTCCCGCTCTTGTTTTGTCATCAACAGAACTAAATAAGTCCCCAGAGCCAAAAAACATACTTGTCTGTTTGCTCCATTGATGACTGAACACAGCTCACAGATGGTATGTTATGTGGGAATGCATGTGTCACATCACTGCAGGAGCGCAGTTGAAGCACAGTTGTAACATGGTGCTCTATGTGGAAACTGCCCCACCAAGCTTAGACTCAACCACCATCTTTTGTGACTTCAGCTACTGAATGTTTTTGATACAGTAAGAATTCTTGTAAATGCGTTGTAAATCACATAGTATGAAGTATGAGTAACATAATATAGAAAGTTACCTGAAATTGGTCTCAGATGTTATTTCTGGAAAAGGAAAATTTATTCTTATGTATTGTAACAGTATCTGGTGATTTTAATCCCAGTAAATGACAAGATCAGGCTGACAATAATTCATCTGTGGACAATGCTATATATCTGGATATATGTTGCACATAGCATCGACGCAACAATCTGTAATCTAGTGTGCAAAAACCAAACGTCTATGTGACTTTTTTTTTTTCCCCAAATTGGTTTAATTCAAGCAGTAATCCAGCTGCTGTGTTAGACATCGTTGACTGAGAGACTTGATCGGGTACTTCCATCAGCTACCGATAAATGGAAAGGTTTTTGAGATGAACCTTCAGTGAGCTCCACCTAGCTGCATAAATAAGTATTTATTTATTTGTAAAAACACAGATGATGTGACTTACCGAACGAAAGTGCTGGCAGGTCGATAGACACACAAACAAACACAAACATACACACAAAATACAAGCTTTCGCAACAAACTGTTGCCTCATCAGGAAAGAGGGAAGGAGAGGGAAAGACAAAAGGATGTGGGTTTTAAGGGAGAGGGTAAGGAGTCATTCCAATCCCGGGAGCGGTAAGACTTACCTTAGGGGGAAAAAAGGACCGGTATACACTCGCGCACACACACACATATCCATCCGCACATACACAGACACAAGCAGACATTTGTAAAGGCAAAGAGTTTGGGCAGAGATGTCAGTCGGGCGGAAGTAAAGAGGCAAAGATGTTGTTGAAAGACAGGTGAGGTATGAGTGGCAGCAAATTGAAATTAGCGGAGATTGAGACCTGGCGGATAACAAGAAGAGAGGTTATACTGAAGGGCAAGTTCCCATCTCCGGAGTTCTGACAGGTTGGTGTTAGTGGGAAGTATCCAGATAACCCGGACGGTGTAAGATGTGCTGGCCGTGCACCAAGGCATGTTTAGCCACAGGGTGATCCTCATTACCAACAAACACTGTCTGCCTGTGTCCATTCATGCGAATGGACAGTTTGTTGCTGGTCATTCCCACATACAAAGCTTCACAGTGTAGGCAGGTCAGTTGGTAAATCACGTGGGTGCTTTCACACGTGGCTCTGCCTTTGATCGTGTACACCTTCCGGGTTACAGGACTGGAGTAGGTGGTGGTGGGAGGGTGCATGGGACAGGTTTTACATCGGGGGCGGTTACAAGGGTAGGAGCCAGAGGGTAGGAGCCAGAGGGTAGGGAAGGTGGTTTGGGGATTTCATAGGGATGAACTAAGAGGTTACGCAGGTTAGGTGGACGGCGGAAAGACACTCTTGGTGGAGTGGGGAGGATTTCATGAAGGATGGATCTCATTTCAGGGCAGGATTTGAGGAAGTCGTACCCCTGCTGGACAGCCACATTCAGAGTCTGATCCAGGGTTGCTTGTGAAAACAGTCGAGGTGTCGAGATCAAAAGAGGAACATGTCACTCAACAGTAATTTTGAGATATATAAAAAAAAGTATGTAATCTAGAACAGTATTACTCCCAAACCTTATATCTACTCCCACATGCTCATCAGGATGAATAAAATCTTATACCGAGTGAGGTGGCGCAGTGGTTAGCACACTGGACTCACATTCGGGAGGACGACGGTTCAATCCCGTCACCGGCCGTCCTGATTTAGGTTTTCCGTGATTTTCCTGAATCGTTTCAGGCAAATGCCGGGATGGTTCCTTTGAAAGGGCACGGCCGATTTCCTTCCCAATCCTTCCCTAACCCGAGCTTGCGCTCCGTCTCTAATGACCTCGTTGTCGACGGGACGTTAAACACTAACCACCACCACCACCACTAAAATCTTATACCAAAATCTGTTAAAATAGAATAAAGGCAAATAATTGAAAATAATAAGAGGAAATGACTGACAGGTCCCCTTCTTGATTTGAATAACATTAATTTTATCATAAATATTGTGTAACCCAAAAAATAGTATATTTTCAAGCCAAATATTCTTTTTAATCATTTCAACATTTTCATACATATCTTAATTACTTGTATAAACATTCATAATTAAATAATGCACAAAAAATAGATAATATAATGGAAAACAATATCCTTTTCAGTGCTTTGGTTTGTAACAAGGGAAGTTAATGCCACATTTTTACTTATTCAACAACCCTGTTTATTTTCACACACATATAATAATAATAATAATAATAATAATAATAATAATAATAATAATAATAATAATTTTATTGTCATTCGGCCATTACAGCAATAGACAACGTCATATACATACTAAAATACAATTAATAGTTTGAAAGAAACAACAGGTTTCTTGTTAACATTATAGTATTATATTACAGTTGATAAATTCTCTTATGTCATAGAATGAGTGGAGGACTAGCCAGTCATGAATTGTTTGTTTGAATAATTGTTCAGGTAATTCTTGAACAGATTGAGGAAGATTATTAAATAATTTGTACCCCATGATTTCGTAGCTGTTGAGTGACTTTGACAACCTGTGGTAAGGAATATAGAGGCACCTATTCCTTCTTGTATTGTGGCTGTGTACATTTTCTCTGGTTTTTGTTTCTGGAAATTTCTTCTTCGTATAAATTAGAACATAGTATATGTACAAGTTTATAACAGTCATGATTTTCTGTTCACAGAACAATGGTTTACAGTGTGCCTTATATGCAGAACCAGTAATTATCCTAATAGCTTTTTTTTGCAATATTAATATGTCATGTACACAGCTAGAGTTCCCCCACAAAATAATTCCATATGATATTATACTCTGAAAGAATGAAAAATAGGATGTTCTAACATATTTTTCAGGAACACAATCCATAAGTCGCCTTAACAGGTAAATAACTCTTGACAATTTACCACTAATATATTGTACATGTTGACCCCAAGATAATTTATCATCAATGTATACCCCCAAAAATTTGACATAACTTGGATCATCGGACAGAAGCTTGTCTCTAAGACTACAGACCATCTGCTGTGTTTTGTTTTCATTCAGCAGGAATCCATTTGCCTTGAACCAATAGGATGCTTGGTCAATTGTCTTTGCTGCACAAGTTTTAAGGCTATTGAAATCCTCACTAGCATGAAGAAATGTTGTATCATCTGCATACAACACAGTGGTGGACTTGATAAATGACGGCAGATCATTTATCATTATCAGGAACAAAAAGGGGCCCAGCACAGATCCCTGCGGAACACCTACCTTGACTTGCTCTATACTCGACATTTCTCTCCCTACACAAACAACTTGTTTACGATTCTGAAGATATGATTTTATTAATTTAAGGCTATTATGTCTAATGCCATAGAATTCCAGTTTTTGTAGGAGTGGCTTATGCTTTACACAGTCAAAAGCTTGCTTAGATCACAAAATGTGAGTTGAGCGTAGCCCTTATCCTCAAACACTTGATGTAAGTATTTGACTACAAAGTCTATAGCATCCACAGTAGACAACTTTTTCCTAAAACCATACTGAGATTCACTAATTATTCCTAATTTTTCAAAATAGACAGATAGCTGTTGGTAAATTACACATTCCAGTATTTTAGAAAAAGCTGGGACTATGGAGATTGGTCTGTAACTGCAAGGTGAGTCCATATCTCCCTTTTTATATATTGGAATTACCCTAGCCACTTTGAGTTCTTCGGGAAAATATCCTTCAGATATGCATTTATTTATACAGAATGTAAAGGGGTACACAATATAGTCTATTACTTTCTTTAGTAAATTACAGGATATGTCATATATATCTACACTGTCTGAAGATTTCATCCGTTTTACAATGCTTAGGACATGACTAGGTGAGACCTCGGAGAACATAAACGTACCTGTGTCTGTTGGTGTTCTGCAAACATTTTTAGAAAGTAACTCTGATGAACTGATATCAGGTTTGATTATAGTATTTCCTACATTTTCAACAGATTTAATAAAGAAATCATTGAATTTTTGGGGACTTATATTAATTTTTTTGCTTCTTACATCTTTAGCAACACCATTTATTAATTTCCATGCAGCTTTGCACTTATTTGTGGAATTATCAATGGTATTGAAATTATGTGCTTTTTTGGCTTCCACGATGGCTTTTTTATACTCATTCCTGCATTTTATATAGGCTAATCTGGCATGTTCTGTTTTCTGATTGCTACATATATTGTGCAACACCATAACTTGGTTTTTCATACTTGATAATTGTTTAGTGAACCATGAATTTTGTCTGCTTGTAGCCCTGTTTGTAAAGCCTTTGTCAGTTAATTGGCATTTCTTTATGGGGAGATTGTGATTAAATTGTGTCAGAAATGTTTTAAAAAATCTCTCAAATAATAGTTTCCCTGACAAATCAGCACTAAGACTATAACTTGTGTCACCATGACATTGGTTGAACCAGTCTCTCTCAGCAAGGGACTTACAGAGCTGAACAATTTTGTCATCTGTGACAGGCCTGGTGATTATAACTTTTGGGACAGGCTTATTATCAATACAGAACCTACTTGTATAGTTTAAAGATACGGAGTCATGATCTGAAAATGGAAATGCTGTAACAGCACATGACTCTTCTGTAGTTTTAAAGTTGACAAAAATATTGTCAAGACATGCTTTATCTCTTGTGGGCCTGTTATTGATTGAGTGCAAATTGCACGTCTTAAAAGGTTTTTCAACTCAGTCACAGTACGTTTATGTGTTGTTATATCAAAATCTGCATTCAGATCTCCACCAATTACTATGTCATAATGCAACCATCTGGTCCCTCTTAGTACATCTAGCAGCATGTCCAATTTTTCTAGAAATACATTGATGATACCCTTAGGTGACCTGTAAAGGGATACTATTACTAACTTAAGACTGTCCCTAACTATACCAGTGGCTTCAAAGTTCTGTTCCTCACATAAATAATCTAGGTCCAACTTAACAATGGAGCAGCTGAATGATTGATTAATATATATTGCCACACCACTTCTTATATGCAGTTTTCTACAGTAACTATTTGCTAAATTATAGTTATCAAGTTTGACAACTGTAAGTACACTCTCAGTAACCCAATGTTCACTCAGACAGAAAATATCAAATTTGTTATCTAGTCCAAAACTGTTTACAATAAATTCTTTATCTATTAGTCCTTGAACATTCAAATAGCAAATTTTAAGATCATAATTGTTGTTTATTTTAGATTGAACGTTTTGGCGAGGTGTTATGAAATTTGTTACACTACTTATCTCTTGGGCTGCTTCATCTTGCTGCCTTCCACTAAAAAATCATTTAAACGGACAGGAGGTGCTGTTTTCCGTCTACCCGTAACACTTGATGCTGCTTCTCCTGCTGCAATTCTCATTTCTCCTTTTAGAGGCACTATAGTTACTGTTGCTGGTGAAACTTCTGCTGTTGATGCTACTGTTACTTCCTTTTCCACTGCTGCTACTGATAATGCCACTGGTGACTGTGACGCTTTACATGTTTGCACAGTTGTAATTTTTTCATCGTAGGGTGTATCTGCAGATGTTTCTTCCTCATATGCTGTTGGTGCACTTTTCTTTTCTGTTGTCATTGGCAGAAAACCTGTTGCAGGTAGTGCTATTTTTACATAGGAATCCACTCCTGCTGTCTTTATCACCTGGAGATTTGTAAACTTGTCACTCATGATCACTGTCAAAAAATTCAGTTCCAGATTCAGTCTCCCATTCCACCAGTCATTTTATTAGTGACTCATTTACGAAACTGCAAAAGGATAACATGAATCATTTGTAAAACGACCTGTAGTTTCTCAGGTTTCAGAAGAATGGCTCCATGTATACTGTCAGCACATTATGAAAATGTGGAACTATACCGGTTTTAACCAGAGGAAATTCATATTTCATCATTCCACTGCTACTGAGTGAAACAAAGGTGCATTTTGGCTGAACAGTGTACTGAAATATTGTGTTTACTGCATCTCACTACAGTGGTGCCATCATACCTCAAGTTCTTTCATGCAATATAGGCACTTGTCTCTGCAACAAGTCCTCTTTCTGCACAAAACAAAATTTCAACACTGGTTTAGACAGGGAAAAAAATCACTGGACAAGTCCCAATTTAGAACCAACAGATCCAGACTCATGTGAAAATAGCAACTATAGCAGTAACTCATATACTCCAAAAATGATGACAAGTCCTATTTTTGATCCCAGCACCTCAGTTTCATCCAGGCATTGTTTATTTCTTGCATTTCAACCTGTTGCCTATAATTTAAACAAAGACTGTAAATATTCTTATTTTTATCATTGATATTAATGGTTAATATTGTATTCAAACATCAACAACAAGCAAATGTACATTTTCTACTATAGCTACTACATGCCAACACCATAGCTATTTGTACTATGAAGTTTTTTTAGCAGTGCACCATACCTATTTGTACTATTAAAAAGCTTCAATTTTCTTTATCTACTGGCAAGTAGGTTAGAAAATTTAAAAAGGGAAATGGATAGGTTAAAGTTAAATATAGTGGGAATTAGTGAAGTTCAGTGGCAGGAGGAACAAGACTTTTGGTCAGGTGAATACAGGGTTATAAATACAAAATCAAATAGGGGTAATGCAGGAGTAGCTTTAATAATGAATAAAAAAATTGGAGTGTGGGTAAGCTACTACAAACAGCATAGTAAACACATTACTGTGGCCAAGATAGACACGAAGCCCACGGCTACTACAGTAGTACAAGTTTATATGCCAACTAGCTCTGCAGATGATGAAGAAATTGAAGAAATGTATGATTAAATAAAAGAAATTATTCAGATAGTGAAGGGTGACGAAAATTTAATAGTCATGGGTGACTGGAATTCGGTAGTAGGAAAAGGGAGAGAAGGAAACGTAGTAGGTGAATATGGATTGGGGGTACGAAATGAAAGAGGAAGCCGCCTGGTAGAATTTTGCACAGAGCACAACTTAATCATAACTAACACTTGATTCAAGAATCATAAAAGAAGGCTGTATACATGGAAGAAGCCTGGATATACTGACAGGTTTCAGATAGATTTGTATAATGGTAAGACAGAGATTTAGGAACCAGGTTTTAAATTGTAAGACATTTCCAGGGGCAGATGTGGTCTCTGACCACAATCTATTGGTTATGATCTGTAGATTAAAACTGAAGAAACTGCAAAAATTTGGGAATTTAAGGACGGGAATTTAAGGAGATGGGACCTGGATAAACTGACTAAACCAGAGGTTGTACAGAGTTTCAGAGAGAGCATGAGGGAACAATTGACAGGAAAGGGGGAAAGATATACAGTAGAAGAAGAATGGGTAGCTTTGAGGGATGAAGTAGTGAAGGCAGCAGAGGATCAAGTAGGTAAAAAGACAAGGGCTAGTAGAAATCCTTGGGTAACAGAAGAAATATTGAACTTAATTGATGAAAGGAGAAAATATAAAAATGCAGTAAATGAAGCAGGCAAAAAGGTAGGCAAACGTCTCAAAAATGAGATCGACAGAAAGTGCAAAATGGCTAAGCAGGGATGGCTAGAGGACAAATGTAAGGATGTAGGGGCTTATCTCACTAGGGGTAAGATAGATACTGCCTACAGAAAAATTAAAGAGACCTTTGGAGATAAGAGAACCACTTGCATGAACATCAAGAGCTCAGATGGAAACCCACTTCTAAGCAAAGAAGGGAAAGCAGAAAGATGGAAGGAGTATATAGAGGGTCTATACAAGGGCGATGCACTTGAGGACAATATTATGGAAATGGAATAGGATGTAGATGAAGATGAAATGGGAGATATGATACTGCGTGAAGAGTTTGACAGAGCACTGAAAGACCTGAGTCGAAACAAGGCCCCCGAAGTAGACAACATTCCATTAGAACTACTGACAGCCTTGGGAGAGCCAGTCCTGACTAAAATCTACCATCTGGTGAGCAAGATGTATGAGACAGGCGAAATACCATCAGACGTCAAGAAAAATATAATAATTCCAATCCCAAAGAAAGCAGGTGTTGACAGATGTGAAAATTACCGAACTATCAATTTAATAAGTCACAGCTGCAAAATACTAATGCAAATTCCTTACAGACGAATGGAAAAACTAGTAGAAGCCGACCTCGGGGAAGATCAGTTTAGATTCCGTAGAAATGTTGGAACACATGAGGCAATACTGACCCTACGACTTATCTTAGAAGAAAGAGTAGACTTAGAGAAAGCTTTTGACAATGTTGACTGGAATACTCTCTTTCAAATTCTGAAGGTGGCAGGGGTAAAATACAGGGAGCGAAAGGCTATTTATAATTTGTACAGAAAGCAGATGGCAGTTATAAGAGTCGAGGGGTATGAAAGGGAAGCAGTGGTTGGGAAGGGAGTGAGACAGGGTTGCAGCCTATCCCCAATGCTATTCAATCTGTATATTGAGCAAGCAATTGGATAAGCCGTTGGATAAGCAGCTGCAGCAGCAAGTCATATACACTTAGCTCACTTATTTGTTACATAGTTTAATTCTTAATTTCTTTGCGTGTTTTTGGTACTTGCATTGTTTAATTCATAAATTTCGGGCGTATTATAGTATTTGAGAGTGTAACACCGCATTTTAGTAACTGAATAGTGTAGAACCGCGTAGTCTCCTTCCGCCGCCGAGCAGTGTGTCAGCAGTGCGCAAGTACCAGCATTACTGAATCTATTAGGCAATCTTGTCTTTTAATAACCGTTTAAATTTTGTGTCGAATTGTTTGTGCTCTCTGTAGATTAGTTCAGACGTTCTGTGCACAACAGTTTTTAGCATGGATAGGGACTGCAACTGCTGTGTTCGGATGCAGGCTGAGTTGGCATCCCTTCGCTCCCAGCTTCAGGCAGTGTTGGCTTTGGTCACACAGCTTGAGGCTGTTGCCAATGGGCATCACTGTGGGGGTCCAGATGGGGGTTTGTTGGGGACAGCCAGCTCATCCCACGCATCCCCCGATCGGACTACGACTGTGGCTGCCTGGGATACTGCCCACATTGAGGCTGATCCCTCACCTGTGGTAGAGTGGGAGGTCGTCTCGAGGTGTGGCAGGGGGCGAAAGACATTCCGGAGGGCTGAACGGAAGGCCTCTCCAGTTTGTCTGACGAACCGGTTTCAGGCTCTGTCTCAGGCTGATACTGATCTTCGGCCGGACATGGCTGCTTGTCCTGTTCCAGAGGTTGCCCCTCAATCTGCAAGATCCGGGCGGTTGCAGAGGGTGGGCTTACTGGTAGTTGGAAGCTCCAAAGTCAGGCTCATAATGGGGCCCCTTAGGGATATGGCAGCAAGAGAGGGGAAGAAAACCAATGTGCACTCTGTGTGCATACCGGGGGGAGTCATTCCAGATGTGGAAAGGGTCCTTCTGGATGCCATGAAGGGTACAGGGTGCACCCATCTGCAGGGGGTCGCTCATGCCGGCACCAATGATGTGTGTCGCTATGGATTGGAGGAAATCCTCTCTGGCTTCCGGCGGCTATCTGATTTGGTGAAGGCTGCCAGTATCGCTAGCGGGATGAAAGCGGAGCTCACCATCTGCAGCATCGTCGACAGGACTGACTGCGGACCTTTGGTACAGAGCCGAGTGGAGGGTCTGAATCAGAGGCTGAGACGGTTCTACGACCGTGTGGACTGGAGATCCTTCGACTTGCGCCATAGGGTGGTGGGGTTTCGGGTTCTGCTGGATAGGTCAGGAGTCCACTACACGCAGCAAGCGGCTACATGGGTAGCAGGGGTTGTGTGGCGTGGACTGGGTGGTTTTTTAGGTTAGGTGGCCTTGGGCAAGTACAGAAAGGGCAACAGCCTCAAAGGGTGCGGGGCAAAGTCAGGACATGCGGGGACCAAGCAGCAATCGGTATTGTAATTGTAAACTGTCGAAGCTGCATTGGTAAAGTACTGGAACTTCAAGCGCTGATAGAAAGCACCGAAGCTGAAATCGTTATAGGTACAGGAAGCTGGCTGAAGCCAGAGATAAATTCTGCCAAAATTTTTACAAAGGCACAGGCGTTGTTTAGAAAGGATAGATTGCATACAACCGGTGGTGGCGTGTTTGTCGCTGTTAGTAGTAGTTTATCCTATAGTGAAGTAGAAGTGGATAGTTCCTGTGAATTATTATGGGTGGAGGTTACACTCAACAACCAAGCTAGGTTAATAGTTGGCTCCTTTTACCGACCTCCCGACTCAGCAGCATTAGTGGCAGAACAACTGAGAGAAAATTTGGAATACATTACACATAAATTTTCTCAGCATGTTACAGTCTTAGGTGGAGGTTTCAATTTACCAGATATACACTGGGACACTCAAATGTTTAGGACGGGTGGTAGGGACAGAGCATCGAGTGACATTATACTGAGTGCACTATCCGAAAATTACCTCGAGCAATTAAACAGAGAACCGACTTGTGGAGATAACATCTTGGACCTACTGATAACAAACAGACCCGAACTTTTCGACTCTGTAAGTGCAGAACAGGGAATCAGTGATCATAAGGCCATTGCAGCATCCCTGAATATGGAAATTAATAGGAATATAAAAAAAGGGAGGAAGGTTTATCTGTTTAGCAAGAGTAATAGAAGGCAGATATCAGGCTACCTAACAGATCAAAACGAAAATTTATGTTCCGACACTGACAATGTTGAGTGTTTATGGAAAAAGTTCAAGGCAATCGTAAAATGCGTTTTAGACAGGTACGTGCCGAGTAAAACTGTGAGGGATGGGAAAAACCCACCGTGGTTCAACAACAAAGTTAGGAAACTGCTGCGAAAGCAAAGAGAGCTTCACTCCAAGTTTAAACGCAGCCAAAACCTCTCAGACAAACAGAAGCTAAACGATGTCAAAGTTAGCGTAAGGAGGGCTATGCGTGAAGCGTTCAGTGAATTCGAAAGTAAAATTCTATGTACCGACTTGACAGAAAATCCTAGGAAGTTCTGGTTTTACGTTAAATCAGTAAGTGGCTCGAAACCGCATATCCAGACACTCCGGGATGATGATGGCATTGAAACAGAGGATGACACGCGTAAAGCTGAAATACTAAACACCTTTTTCCAAAGCTGTTTCACAGAGGAAGACCGCAGTGCAGTTCCTTCTCTAAATCCTCGCACAAACGAAAAAATGGCTGACATCGAAATAAGTGTCCAAGGAATAGAATAGCAACTGGAATCACTCAACAGAGGAAAGTCCACTGGACCTGACGGGATACCAATTCGATTCTACACAGAGTACGCGAAAGAACTTGCCCCCCTTCTAACAGCCGTGTTCCGCAAGTCTCTAGAGGAACGGAAGGTTCCAAATGATTGGAAAAGAGCACAGATAGTCCCAGTCTTCAAGAAGGTTCGTCGAGCAGATGTGCAAAACTATAGACTTATATCTCTGACGTCGATCTGTTGTAGAATTTTAGAACATGTTTTTTTCTCGCGTATCATGTCGCTTTTGGAAACCCAGAATCTACTCTGTAGGAAGCAACATGGATTCCGGAAACAGCGATCGTGTGAGACCAAACTCGCTTTATTTGTTCATGAGATCCAGAAAATATTAGATACAGGCTCCCAGGTAGATGCTGTTTTCCTTGACTTCCGGAAGGCGTTCGATACATTTCCGCACTGTCGCCTGATAAACAAAGTAAGAGCCTACGGAATATCAGACCAGCTGTGTGCCTAGATGGAAGAGTTTTTAGCAAACAGAACACAGCATGTTGTTATCAATGGAGAGACGTCTACAGACATTAAGGTAACCTCTGGCGTGCTACAGGGGAGTGTTATGGGACCATTGCTTTTCACAATATATATAAATGACCTAGTAGATAGTGTCGGAGGTTCCATGTGGCTTTTCGCGGATGATGCTGTAGTACACAGAGAAGTTGCAGCATTAGAAAATTGTAGCGAAATGCAGGAAGATCTGCAGCAGATAGGCACTTGGTGCAGGGAGTGGCAACTGACCCTTAACATAGACAAATGTAATGTATTGCGAATACATAGAAAGAAGGATCCTTTATTGTATGATTATATGATAGCGGAACAAACACTGGTAGCAGTTACTTCTGTAAAATATCTGGGAGTATGCGTGCGGAACGATTTGAAGTGGAATGATCACATAAAATTAATTGTTGGTAAGGCGGATACCAGGTTGAGATTCATTGGGAGAGTCCTTAGAAAATGTAGTCCATCAACAAAGGAGGTGGCTTACAAAACACTCGTTCGACCTATACTTGAGTGTTGTTCATCAGTGTGGGATCCATACCAGATCGGGTTGACGGAGGAGATAGAGAAGATCCAAAGAAGAGCGGCGCGTTTCGTCACAGGGGTATTAGGTAACCGTGATAGCGTTACGGAGATGTTTAGCAAACTCAAGTGGCAGACTTTGCAAGAGAGGCACTCTGCATCGCAGTATAGCTTGCTCGCCAGGTTTCGAGAGGGTGCGTTTCTGGATGAGGTATCGAATATATTGCTTCCCCCTACTTATACCTCCCGAGGAGATCACGAATGTAAAATTAGAGAGATTAGAGCGCGCACGGAGGCTTTCGGACAGTCGTTCTTCCCGCGAACCATACGCGACTGGAACAGAAAAGGGAGGTAATGACAGTGGCACATAAAGTGCCCTCCGCCACACACCGTTGGGTGGCTTGCGGAGTATAAATGTAGATGTAGATGTAGAAAAGTTCAAAGTTCATATTAAAACCCATGGAGAAGAAATAAAAACTTCTGAGGTTCGCTGATGACATTGTAATTCTATCAGAGACAGCAAAGGACTTGGAAGAGCAGTTGAACGGAATGGACAGTGTCCTGAAAGGAGGGTATAAGATAAACATCAACAAAAGCAAAATGAGGATAATGGAATGTAGTCGAATTAAGTCAGGTGATGCTGAGGGAATGAGATTAGGAAATGAGGCACTTAAAGTAGTAAAGGAGTTTTGCTATTTGGGGAGCAAAATAACTGATGATGGTCGAAGTAGAGAGGATATAAAATGTAGACTGGCAATGGCAAGAAAAGTGTTTCTGAAGAAGAAAAATTTGTTAATATCGAGTATAGATTTAAATGTCAGGAAGTCGTTTCTGAAAGTATTTGTATGGAGTGAAGCCATGTGTGGAAGTGAAACGTGGACGATAAATAGTTTAGACAAGAAGAGAATAGAAGCTTTCAAAATGTGGTGCTACAGAAGAATGCTGAAGATTAGATGGGTAGATCACATAACTAATGAGGAACTATTGAATAGAATTAGGGAGAAGAGGAGATTGTGGCACAATTTGACTAGAAGAAGGGATCAGTTGGTAGGACATTATCTGAGACATCGAGGGATCACCAATTTAGTATTGGAGGGCAGTGTGGAGGGTAAAAATCGTAGAGGGAGACCAAGAGATGAATACACTAAGCAGGTTCAGAAGGATGTAAGTTGCAGTAGGTACTGGGAGATGAAGAAGCTTGCACAGGATAGGGTAGCGTGGAGAGCTGCATCAAACCAGTCTCAGGACTGAAGACCACAACAACAACAACTGGCACTACAACTGCACCACAATGAGTTCAACTAGTGTCTCTCATTAAGGTTCACTATACCAACCTAAATACAATAAAAAAGTAATAACAACAGTTTTGTTTGGGCCAGATACCACAATTGCCTCTTACTCCCCAGCCTGTAACCACACCCTCCTGGTATTTAGTGAGCTCCAGAGGGTATTGTGATGGAATTTGACTCTACTGTTTCCTCCTGGGTCACTGGTTGCAGTGATTGGCTCCTCTGTCCTGAGGGAGCATTGCTGTTGTTGGTGTGGAGTGCTGCTGCGTGCCTCATCACCCTGCTCCTGGACCCTTGGGTAGCAGAGACAAGCCAACAACTCAATTTCCGTGCTCATGGTGTTGGCGATTATGTTTTCCGAACGTCTTCTACCTGTCGTTGCTGTTGACCTCAACTGCCTTCACTGTGCTGCTTCTCTGTCTTCTACCACAGCTTGCAACAGATGGAGGTTGAAATAAGGTCAGCGATTCACTGTGGCTTAGCATGTTTTCTCGCAGCACAGTACCTCCCTTTAGCTAGATCATCCATACTGTTTCAGTCGTTGCCAGTCAGCATCAACCACACCTGCATACAGCAGACATTCTTAAATAGTGTGTTCTGATGTGCATTCGTCACAGGAAATTTTAGAGGTTTCCCTTCTGTCTATTCAATAACAGCAGGTAGCCTTGCGGAAATGGTCTGTGAACAATGTTTTAATCCTCTCAAGGGATTCAGGAGTCCCATTCCCATCCTATGATTTATACTGGGGAGGAAGCTGTTTGCGCATTATCCCACAATTTGTCCCACTTGTGGCAAATTTGCTGCTTGCTTGTGGTCTGTACTCCAATTATGTTCTACACCTGAGGGTATTCTTCTTTCTACATCAACACTTTCTGTTATATCTAGAGATCAAGTGGGTACATTCCGAGTAATACATGCAACCTCTCAGCAGACACTGTACCGAAAGCCTTTTTCAAATGGGGAATTACTCTGCGTTGGACGCCGCTAATGGCCGACACTCATGTTTTGGAGAAGAGTTGGTACACCCAAGCAATTGCACAGTATCCCTTTGCTATAGTTAAGATAGCTTCATGATATACCCTTATTGGTTATATAAAACAACTTATAATTTTAATTGGATTGGCTAGTAATTTGATTCATGATGTTCCTTTTCCTCTTGCTCTCTTCTTCATATGAACACATACATAATGTTGTTTGTCCTAAAAGATGTCTAGATATCAGGTCATGGACTTTCTTTTCCTGTAGCTGTTATTTCATTTCATGATCCAGTCCCTTGAACAGTTCTCTTTTATAAGATTGGTTACAGTATGTAGTCTTTTTGGGCAATACTGACAATCTTACTCCTTGTCACCACTGATATAATTTTTGGAGGATGATATTACATCTTTCTTCCAGTTATTTCTGGAGCTTCCTTTTGCAAAAGTCATCGTGTCATCAGTATACGCCACTAATCTTATGACCACTTTGTTATTCTGCAGCTTACCTAATACTGTTCTGAGCTACAGATGCCTCATGGGTCCAAGCTTTGGACAGCCTTTCGAAATTTCTTTGTAAAGCTCTCTTCTGACGATGACAGCATTGCCATTATATTCTAGTAATACGTTCTAGAACAGTAATGTAACGTTTGTGGACAGTCCAAGCTCTTGCTGATGTCAATAAGTGCTGGTCACCATAGATGTCAAACGCCACAACAGTAGCTACAAGTGCCAAGATACAATCGCTCACGAAATTAAAACTGCAGTGAAAATCCAACAAAGCTTAGCATAGGTGTGTTGCTCTGTGTCTCTAGTATGCCCCTCAATGGTGTCATGTCCAACTTCTCACTTCCGAGTGCGCAGTGAGCATGTAAAGATGTCTAGAACAACAGAGTCTCCTGCCAAGTGTGAAGTGTGTACCGTCATTCTATTTCTTGATGCTGAGGAATTCTGCCTGACTTCAAGCAATCCACATAATGTAACAGTCATGCGTGACAGCGATGCGTGGCAATAGTGCAGGAATTTTGAAGCAGGATGTACAGATGTTCATGATACAGGCTGGTGGGGAAGGAAGTATCAACTGAAGATCTCGCTCAGTGAGTAGCTTAGGCGAATCGAGAAAATCATCTATGAATGGCAGTTCAGAACACGTGAAGAGGAATGTTGTCATTGGGCATTGTCCTGCTTCGTGACAATGCTCGGCCATGCAATGCAATTGCAATAAAGACACTCATGCAGCGTTTTCCATGGGAAATGTTTGATCACCTACCATACAGCCCGGACTTGGCTCCCTCGGATTTTCATTTCTTTGCTCACATAAAGCACTGGCTATGAGGACAGCATTTTGACACAACAATCTAGAGACTAGGATAGAGAATTGGTAGCATTCTGCCACTAATGTCTTAAGTCGAAGCAGCGACTATGCAGAAAAGTAGCTGGAAGGTGTAGCTAAATGTTGCAAATAAAATGTTTCACAATGGTTTTCATTTCGCGACTGATCGGACCTTGAAAAACTAATAGCCAGTGCATAATTATGACTGCAAAATATCTGTACAGAATGTCTTGTTTACGGTGCCTGTTGACTACACACTTCTAAAGTCTTATAGTTAAGAGTTTATTATGTAAGCAGTCTTCATCCTACAGGCTGCTGCATAGCCGCTTCACTAGCACTTTTTCTAAAGTGTCGAGAAGACAAATTGCTTTTTAGAATGTTTGAGCTAGGGGATTCGTCTTCAACCTTTTCCATGATAATCACTTTCACCTTTTTCATGTATCTAGTATTATTTCATAACGTAGACACGTGTTATGGAGCTGGCAAAAACATGCATGTGGAGGCAGTATAGAACTTCAGCAGGAATGGCGATAGTTTATTTTCAGTTTCAGGATTTCTTTCCTCAATTCTTCTTCTATCCCCTAGTATTCCTCTCCATTTCTGTTCCACAGTTCTCTTTGTTTGTCAAATTCGTCCTCTCCAGTCTCATCCGAGAGAGGGTGCCATTAGTAGTTGTGCTGATTGCCGCTATTTCTCTGTGATGCTGCCTCCTACAGAATTGATAGCGTTACTGGAAATTTTATCTTTTGACTGGTGACTTCATAAAGTTTTCCTCATAAATTAAGCTACAGGTTCTGTGCAACCAATCAGTTCCAGCTCTCCAAGCGATCTTGGAACTGTAGCTTGAGGTTCAAAATGGCTCTGAGCACTATGGGACTTAACTGTAGCTTGAGGTCCATGTGTGTGCCTACCATATGAGCTCTTTCTTCTGCATTGTGACTTTTCTGGAAGTATTCTATTGATCTTCTCAGGAAAAGCCATCGATCCATGCTATTTACGAACTCCAGCCTGTTTCAAGTCAAGACTTCCACGGCCAGTAGGGCCTATCAACTGCAATAAAATTCTTTTGGGAATTACGCTGCGTCGTTTTGAAACTAAAACCAATACAAAACCCGAAATTTCGAGGATTTTTGCAGCAGTCATGTTCAGGGTGTCCTGTACATGACTGCTGCAAAGATGGTCGAAAAATCGTTTTTAGTATAAAAATGATGCAGCCTAATGTCCGAAAGGATTTAAATCAAACCACTCCATTTGTTCTGTGTCTGACATCGCACATTCCGCAGCCACTTCTACTGCGGTAACGGGTTTTTGAACTTTCTTGTCCATTTCGTCAGTGACGCGCACTTGACATGGACAGCTGAAAATTGTTTCCCACTGGTTAAAATCGGCTTATCTGTGTTGTACCGAGTCTTGTTTGAAGTATATTCTTCTCTGAGTTCGTTTCTAGCGCAATCAGCTGTAAACACTGTAACGCTATGGTCATTCATTATGAGATTTCTTTCCATATTTCAGCTTCTAAGCTTTCTGATCGCATGTTCATTTACTATTGTGACGTCTATGTTGGACTGCACAGCAGCCATCCCTTCGTACGTCGAAGGATTTCCGTTTCTGCTCGTCAATTCCATGAAAAGTATTTCCATTATCCTGCAGTACCAGGCTATACCTTCGTTATCCTGCACTGATGTGCGCCATAGTGGTGACATGGAGTTAGTGTCCATAATATAGATTAACAGCTTCCTTTGACCAAGATACGTATTCGTCCGTGGCATTGCTGAACCGAAAATAGATTTCGATAATTAAGTAACCACTGTCTGTGTTGTCATTTTCAGGCTCCCAAGTCCATAAACGGTGTTTATGAGCCACTGTAACAAGAAGGTTACTTACAGCAAAAGGCTTTATTCTCTCTAAATATTTACTCCACATTCTACAAGGCTGCTATAATCATGCTTTTGAGTGCCCTGAAACCAATAACATTATCATTACAGTACTGTTCTATTTTTTTAGCTGAGATGTTCTTATTAAGTATGAATTTCTGACCATGTGTAATAATATCCTCTGAATCTGATTCCAGGGATATATTAACCTTTTGTGTACGATTCCAATGAGAAGTAAATGTCGATCTTCATTCCCTCAGCTACTCTGTGAATTCATATGTCAGTGCTGTTAGCCACCTCTTTAAAAAGTCACCTCTACATACTTGTGTGCAAAGTTAAATGGATAACAGTGACTGGAAGTTGGTGACTAAAACCAGAAGTCCACACATTCATTACCATTGTGAAAGCAGATGAGATAGGCAATTGTCCTCAATTCCACAAGTCTGAAATCAGACTGAACTACTCTGCCGATGCTGCGATTTATCCTCACCTTCAGTATGAATATGCTGTTCCGAGCTGTGTGCTGCAGATATGCTGGCCCTTTGTGAAGATGGAGTCGCCAGCACCTTTTCAGGATGGCTCCAAGGTGTGGCAACCTCTACCGCAATGCTACGTCAAGTCGACCAGGACACCATCACATCCTAAGTCGAATTCGATGTGGACACTTTTGCGTCCTATCAGAGTCCGATCCGGATACTTCGCATCTTACCAGATTGTGTGTCTCTTGTGGTGCTCATTTACACCCTGCCTATTCATTGCCGCCAAAATGAGCTAGTTGCCAAATGCAAAATTATGAACCACTGAGGTCCAGTCACAAGGATTCCCTCCAACAGAAAAGGCTGCCAAAAATAGAGCGTCTTTTTCAGCCTCCAGTGACGTAATTGGACTCTTACATATTACCAAATACTACCAAAAAAATTCATTTCAGCGCTGCGACCTGACACCACACATCCTTGCACAAACCGCACGTTCTCCCGCCATTGTCCATAGCCCTGCAACTGGGTTCGAGAAATTCAGAGAGGACCGCTACGGGGCTAGTGTTTATTTCCTGTGGCCATTGCTTTCTACAAGTTGCAGATACTTATCTTCGAAAGAAATCAGGCCGGCCGAAGTGGCTGTGCGGTTCTAGGTGCTGCAGTCTGGAACCGCGAGACCGCTACGGTCGCAGGTTCGAATTCTGCCTCTGGCATGGATGTGTGTGATGTCCTTAGGTTAGTTAGGTTTAACTAGTTCTAGGGGACTAATGACCTCAGAAGTTGAGTCCCATAGTGCTCAGAGCCATTTGAAAGAAATCAGAAAACATGGAAAGGTGCTCCCACCTCTATGTTAAGTTTCAATGAGAATTGTCAACTTTCCATGGTTATATTCTGATATAAAGTAATTTAGGATGGATATTTCAACTTATTAGTTAGCACCCAAGAGGCACAAATCTCGCAAATTTTTAGAAAAAGTTCCTTTTTTACAGTATAACCAGAAATGTACATCAGCACTGGCAGGAAATTTTCTGGTATCTGTGGCACTCAAAAATTCTCCCGTAACACTACAGAATATTCCAGAGTAAGGAAGCAATGTATGCAGAGGAATATTTTTACTCAAAGAATCTAGTAGTACCATATCTTTGAATATTAATTTCTTTTCACTCTCAAGTATTTAAATGTAACTTACATAATAATTTGCCCCACTGATTTGATGGGAACTAATAAATCTACCTTCATTCTGAAACTTACTCAGTAATATATAATGTGGTTTATAATGTCCAAATATATAGGGAATCAGTAGTAAAAACTCATCAGGAGTATTCGTTAGTGTCTGAAAAGTTTGAGAGCTCAACATATGGGAGTTATGAGCACTCTGCCTCCAATTTTCTTTTAAAGAAAACCTAACTGTGAAAAGTTTTTTCCTTAATAGCTTGCCTACATCGATCATTACATCTTTCACCTTCATATGCACCTTTCACCTTAACAATTGCCACCAGTTACAGATTATTTGTTTGAAACATGAAGTATGTTCAGAGCCTGCAAAATCTGTCTCTCTTGAAGATAAGAACTTTAAAGCAGCAACATTTCTATCACCAAAAGTCTTGAGTGCAAGGTTAACATTTTGCTTCTGAATATTGGAAGGAAATAAAGTCTTAAACGACAATAAATGACTATTTCACCAACGAACTTTTTTCCTTCTTGTATGTTGTGTTGTTGTGGTCTGCAGTCCTGAGACTGGTTTGATGCAGCTCTCCATGCTACTCTATCCTGTGCAAGCTTTTTCATCTCCCAGTACCTACTGCAACCTACATCCTTCTGAATCTGCTTAGTGTATTCGTCTCTTGGTCTCCCTCTACGATTTTTACCCTCCACGCTGCCCTCAAATACTAAATTGGTGATCCCTTGATGCCTCAGAACATGTCCTACCAACCGATCCCTTCTCCTGGTCAGGTTGTGCCACAAACTTCTCTTCTCCCCAATCCTATTCAATACTTCCTCATTAGTTATGTGATCTACCCATCTAATCTTCAGCATTCTTCTGTAGCACCACATTTCGAAAGCTTCTATTCTCTTCTTGTCCAAACTATTTATCGTCCATGTTTCACTTCCATACATGGCTACACTCCATACGAATACTTTCAGAAATGACTTCCTGACACTTAAATCAATACTGGATGTTAGCAAATTTCTCTTCTTCAGAAACGCTTTCCTTGCCATTGCCAGCCTACATTTTATATCCTCTCTACTTCGACCATCATCAGTTATTTTGCTCCCCAAATAGCAAAACTCCTTTACTACTTTAAGTGTCTCATTTCCTAGTCTAATACCCTCAGCATCACCCGACTTAACTCGACTACATTCCATTATCCTCGTTTTGCTTTTGTTGATGTTCATCTTATATCCTCCTTTCAAGACACTGTCCATTCCATTCAACTGCTCTTGCAAGTCCTTTGCTGTCTCTGACAAAATTACAATGTCATCGGCGAACCTCAAAGTTTTTATTTCTTCTCCATGAATTTTAATACCTACTCCGAATTTTTCTTTTGTTTCCTTTACTGCTTGCTCAATATACAGATTGAACAACATCGGAGAGAGGCTACAACCCTGTCTTACTCCCTTCCCAACCACTGCTTCCCTTTCATGTCCCTCGACTCTTATAACTGCCATCTGGTTTCTGTACAAATTGTAAATAGCCTTTCGCTCCCTGTATTTTACCCCTGCCACCTTTAGAATTTGAAAGAGAGTATTCCAGTCAACATTGTCAAAAGCTTTCTCTAAGTCTACAAATGCTAGAAACGTAGGTTTGCCTTTCCTTAATCTTTCTTCTAAGATAAGTCGTAAGGTCAGTATTGCCTCACGTGTTCCAGTGTTTCTACGGAATCCAAACTGATCTTCCCCGAGGTTGGCTTCTACTAGGTTTTCCATTCGTCTGTAAAGAATTCGTGTTAGTATTTTGCAGCTGTGACTTATTAAGCTGATAGTTCGGTAATTTTCACATCTGTCAACACCTGCTTTCTTTGGGATTGGAATTATTATATTCTTCTTGAAGTCTGAGGGTATTTCGCCTGTTTCATACATCTTGCTCACCAGATAGTAGAGTTTTGTCAGGACTGGCTCTCCCACGGCCGTCAGTAGTTCCAATGGAATATTGTCTACTCCGGGGGCCTTGTTTCGACTCAGGTCTTTCAGTGTTCTGTCAAACTCTTCACGCAGTATCATATCTCCCATTTCATCTTCATCTACATCCTCTTCCATTTCCATAATATTGTCCTCAAGTACATCGCCCTTGTATAGACCCTCTATATACTCCTTCCACCTTTCTGCTTTCCCTTCTTTGCTTAGAACTGGGTTTCCATCTGAGCTCTTGATATTCATACTAGTCGTTCTCTTATCTCCAAAGGTCTCTTTAATTTTCCTGTAGGCGGTATCTATCTTACCCCTAGTGAGATAGGCCTCTACATCCTTACATTTGTCCTCTAGCCATCCCTGCTTAGCCATTTTGCACTTCCTGTCGATCTCATTTTTGAGATGTTTGTATTCCTTTTTGCCTGTTTCACTTACTGCATTTTTATATTTTCTCCTTTCATCAATTAAATTCAATATTTCTTCTGTTACCCAAGGATTTCTACTAGCCCTCGTCTTTTTACCTACTTGATCCTCAGCTGCCTTCACTACTTCATCCCTCAAAGCTACCCATTCTTCTTCTACTGTATTTATTTCCCCCATTCCTGTCAATTGCTCCCTTATGCTCTCCCTGAATCTCTGTACAACCTCTGGTTCTTTTAGTTTATCCAGGTCCCATCTCCTTAAATTCCCACCTTTTTGCAGTTTCTTCAGTTTTAATCTACAGGTCATAACCAATAGATTGTGGTCAGAGTCCACATCTGCCCCTGGAAATGTCTTACAATTTAAAACCTGGTTCCTAAATCTCTGTCTTACCATTATATAATCTATCTGAAACCTTTTAGTATCTCCAGGGTTCTTCCATGTATACAACCTTCTTTCATGATTCTTAAACCAAGTGTTAGTTATGATTATGTTGTGCTCTGTGCAAAATTCTACCAGGCGGCTTCCTCTTTCATTTCTGTCCCCCAATCCATATTCACCTACTATGTTTCCTTCTCTCCCTTTTCCTACACTCGAATTCCAGTCACCCATGACTATTAAATTTTCGTCTCCCTTCACAATCTGAATAATTTCTTTTATTTCATCATACATTTCTTCAATTTCTTCGTCATCTGCAGAGCTAGTTGGCATATAAACTTGTACTACTGTAGTAGGCGTGGGCTTCGTATCTATCTTGGCCACAATAATGCGTTCACTATGCTGTTTGTAGTAGCTTACCCGCATTCCTATTTTCCTATTCATTATTAAACCTACTCCTGCATTACCCCTATTTGATTTTGTGTTTATAACCCTGTAGTCACCTGACCAGAAGTCTTGTTCCTCCTGCCACCGAACTTCACTAATTCCCACTATATCTAACTTCAACCTATCCATTTCCCTTTTTAAATTTTCTAACCTACCTGCCCGATTAAGGGATCTGACATTCCACGCTCCGATCCGTAGAACGCCAGTTTTCTTTCTCCTGATAACGACATCCTCTTGAGTAGTCCCCGCCCGGAGATCCGAATGGGGGACTATTTTACCTCCGGAATATTTTACCCAAGAGGACGCCATCATCATGTAATCATACAGTAAAGCTGCATGCCCTCGGGAAAAATTACGGCTGTAGTTTCCCCTTGCTTTCAGCCGTTCGCAGTACCAGCACAGCAAGGCCGTTTTGGTTATTGTTACAAGGCCAGATCAGTCAATCATCCAGACTGTTGCCCTTGCAACTACTGAAAAGGCTGCTGCCCCTCTTCAGGAACCACACGTTTGTCTGGCCTCTCAACAGATACCCCTCCGTTGTGGTTGCACCTATGGTACGGCTATCTGTATCGCTGAGGCACGCAAGCCTCCCCACCAACGGCAAGGTCCATGGTTCATGGGGGGGGCCTTCTTGTATATCAATTCTAAATATTGAAAGTCTGCAGTAACTACAACTTCAAAATTGTCAAAATCTGGAAACTTCAAAACTCAGTCAGGTTTAGTAATCCAGTTATTACGACACATTTCAGTATATGTACTGCGTCAAAAATCAGGAATAACTTTCTAGTACTGTTATTAGCAGTTGAATACAAGGCCGCAAAATACCGTTAGGGGTAAGTAACTCACCGATTTACTGCATTGTTACATGAAATTGACGCCAACAGAGTAAACCCAACTTTTTCTACTTCAGGTATTTCTTAGCTATTGAGCAGTTAAATTATTAACTGGTACAATTGTCACAACATCTTTAAATTTTGAAAATACACTGGATAACATGAAAACCTGAGCTGTTCTGGCAAGATCATTGCTATCAGTGTTACTGGCACCACAAATTGTACATATTTTAAAGTTCAAATGAGGGTTGATGTAAATTTCATCACGTAGCACATTTACCATGAGTTCGCGATCTTTCAAAAATGTTTTCTTAACTTTCAAATACTCTACACTGCCATCTACATTTATACTGTTTAAAGAGAACTGACCTACCAGCTTTTTGACAGTGCATGGATGTGGCAAATATAGGAAACCACTATTGTGCACAGCTGTGTATGCTGACAGTGAATGAACATAGAGAAGTTGCCAATAATAATCTATTTCCACAATATCCACGACAGTATGGTCATTTTTTGTTAGGAACCGAATTTGCTCAATTATCAGCTACAGTCGTGAACATATATCACCTGAAAATTTATCTTCTAGGACTTTCACTATATTTTCAACCATCAAACACTGGTTTTAAATTGTCTCCTTCAGACACTATTGGCTCAAAATGCTTTAGTATTCTATCAAATACATGCTTGGTTTTTACTGATTTATATTCAGCAGGCACTTTATGTTGGGGAATTTTGTATCTGTTGACAGAAAGTAGGACACTTACATGAGTATTAATAGTTACAGAAGCTAAAATAGCTGGTAATTCATTTGTGAAATCAATAAAACACAACAATATCTTCTGTTCACACTTGATACAGCACCACTCTTTCTTGTATTTCTTGATGTAATAATTTACCAACAGCTATATGTATTGTAGAAATTTATTTTATGAACTTCTTATGTGCTACCAGTTTCGGCATTATATTGATGCCACTCATGCCATATTCAGGCCCCACACATCATAGTCGTAAAATCGCTATACACGGAAGGAGCCATATAACTGGATCCGTGAATCAAATCGTTATGCAACAGCTCTTGGTGGCCAGGCCACACAGAGTCTGTGTTCATAAAATAAATTTCTACAATACATACGGCTATTGATAAATTATTGCATCACGAAATACATGCCAGCCGCTGTCCCATTGTCCACAATGGATTAACGAAGACTCTCTCTTTTTGTTGTGGTTTGCACTTGAAAAGCAATTGCATAAGTCTCCCAAATTTTTGTAGCAATTTGTTCTTCATGTTGCCTGTAATCTTTCAAACTTCTTGCTACTGCTTTCTCAAGATTGTCACGTTCTACAACACATAATCTTCTACATGAGGGTCCAACTGTTGTCAAGTATTCTGGTAAATTTGGAAAAATTGAGGGCGCTGAATTTGGTTTCAGTTGGGATATCTTCTTTCAGATATCTTTATTTCTCCATCAACTACAAACGTTTCTGTCTTGATTATACACTCTTCAGTAACGTGTTTTACGCATATTACTGGTGTCTTTAGCTTTGAGTAATCGGTGGGAAATTTCTCACCCACTTTTCTTTTAGGGGCATTTGGTAAAGAAAATGTGCTCACGGCTTTGTTTTGAGATCTGAAATTACTTTTACAGCCAACCACACTACAGCATATTGGCATTTCTAGTATCAGTATCTAAAAACAGAAATTCAGTGTATCTTTTGAAATGTAGATATTCACATTTCAAAACTTATTTGTACACATTCAGTTAGTTTACAATGCAGCTTTCGGCACACCTCTCAATCATATATAAGTGTCTCTGTGTATTAAGTAGCCACAAAAAGTAATTAAATTAGCATTTCTGAAGTACTTGCTGCTCAAAGAACTGCAAATCCATAAACTTTTTTTTGGTAACAGAAGACTGTAGCATTTAGTACTTAATCCACAAGTCAATACAAAGTTGAGCATGCTGAGAAACACACCACGATGCGCATGCCTTACGAACTACAGACCTACTCTGTTTACGTCACAAACAAGATGGCTTCCAGTGCACAGGCCCGTGTCACTATTCGGACGTGCTGCCGCTGTAACACTCTCCGGTTGTGTCAGGCTGCCACTACATGTTGTGTTGCCAGCGCTCCCACTCCACGTCATCACGTGACCCCTGCACGGTCCTTTGCAACATACAAGGAATCGCTTACTGTCTAATACAAGTTAATAAATACTTTTTATGAGGTTTTCTATGCTACAAGATAAAGTAAACAGTTAAGGTGATCTCAGTCAGTCTAAGATTATCTATCAAACATATTAAGCAATAAAATGACCACATTCGGTCTAAGATTTGTTAAGTAAAAGTCACAATTGAAACGGAATTCTACAAAAAATATCTTACTAAATGAATCTCGTTGAAAATATTAGCCTGTTTTGAAACTTCACACAGTTTTTGTATCTCAGTGCATTTAATTATTATTGAATTTTGCACGCTGTGCTTCTAATGGCCACTAATTTTATCATTAAATGTATCATGCCTGCTACAAGGACCTTTTCCCCTAGTACTGCATTTAATTACCCTACCCTGCAACTCCTGTCTTAGCAGTAGATTAATTAGGACGATCAGCTTGCATATCCCAAATTAGACAAGGATCATCTATGTAAACATAATTAATTATGACGTGCAAATAATCCTAGTTGATTCCAATGCACGAGCCACGCAGAAGTGCCGCAACGCGATGTGGCATGGACTCGACAAATGTCTGAAGTAGGAGGGAGCTGACACCATGAATCCTGCAGGGCTGCCCATAAATCCTTAAAGGTACAAGGGAGGGGGGGGGGGGGGGCAGATCACTTCTGAACAGCTAATTGCAAGGCATCACCGATATGCTCAATAATGTTCATGTCTGGGGAGTTTCGTGGTCAGCGGACGTGTTTAAACTCAGAAGAGTGTTCCTGGAACAACTCTGTAGCAATTCAGGACGTGTGGGATGTCGTGTTGTCCTGCTGGAATTGCTCAAGTCCATCTGAATGCACAATGGACATGAATGGATGCAGGTGATCACACAGGATGCTTGTGTACGTGTCACCTGTTAGGGTCGTATCTAGAGGTATCAGGGGTCCAATATCACTCCAACTGCACATGCCTCACACCATTACAGAGCCTCCACCAGCTTGCTAACATGCAAGGTCCATGGATTCATGAGGTTGTCTCCATACCCATACAAGTCCACCCGCTCGATACAACTTGAAATGAGACTTGCCCGACCAGGCAAAACATTTCCAATCATCAACAGTCCAGTGCTGATTTTGACGGGACCAGGCGAGGTGTAAAGCTTTGTGTCGCATCAAGGGTACACGAGTGGCTCCGAAAGCCCTTATCGACGATATTTCATTGAACGGTTTGCACGCTGACACTTGTTGATGGCCCAGCATTGAAATACGCAGCAATTTGCAGAAGGGTTGCATTTCTGTCACGTTGAACGATTCTCTTCAGTCGTCGTTGGTACCGTTCTTGCAGGATCTTTTTCGGCCGCAGCGATGTCGGAGATTTTATTCCTGATATTCACGGTACGTTCGTGAAATGGTCGTAGAGGAAAATTCCCACTTCACCGCTACCATGGAGACGCTATGTCCTATCACTCGTGCACTCACTGAAATCTTGATAACTTGCCATTGTAGCAGCAATGACCGACCTAACAACTGCACCAGACACTGTCGTATATAGGCGTTGCCGACTGCAGCGCCGTATTCTGCCTACTTGCGTATCTCTGTATTTGAATACGCATGTCTATACCAATTGCTTTGGCGCTTCAGTGTATATCTAAATATCTTAACATGTAAGTACTAATCCAACATCATAAAAATTTTTACTCGAGATCTCAGTACCAATATGCCTTGGTCGACCTTCTGACCGAGCCTCTCTCCTTCACAAAGTTCTCATATTTCCTGCGAAAAAATCTCACAACTGTCCATCATTTTTAATATGTACCACTAGATGTCCACTGAGTAGTTCGCAAAGTTGCACGCAGATGCCGTTATTACCTTTGTTCGCACCATCATACCCATAATTTTATTTTCATCTTCCTTTACTGTTTGCAACCAATCGTTATGTTTTATTCATTGCATCACTACCTCTTGGTCGTCCACAGGAGCATGGAACCTCCATTCTCCTGAATGGTATTAACAAACAGTATGAATTAAGAAAATCATACATTACACATTATCAATTCCTGACGCTGGCTATGGGATAGCTGGTGGTAAGTGGTTTCTGCTTACAAAGTATCATCCTTTAATCATTTTGTTTTGTCTCAGTTATCCTTCAGTCAACAAACAACCTTGTTTGCCACTCCAATATTGCACCACGACCTCATATAAAAGAACAGAAACATTATTAATTTCGAACAAACGTTACCCTCAGACGTCCCCTGACTTCAAACAGATATAATACTCAACTGCAAATACGTCCTCTTGCATCAATGGGGAGCAAAAAAATCAGCATATCACCGTCTATGCTGCGGGTCTGTGTCGACAGCATAAACAAGAGCACAAATCTCCAACGAATTGTTAACTAAACGACTTTCATGAGAGGAAAGTCTCAGTATTCCCCCCCCCCCCCCCTCATCAAGAGCCAAATGACATATGACATTGTCAACTACAGACGTACCTGCACTCCTTCTCCAACTTTTATTATACATATGTGTGATACTTGCCGCTACTTCCGCCATACACGCTGTCTTCCGGATTTCCTTTTTTTCATGCTGGTTGTTGATGTCTTATGTTCAAATGTTCAAATGTGTGTGAAATCTTATGAGACTTAACTGCTAAGGTCATCGGTCCCTAAGCACACACACTACTTAACTTAAATAATCCTAAGGACAAACACACACACACCCATGCCCGAGGGAGGACTCGAACCTCCGCGGGATCAGCAGCACAGTCCATGACTGCAGCGCCCTAAACCGCTCGGCTAATCCCGCACGGCTGATGTCTTATAAATAATCTTTTTGTTGCATAGCATGCGTTGATCATACAACGTGGTGTTCTTTGAGTCTGAAGACTTTCTGGAAGTTGTAGATTGCCCATGTTTTTGGCAGGAATAAATCGCAGTTTTCTTATAGAACTGTGAGCAATTTTTCCTTGTCTTCTGCTTCTTTGTTAGTGATTTCATTTACATGCTAATGGATGGCAAGATCAATTCCTCTTCTCATTTCTTCTTTCTCAGTTGTCGAATCATCCTCCACTTCTTTTCCTCAATAAGTATTCTCGACCTGCCTATTTCAATGGACCACATATGGTCGCAAACCATTTCCTAGAATCCGTGCCCTAATTGTTTGATCCTCAAATCGCAGCTGCATCTCATCTCCTTTCTGTGTGACAGTACCATCTCTTCCCAGGTCAAGTACTCTGCCATAATCACTCAGGAGGTCTATCCTATTGTGAGATCAGTTGCCAATTTCGGAACCAACATGTGACCTTGAGACATCAATTTAAATGTTACTAGTCTATGCAATTTCATGATCTTTCCTATGATGGCACCCTTAATTCTAAATTTTCTCAATTATACCTCTGGCCAACTATGATTTGCTCTACATCTTTTAAATGTCGCTTCTGCATTGTTGAAATTTGGCTGCCACTATCCAAAATTCAGTATAATTCCACGTCACCTATTGCCACATTTAATACTGAACGTATGTTCATTGTCGCCTTTGATTCCTGATCATCAATAAGATTTCTGAAATGTCATTATTCAAGATTATATCGATGACTTTGGGTCCAATTGATGAGACGAGTGTTATATCTGCTCCACCTCACTTTCCGAACGTCAATATCTAGGACTGTCATCGTGTTGATGGGGTTTTGGGTTCAGGCCATTGATTTCCACGACCTCGACTTCGTTGTGGTACACCGCACCACCTCTGTTTTTAGTTTCGAAACGTTCTCCGCATTGATTATTTCCTGAATTTCACCATCCGCTGTTCTGTGGTCTGCTGTTAAAATTTCTTTGATTATTGCCTCCTCCATTGTGATATGGTAAAGTTCTCGGTTTCTTCCCTTATCTCCCCCATGTTTTTATTTTCTTTCCCCATGTCTTTAATTTCTTATCTGCTCTTCTCTTCCATGTCTTTATTTTTCTTCCTCATTGCTTTTAAAAAGTCAGTTAGGTTGAATTCATGGTTCCCTGGCACACTATTGTGGTTTGCTGTTAAAATTTCTCTTATTATTGCCTCCTCCATTGTGATATCTGTTATTGTTTCTCCTTCCACCGTTCCAGTGTCCATTATTCGGCCTGTGACTGCCTGCTTCTCACGATGTTTTCAACTGATGGTACCATTTTATGATAACCAGCTCCTTTATATATATATATATATATATATATATATATATATATATATATATATATATATAAAATTATCATACTTCTGCTGAAGCGACGGTTCGCCAACATGCTCTTGGTAACTGCGCCTCCCTTCACGGTTGTGCTGTGCACTGAACACAAATTCTAGTTCGTGGAGCATTTTATGGAAAGAATTTATGCCCACGTTGCATCTCCGAGCTGAGACTTGTGGGCAATGAGGCAGAAGTTTAAGGTAGCAACGCCTGATTACCTCCCCTGGTTCGCATAGCTTGTCCAGAAACTGATTTTTCTTTGTTGTGAATTCTAAGAACTGTACTGGCCTCTTGAATTCAGATCCTGTACAATATTTTAAAATGATCATCTCGTGTTTTATTCGTTCTTGTGTCGTACCAGAGCAGTAGCTCTGCAGAAATGCGTCACGAAATACTTGGTAAGAGCAGCATGTAGTGGCAATTCCACACATATTTTTCACTGCCATACTTTATAAATGACAGCAAATAAAATAAAGTTTCTACTGAAATGACTATGACGGTGGTGATGATATATCAAACTGGGAAACTCCCCTTGTAGCTTGGAAATTTTGAACCTGCAGAAAATGTTTGAAACCATATGATACTCTCAATGTTACTTTCATCTGCATGCTTGCATCTATCCTTTGCATGTCTTCTTGCCTCTGTATGACTTCTTAACTTCCTCTGTTGTCAGTACTGACACAAATTCACTAGCGTTCTGATCCTGGCACCTGTGCAGTTGTGTGACTCATTTGATATTTCATTCGTATTGACGGTCCTCCTATCTTTTCCATGCTGTCGGATATATCTTTTGAACTACTCTTCTACCTTCTACTTCAGCTTCGAATTAATTACCTCTAGTTGATTCCTAAATGATTTCTTCCGTTTATGCTATTGGTGTCAGGTTTGTGATGTCCAAGCCCGCACTGCGTTCCTCAACCTCACTTCTGATTATGTCTCTGGTTTTGTTTACAAGAAGGTTCGTGGCTTTTTCCAACCTACGTCGATATGTTAACTCTGTGCTCTCGACTGTGAGGTGTATTTTTGATAACGCTTCATGACTATTCTTTTCGATTTTTTACTAATGTTAACGCCATAAGTTACCCTTTTTGCTCCCTCTGCTTTATCTGTCACCTGATCATCATTTTCTGAGATTCTCCTGCCACTCTGGTAAAGTTCTCGGTTTCTTCCCTTATCTCCCCCATGTTTTTATTTTCTTTCCCCCTGTCTTTAATTTTTTATCTGCTCTTCTCTTCCATGCCTTTATTTGTTTTCCTCATTGCTTTTATAAAGTCAATTAGGTTGAATTCATGGTTCCCTGGCATACTATTTTTATCTGGCTAAGTTGCTCTGGAATCCGAGTATATTGAATCTGATTCTATTGTACCTCCATTTGATTGCTGATCTTCTCCTTCTCTTCGATATAACATATTCCTGGCTCCATTTCTTCTTGCTCCCTTCTTCTCTACCACTTACTGACTCCCACGTGCCATCAGAATGTTCTCATCTGTGGTACACGTCTTGTACGGACTTCCTTAATCTTCTCCTGCTGCACGATCATTCCTCTCTGTAGTCTCATCCTCAGCATTCACACGATTTTCCAGACTTGTCGCGTTGCAAAGTCCCTGTCGCTGCTCCCTGTGTACCCAGTCTATCTGTTTGAGCCTAATTTGACCATCGCGTTCGTCGTAAGATCAATATCGCTTTTAAATTTACTTTTACCATCGTGGTAAATGTGTGGGTCTTGCTGTGATGTCACGTAGTTTAGTATTGCTATACACAAAATTTGTACACCATGTAAACAAGAGGAAGTATGGTGTTTTCTGCCACTGTAATGTTGAGTACTTTATTTATTGCAACAAAGTACAGGATATATGCCAGTAAGAATTCATCTCTTTGGATTCTTGTGTTGGTTTATTTGTTCCCGTCGATTAACTAATCATAACAAAAAAGGAAAATTTGGATCTCTGTTACTTCTTACTGAGCATAACTCTGTTGTCTCTAATTTCCTTTATTGTTCTCACAACATGAGCACTAAATAGTCCTCATACCTTCCTATCAACGATACTTCTCTCCCAGATTGTAGAACTAGCCAAATTCGGTTACCTCTTGACTCTCACTCCATCTCCCTTGCTGCACTCTTACTTCCTTTTCCTCATATGCAACCACGCACAGCTTTCACAGTCTTGTTCAAAGTAGCCGTATTGTCTACATATTCCACATATTACGTACAGGGGATAGGCAAAATAATGTAAACACCTGTACTTACTTGGGAATGGTTTATTAATAAGGGGTTGGAGCCCCATTTGCCTATAATACAGTCGTAATTCTTCTTGGAATACTGGCATATAATGATTGTACAGTCTATAGTGGAATGTTATGCCACTCTTCGGTCAGAGCTTCTTCTAACTCCTGTAGCGAGGAGGGAGGCGGAAATCTGCTGCTGAGTCTCCACTCCATTACTGCCAACAAGGGTTCGATAATGTTCAAGTCCGGGGACTGTGCTGGCCAGGGTAGACGCTGCAGTTCAGTTGCATGCTCCTGTTGTACTACCCTGGCTGTGTCAGTGGGTGCACTATCGCCCTGAAATATGGCATCATTGTTGGGGAACAACATTTGAATCATGGAGCGCACCTGGTCACTTGAAATGTTCACATAATCGTTGACTGCAACGCGGCCTTTGAGAGTAATGATGGTATCAGCAGAATACCATGATATAGCTGCCCACACCATCACACTTCCACCTCCCCGCTTAACCGTTGGAATCAAGCAATCAGGACCGTAGGCTTCTTTTGGCGTTCTCCAGACGTAAACCCGGCCCTATGTTGGAAATAACGAAAACGTTGGCTCGTCGGACCGTATGACGTGTTTCCACTGATCATCCGTCCAGGCTTTATGCTTCGGACACCACATTTTACGCTTCTTCGCGTTGGTTGTCGTCACTAATGGTTTAGATATAGCAGCTCGTCCATGAATATTGGCTTTATGGAGTTCTCGGCGGACAGTGTCGATAGATACGGAGTCTGGAAGATGGCTATTGAGCTCTGCAGTCACTTTAGTCTCCATAGTTTTGTTTTGTTTTGACACAATTCGTCTTAGCGTACGACGATCTTTGTTATTTAGTTTTGATTTGTACCCACTGTTACGTTTACACGATGATGTCTTTCCATGTTTCGCGTAGGCTGCCATGACTGTTGAAACAGTTGTTCTTGAAACATTCAATAAGTTGGCTGTCATGCTCCAGCTCATCGGGCCCCCACAATCTGCCCTCTTTGGAACTCTGTTATGTCTTTCATTGCACGTCGACCTGGGCCTCTGGATGCAAATACGAAGTGTGAACTACTCGTAAACAACCTGCACTGATGCCTAATCCATACTGAACACGCACAGTCCAGCACGACACGTGCACTGCCTGCGTTGTTGACCGTCAGACACAACCATCCCATTACTACCACTGTTCACATTAGTTTGCCAGTCCCCTGTATTTCATGCGCTGTGTCTCATGAGACTGCACTGGCAGCATTTCGTGGGTGCAAGTTTTTGGTTTCTTATGAGTTACTCCTGAATTCATGAAAATCACGTTCCACACTTTCACAGACCACTCAGACCCAAAATATTGGATACTGTGACTTTTATTTTCGTGTTAGGAAACTCACTCCCCTACCACTAAATTTCAAGCTCTACGCATGAGATGAAAGAGGTGCACACTTCACAAACAACAGTCGAATGTTCTCGTGATGGCCTTGGATTCCGCAAGAACAAATTATTTACAACGTGTTATACCTATATAAAACACCCGAAATATCCACAACGCTGTTTAGAATGCAGGTGAATCGTCAGATGTGGGACAGAACACACAAAATTTTTATTAGCTCCTACAGGAAAGAAAATGAAAATTAGTAAATGTCTCCAGCTTGGACTAAATAAACACGCTACGATCTGTTATCTCTTAGTACAGTCACCAACATGTGTATAAAATGTGCGCAACTGAAGTTATGAGTGCCTACAAATTAGGAAAACAATATGGTTCATGAAACTGATTACTTTCCTAAGAACTGAAGCTTAGCCTTACGTATGGCCTCACCAAATTATGTGAACCCTACGTTTAACATAACTGATTTCTTCCCAGAGAAATCTAAATTCAATCCTGAGATGGGTGGGCTAATTTCTGAAAAATACCGTGTTACAGGATTTCCTTTAACCCTCCAAACATTGGCACGAGAAGCACTATGCGAGAAATGCACTTGACACAACGATTTCCATGCACACATCAAAGACCAAATATATAATATGCGCTATGCATTTAACTCAGGCACGCAATATTGCAACCACCAAGAGCAGTGGCGTAATGCATAGAGCTGTACAGTGTAGTTGAGAGAGAGGAAAAGTTACTCTCTCACCTATTTTTCGTATACAGAAAATTATTAAAGATTTTATTACAACCTGACGCATCTTGAGTGAGACTCTAGAAAGTTAACAGCCTAAGAAGATGTTGATGGAGCCTGGTAGGGCACTAAAAGCATGAGGTATTTTTAAGCTTCTTAGCTTGTAGAAACAGCATGTTGGGAGTTGAAAGCAATTGGTGGCGAGCCCATCCCTCTGTAAATCTTGCCGGACAGATCCACAGCCGTACAGGGCAGACAGAGCAGCCCTCGTCAAGACAGGTCTCCAGCAGAACAATGCCACGATACCTGCATAGGCTCCAGCTGAAGCCTGGGCTGGGGGAGACGGACTGAAGGAACGCATCTACACAGTGGAGTCGTAAACAGGGCATTGTGAGCTGTGCCAAGTGTAATAAAAATTCACAAGTTTTCATGTTCACTGATACTGCAAATAGGCCTGTGAATCGCTTCCATTGGCCACCTCAGTTGTATAAGAAACTCCAACATCTGAGAAACGTTTAGAGATAGAATCTTTATTACACCTCATAGCTAGGACTAACAAGCTACAAGGCACAGGAGATTTATATAAAGATCTTTAAGATTGTATCTGTTCGCTTGATGGCATGGGAAGTGACTCAACTTCAGAGAAAATCATCCCCCCTGCGCGAAAACTTAAATAAACCAGCAATTGGTGTTTCTCTTTTTTCTTACAGAGACACAGGTTTCTTAGCTCTTTCCCTGGTTCGACGTGAGTTTGTGCTGTCATGTGGGACAGTATATTTAGCGCCTCTAGAGCCCTGTGATTAGCTCAAGATGGGGTAAAGGCAGAGTCGTTCGTAAACTTTGTGGGACACGGAATTTTTTTGAAGAGGTGCGAGGCACTCGGGTGCTGGACTTTGGTCTGGTAGGAGATTTCTGTTAGATTCTGTGGCATGTGTGGTTGGTGCTTGGGACCTGTTCTGAGACTGACTGCACTTGCGAGTAGTTTAGACTGGGAAGCCTGTGGTGAAGTTCTTACTGTATCGACAATGTGACTTCAAATGCCTCGGACTACTGGTTTGCTGAGGGCACATTTACTCATGTTTGGTTTATCAGTCTTGACATTTGGTATCCTTGTGCGCTCTGGCGTATAAGTGAGCCAAACTAGTCCTTAGTAAGACCAGCGAACTGGTGTGTGGCACACTGAAATTTACTGTGATTTCAGGGCTCTGGTAGAGAGTAAATTGCGATCGGTCTGCCTGAAAGCTAGACCATGTGGTTTTTACATTTCTTTCATGGCCGTGGTCGATTTACAGGTGCCGCCTCACGTCTCGCCTATACCACACACATGTCGCCAGCTGCAAGTTACAATGTCGCAAGAAGCAAACAGGTTAACGTACTGCCGCTCCAGCTTTGTCAGGGCATAAAGATCTCAATCGCCGCTTGCTCTCACCTGCACCAACGTAGAGAAACTTCTATAGATTTGAACAATCGAAGTCAGCTCAGTGTCAGCTCAATTCAGATTTCGTTATCAACATTTTTAGGGCCAGATTACTTAACTCACTTCTGTCACGCGGGATCCTTGTCAGTCGTGGTCTTAAACCTCCTCTTAGTTATTTACGTTATTCAATAAATAACTTGTTTAGCATAATTCGTGTCTGTGTTTTTTTCCTTTGAAAAATAAATGTGTTTAGAACTCTAATAAATTTTGCTTCATTCTCAATCATTAATATAGTCCCCAACAGGGTAACCTTACATAGTCTTTATAGATAAACAGTTCCTTCGGCTCGATGTCTGCAATGACAATGTGACCACGTAATAGCATGTTAAAAACGAGTGTGTAAGCAAATGCCACAGTGTAACAAATAAGCTATTGTTGTAACACGCCTTTTAATTCTTCCGGGTTGCTCCACACTACCTATACTAATCCTTTTACGTCCATCAGCTTGGTAACGTTAGCCTGGAGGAAACGCACAGCAGTTTCCTTCAGATGTGGGCAGGAGATACGCACAGAGATTCTAGAAAGGAAACGAAAAATACACTGAGGTGACAAAAGTTATGGGATACCGACATGCACGTACACAGATGGTCTTAGTACCGAGTACGCAGTGTATAAAAGGGCAGTGCAGTGGCGGAGCTGACGTTTGCAGTCAGGTAATTCGTGTGGAGAGGTTTCCAACTGATTATGGCCGCACGACGGGAATTAACAGACTTTGAATGCGGAATGATAGTTGGAGCTAGATGAAACGGACATATCTTTTCAGAAATAATTAGAGGATTCAATATGGCGAGATCTACAGAGTCAAGAGTGTGCCGAGAACACCAATTTCAGGCATTTCCTCTCACCACGGACAACGCAATAGCCGACAGCCTTGACTTACGAGCGAGAGCAGCGGAGTTGGCGTAGAGTTTCCAGTGCTAACACACGAGCAGCACTGTGTGAAATTACCGCAGAAATCAATTTGAGAGGCACGACGGACATATCCGTTAGGACAGTGTGATGAAATTTGGCGTTAATGGTCTATGGCAGTAGACGACCAATGCGAGAAAATTGTTAACAGTACAGCATCGCCAGCATCGCCTCTCCTGGACTCGTGACCATATCGGTTTGATCCTAGAGGACTGGAAACGCTGGCCTGGTCAGATGAGTTCCAATTTCAGTTGGTAAGAGCTGATGGTAGGCTTCGAGTGTGGCGCAGATCCCACAAAATCATGGACCCAAGCACAAGGCACTGTGAAAGCCGGTGGTGGCTCCATGATGGTGTAGGGTCTAACTGAGCGGATCATTCATCTTTTGCAGCGGATTTCATGTTCCCAAACAACGATGGAATTTTCATGGATGACAGTTACCATGTCACCGGGTCCCAGCTGTTGGCAATTGGTTTGAAAAATTTCAAGAATATTCTGGACAATTCTAACCAATGATTTCGCCACCCTGACATGAGTCCCATCGACATGGGACATATCTAGAGGTCAGCTGGTGCACAAGATCCTGCACTGGCAACACTTCCTCAATTATGGACGGATATGCTTAATGTTATTTCGGTGAAGTGTTGTGAGTATACATACTCGGATAGTTCTGTTGTTATTTACGAGTCTTTTAGTGCTGCATGGCTCGATATTTCTGTAGGAGCCTTCTAACAACTTTTTAGGTCCGTGCCATGTCGTGTTGCTGCACTCCGCCGGGCAAAATGAGGGCCGACACGATATTAGGAAGTATCCATGACTTTTGTCACGTCAGTGTAAATCCCTTCTTATACCTTCCACAAACTTACTGATGAATGACGACATCCCACTGTTTATGTTTGATGGTATATCGGATGGCTGACGAGAGACTGCCACAGACTGAAATACACTACTGGCCATTAAAATTACTACACCACGAAGATGTCGTGCTACAGACGCGAAATCTAACCGACAGGAAGAAGATGCTGTGATATGCAAATGATTAGCTTTTCAGAGCATTCACACAAGGTTGGCGCCGGTTGCGACACCTACAACGTGCTGACATGAGGAAAGTTTCCAACCGATTTCTCATACACAAACAGCAGTTGACCGGCGTTGCCTGGTGAAACGTTGTTGTGATGCCTGGTGTAAGGAAGAAAAATGCGTACCACCACGTTTCCGACTTTGACAAAAATGGTTCAAATGGCTCTGAGCACTATGGGACTTAATATCTGAGGTCATCAGTCCCCTAGAACTTAGAACTACTTAAACCTAACTAACCTAAGGACATCACACACATCCATGCTCGAGGCAGGATTCGAACCTGCGACCGTAGCGGTCGCGCGATTCCAGACTGAAGCGCCTAGAACCGCTCGGCCAAACTCGGCCGGCTACTTTGATAAATGTTGGATTGTAGCCTATCGCGATTGCGGTTTATCGTATTGCGACACTGCTGCTCACGTTGGTCGAGATCCAATGACTGTTAGCAGAATATGGAATCGGTGGGCTCAGGAGGGTAATATGGAACGCCTTGCTGGATCCCAACGGCCTCGTATCACTAGCAGTCGAGATGACAGGCATCTTATTCGCATGGCTGTAACGGATCATGCAGCCACGTCTCGATCCCCGAGTCAACAGATGGGGACGTTTGCAAGACAACAACCATGCGCACGAACAGATGCAGCAGCACGGACTATCAGCTCGGAGACCATGGCTGCGGTTACCCTTGACCCTGCGTCACAGACAGGAGCGCCTGCGATGGTGTACTCAACGACGAACCAGGGTGCACGAATGGCAAAAAGTCATTTTTTCGGATAAATCCAGGTACTGTTTACAGCATCAAAAAATGGTTCAAATGGCTCTGAGCACTATGGGACTTAACTGCTGTGGTCATCAGTCCCCTAGAAACTAGAACTACTTAAACCTAACTAACCTAAGGACATCACACACATCCATGCCCGAGACAGGATTCGAACCTGCAAACGTAGCGCTCACGCAGTTCCAGACTGTAGTGCCTAGAGCCGCACGGCCACTCCGGCCGGCTGTACATCATCATGATGGTCGCATCCGTGTTTGGCGACACCGCGGTGAACGCACATTGGAAGCGTGTATTCGTCATCGCCATACTGGCGTATCACCCGGCGTGATGGTATGGGGTGCCATTGGTTGCACGTCTCTGTCACCTCTTGTTCGCATTGACGTCAGTTTGAATAGTGCCGTTACATTTCAGATGTGTTACGACCCGTGGCTCTACCCTTCATTCGATCCCTGCGAAACCCTACATTTCACCAAGCTAATGCACGACCGCATGTTGCAGGTCCTGTACGGGCCTTCCTGGACACAGAAAATGTTCGACTGTGCCCTGGCCAGTACATTCTCCAGATCTCTCACCAATTGAAAACGTCTGGTCAATGGTGGCCGAGCAACTGGCTCGTCACAATACGCCAGTCTCTACTCTTGATGAACTGTGGTATCGTGTTGAACCTGCATGGGCAGCTGTATCTGTACACGCCATCCAAGCTGTTTGACTCAATGCCCAGGCGTATCAAGGCCGTTATTACGGTCAGAGGTGATTGTTCTGGGAACTGATTTCTCAGGATCTATGCACCCAAATTGCGTGAAAATGTAATCACATGTCAGTTCTAGTATATTTGTCCAATGAATACCCGTTTATCGTCTGCATTTCTTCTTGGTGTAGCAATTTTAATGGCCAGTAGTGTACTTGCAGTTGGTCACAACCATCCATGATAATCCTCCCCTACACCTTTCTCTCTGGACCAATAACAATCAAGCTCCCTATCCCCTTGTATCACTAGACCAAATGAATGGGCCACGTCATTCAAGGTTTGCAAGAACTGCCAGGCAGAATAAAAAGAGTAAGATGACATTTAATTACAGTTAATCTACCATAACGCGATTATTGAACAGATAGACTCTTGAATGAAATTTTCAAAAAAAATGGTTCAAATGGCTCTGAGCACTATGGGACTCAACTGCTGAGGTCATTAGTCCCCTAGAACTTAGAACTAGTTAAACCTAACTAACCTAAGGACATCACAAACAGCCATGCCCGAGGCAGGATTCGAACCTGCGACCGTAGCGGTCTTGCGGTTCCAGACTGCAGCGCCTTTAACCGCACGGCCACTTCGGCCGGCTGAAATTTTCACTCTGGAGCGGAGTGTGCACTGTTGTGAAACTTCCTGGCAGGTTAAAAGTGTGTGCCAGACTGAGACTCGAACTCTGGACCTTTGCCTTTCGCAGGCAAGTGCTCTACCGGCTTTTTTTTATTCTAATCTTATTTTGTTCGTTATTCCTCTTTTAATTTGTTCGGGTTGCACGCGCCATGACACCCGTTCAGGTTCCTCACTGATCCTTTCACTCAGTTTTTTTTTTAAATTTTTAAATTACAGAGTACAGCTAACACTCCGACCGAACACGCTGAGCTACGGTGTGGCCGAGCGGTTCTAGGCGCTTCAGTCTGGAAACGCGCGACCGCTACGGTCTCAGATTCGAATCCTGCCTCGGGTGTGGATGTGTGTGATGTCGTTAGGTTAGTTAGGTTTAAGTAGTTCTAAGTTCTAGGGGACTGATGATCTCAGATATTAAGTCCTATAGTGCTCAGAGCCAGTTGAACCATTTTTCGCTGGGTTACCCAAGGTCAACTCACGACCCCTCCTCACAGCTTTACTTCCGCCACTACCTCGTTTCCTACGTTCCAAACTTCACAGAAGCTCTCCTGCAAACCTTACAGAACAAGCACTCCTGGAAGGAAGGACGCTGCGGAGACATGGCTTAGCTACAGCCTGCGGGATGTTCCAAGAATGAAGTACTTGCCCCCGAAACGCAAAGGTCATGAGTTCCAGTCTCGATATGGCGCACAGTTTTAATCTGTCAGGAAGTTTCGTAACAGCGCACACTCCGCTGCAGAGTGAAAATTTCATTCTGGAAAACATCTTAAAGATAGTGGCTAAGCCTTATTTCCGCAAATCCTTTGTTCCAGGAATGCTAGTTATACAAGGTTTTGCAGGAGAGCCTGTGTGAAGCTTAGAAGGTAGGAGACGAGGTACTGGTGGAAGTAAAGCTGTGATGACGGGTCTTGAATCGTGCTTGGGTAGCTCAGTCGGTAGAGCACTTGCGAAAGGCAAAGGTCCCGAGTTCGAGTCTCGGTCCGGCACACACTTTTAATCTGCCAGGAAGTTTCAAGTAAATCTACATCACCCCTGCATTATTAGCGTGTGACGTCGCTATAAGACTCGTAAATAACAACAGAACAGTTCAAGCATGTACACTCATAATAATTCACTGAAATAACATTGTAAAAACAATCAACCTCACCACCGTAATAAAACCGACATCTAAGTTAGTTAAAAAAACAATAACGCCACTAATAAGGTGCCTTACAGATGGTGGACACATGGGAGTTGAGTATCTGGTAATAACGAAGGAAAAGGCGAGTAGGAGCGTCTTCACATGTCACTAAATGTAAAAGCAATAAAAGCCACAAGCATAGGAATCGCTAGTGCCACTGACGTCCCTGAGAAAAACCATTACCGCGACCGCCACGGTGTGCTCTCTTTCCACAGAGTCACTCCCGTCTTTCTGAGAAGGCCAGCACCTCTGACCCTCATGTACATTGAGGTGACAAAAGTCCTGAGATACCTCCTAATATCGCGGACCTCCAGTAGCCCAGCGAATTGCAGCGTCTCGACATGGCACGGACTCAACTCGTCGGAATCACCTGAAGAAATACTGAGCCATGCTTACTTTATAGCCGTCCGTAACTGCGAATGTGTTACCAATGCAGGAGTTTGTGCACGAAACGACCTCTCGATTGTGTCCCATAAATGTTCGATAAAATTCATATTGGGCTATCTGGGTGGCGAAACCATTTCCTCGAATTGTCCAGGATATTCTTCAAACCAATCGTGAACAATTGTGGCCCGGTGACATGTCGCATTGTCATCCATAAAAATTCCATTGTTGTTCCGGAACATGGAGTCCATGAATGGCTGTAAATGCTCTCCAGGTAGCCGAACATAACCATTTCCAGTCAATGATCGGTTCAGTTGGACCAGAGGACCCAGTCCATTCCATGTAAACACAGATCACACCATTATGGAGCCATCACCAGCTTACACTGTGCGTTGGTGAGAACTTGGGTCCATGGCTTCGTGGGGCAGGAGAGGCACTGCAGGCGATGCCGTGCTGTCGTGTCAGTCGTCTGCTACCATAGCCCATTAAAACAAAATTTCGCCGCAGTGTCCTAATTGATACGTTCGTTGTACCTCCGATATTGATTTCTGCGGTAATTTCACGCAGAGCTGCTCGTATGTTAGCATTGACAACTCTAGCAAACGCTGCTGCTCTTGGTCGTTACGTGAAGGCCGTCGGCCATTGCATTGTCCGTGGTGAGAGGTAATGCCTGAAATTTTTTATTCTCGGCTCACTCTTGACACTGTGGAATTTGCAATATTGAATCCCTAACGATTTCCGAAATGGAATGTCCCATGCGTCTGGCTCCAAGCACCATTCCGCGTTCACAGTCAGTTGATTCCCGTGGTGCAGCTGTAATCACGTAGGGAAGTTTTTCACATGAGTCACCCGATTACAAGTGACAGCTCTGCCAATGCACTATTCCTTTGTACTTTGTACGCAATACTAATGCCATATGTAACATGTGGCTATCGGTATGCCATGACTTTTGCCACCTCAGTGTAGATCTGCGTTTAATTTTACTTTCGTTCTCTTGTAAGGTTGTAAAGGCTTCTGTTCTCACCTGATAGGTGTAATCATTGCACTTAAGACCTCCTATAGTTTGAACGCTGCTGGTTAATTTTTAGCGAACGTACATTTGAGGCAGGCTGTGCGATAATTATATCCCACACCTATTAATCCAACCTGGAAATGGTTTCAGGCTGATGATAGTTGCTGTAACCTGACGTATCCTTGCGTCCAGCAAGAGGAAAATAGGAGTCCACACCTATCTGGGCGATGCACCACTAATCACGGCATAAATACGAGGAGTAGTGGGTAACAGCAAATCTCCACTCTCTCTGCTGTAGCACAGATGCAGAGGGCGTCGGGCTTCTCAGACAGGCAGGAGCGACTCTGCGGGAAGAGAGCATACCGTCGCTGTCGTTGTAGTAGCTTTTCTCAAGCGAATCGGTAGCACTGGTGCTTACTCTGCCTGTGGGGCTATTGTTTTTAAATTTAGAGATGCTCCTAGTGGGTTTTTCCATCGTTTTTTACCAGTATACTGTACTTCTGTAGTGCCCGACTTCTCTAAGGCAACGTTTTAGGGGTGCTTTTTTTCTTTTTAACAAACTACGATGACAGTTTTACGAGTGTGGTGAAGTTAATTATTTTAGCGAAGTGCTGCGAGTGTACAAAATTTGTCTGTTGTTATTTACAAGTATTAGAGTGGTGCCACACATTAATTATGCGGGTGCGATGTAGATTTGGTATTTGTTTGAATATCATGTTACGGTAGATTAATTGTAATTAGGTGTCTTCTTACTCTGCCTGGGAGCGCTGGTAGACATCGATTGACGCGGCCCATGCGCTTGCTGTAGTAACAAAAGGAGGAGGAGGGAAGGGTGGGGAAGTTGACTCTTATCGGTCCGAGATAAAGGGGATAGGGGAAGATACTCAGGTGCTATTGCGACCGGCCAGGCTTTTTGAGTATGTGGCTGTCTCTCGTCCGCCATCTGAGATGCCAGTAAACAGGAATGGGGAGATGTGATCGTTCGTCAATGAGCTCGCAGAAGATACAAGCTGCGATCTATTTCCGGTTAATTTTTTTTAGATATGGCTGCTGCTCATAGAGTATTGTCCACGTGCACGGGCCTAAGATAGTTTCCACTCTAGAATCGCACTGCGCCATTCCTGCCCACGTTTGAAGAAAATTGCTCTGTTTCTTCCAAGCTAACTTTACAAAGGCGATGGGCGTAGAATGATTGGCGTAGGCACTGGAGAACAACCGCGAAGAATTCAGGGCAGTGTTTCTCGTAGCAATAGTTTACTAGTTTCACTGTGGTATTTGCTTACGGTGTCGTCATTGCAAACGTCGAGCAGAAGTTACTGTTTGTATACAAAGACTGTGCGCCACAGCTCTGCAGCATGGGACCACTGCTCCTGGTGGTCGCAGATGAATACTGTGTGTCTGAATTGAATGCATTGTACGAACTACAGCTGGTCCTTGATATATCCGTGGAAAACGTCGTGTCAAGTCAATTGCTCGCATCGTGCCTCTCCTGCTCACGTTTGAGGGCAACTGATAGGTGTTTCCCTCCAGGCTAACCTCAAAAAGCTGATGCACACTCAATTACCGTAGAGGAATGGATGGACTACCATTTTACGCCATTGTGCAGAATTTCAAATGAAAAACATTTAATAATTCACAAGAACTAGATTTAGAGAGGATTTCATGCTTTTTAGTGAAGGGGGAGTCTTCCAACTTACTGGACTTTTTTTTAAATTTCCGCCATTTTGCACAATATGCCTTGTCTCATTACATTGTAGCAGCTCATTCAAGCCACAGTCACATACTGCGTTGTCGAAGGGTCTTACATCATAAATTTTGTTAATATTTACCATAATTTTGCAGAGTATGCGCTGTGACCTCACGCACACACTAGTAATGTAGGGGTGATGTATATCTGGCAAAATTATAGTTATTCAGGCATACATTGCATTGAAAAGTAACTTTCGTCATAAATTACGCTAATATTATCCACCATTTTGCAGAATATGCCACAACATCATTAATTTATATGCAACACTGTAATGTAAAAGTGTCTTACCTCGTAAATTATGCTAAGATTTACTGCCATTTTTTAATTAGAATAACACTGGTGCTGATGCTCCTCTCCCTACAGTGGTCAGATCTCGAATGATGAACCTTATGTGACTGGAATAATAACATATTTAATTTACTGCTATTATTCATAACAAATAGCCACACCCTGATACCATATAAATCTGATCCTCTCACATCAGCATACAGACCTCGAATGACACATCCCACGCAGTTACTCTAGTTAGGATGAGAAGAGGAAGTGGAAGCTTGTTTTTTATTTGTCTGGGAGGAGGGGTAATGGAGTAGGGGTCCCCAAGTGGGTGGGGAGCGACACAGGAGTGATTTGGCAAGATGGTGGTTCCCCAGGAGTGGGAGGGGGAGGGGTGTTTGGGCAGGATGAGGGCTTCCTGAGTGGCTAAGAATATACTTCACCAAATAGCTTCAGATGAACCTGACTTCAGGATCAAGGTCATTCCATACCTGTCCTGCTTAACTACTAATATACTATAGTGTAGTGTAGTTCTGTGTAGTGTAGTCCAGAATTATAAATTACAGAATTTACGATGTAGCAGTGTGGCATAGTGGACTTTTATGTAGATCTCTTTTCCTTAAACACTACAATGCTTAGTTAAAATAACACATTCAAAAATTATCTTAAAATACTATATGTTATATTCATATCGCTTTATATGCAACATTTACTCTCTATATAGTTGCTCAAAAGATATTTATCTGTTTAACTCCTGGATATTGTCCACTCATCACCAGTTTCAACAAACAGGCTCTCGTCGTTTTTTATTTTTTATTTTTTTTTTATTTTTTTATTTTTTTTTGTAGAAGATAATGTTCTAATATAAGGAAGGAAACTGTTAGGTAAAATTATGTACACATTACAAAGCCACTTACGTATGGTCGTTACAAATTGACCATAGTCATGTAGAAAGATTGTAACAAAAGTGTACCTTTATTTAGAAACATTAAACGAAATCATTGTTGTACATTGGAATGTTAGCTCAGTTCATAAACAGCGTGCGTGACTTTCTAGATCAACTGCGGAACGGGCAATCAGATATCCAAATTTTTCTCGAAATGTATGGCAAATTAAAGATTTGTTCACACTGTCATGATCGTTTGGTTTATGTTGCAGACGTGGAAAGCAGTGGAACGCAGAAGGACGTTTCATCGGGGTCATTGCATTCGTAGGAATGCTGAACTCTGTGACTGCATATTCATGCTTGCCGCTGACCTCTTCGGCTAGCTGACTCACAGACCACAAAAATGGGCTGCAACGGGACGGAAATGCCAGAGTTCTTCACGCTATAGCACCTTCCTATTCATGTACATCGCCGTGCATTTCGCTTCGTCCTAATTCGTAACGTGTTAAATCCATCAATTTCTTCTGTTCATAATACAGCAGTACACAATTTCGTATTGTCTGCTGACAACATAATTGTGTCTCGTTATCATCATCGTTACCTTCTATGTACTCCGTTATCTTTTAGAACAATATTTGTGAAGTCTCTTGTAATTCGTAGTTCATCAGTATGATTAGTGTTTTGTGCTTCTTGTTTTAAATCTTTCTGTGCTGTTCTACTTCTGTGCGTGTGCAAATGGTTATTCTTGCAGTTCTCATCTAGACATTTAACAGTTTCGACAAAGCTTTTAATTTTCTAATCGTTTTTATACCACTTAGGTTCTTTCATTCCGGAGGAGTGTGCCCTGTTTTGGTGCTTCATGGCGGATTATAGTTCAAATGGCTCTAAGTATTATAGGACTTAATATATGAGGTCATCAGTCCCCTAGACTTAGAACTACTTAAACCTAAGTAACCTAAGGACATCACACACATCAATGCCCGAGGCAGGATTCGAACTTGCGACCGTAGCACCAGCGCGATTCCGGATTGAAGCGTCTAGAACCGCTCGGTCACAGCGGCCGGCTCATGACAGATTAAAACAGGCAGCCGCTTGCAGACCCTTGCCTCTGTGGGCAATACAACACTCTTACTGCCTGAGCGCCGTACACTCACTTCTTCCGTGTCCAAAAAGAATCTACGGAAAATCAGCTCTTTAAGGAGCAGCGGTAGATCGTTTCAGCGCCTGTGTGAGCTCTGAAGCCTATGTCTGGTTCCTGATTCTTTGTACAACTATGACGTACTTCATTGTGGTGGTCAATTGCGTAAACTTTGATGAGAGAGACTAATCATGATAATGAAAGGTGAGAAATTCTTTTAAAAATCGTTTTAGAACAAAAATTTAACTCCTTAAATAAATAGCACTCGCTGGTGATAAGACAACTGCGTAATAATATGCTAGCAGCTTCCGACAAAGATGGCGATGTATCTGACACTCGTCTAAATGTCGCCGTATTTCAACACTGCTGGAAACCTGAGAGCCTTTACTTAGAAGTAATTGTATTTTGCAAATGCAGAACATTCCGCCACTATACTGTAACACTATATTTATTTCTAACTCTCCAAGAGTCTCCTTGTCTGTTCAGTAAAAATAATTTCACTCTTGTGATTTTTAATTTGAATCAACTGAACCTATAGCAGAAGTCCAGAAATCTATTTCCTCCTCTCTCTTGTTTTTCCTGCCACTCCATATTCCCCAATAAGTCAACGCTTTTGTGCTCCTTAGTTGTTAACATCGAGTACAGATTTAAGTGTCAGGAAGTCATTTCTGAAAGTATTTGTATGGAGGGTAGCCATGTATGGAAGTAAAACATGGACGATAAATAGTTTGGACAAGAAGAGAATAGAAGCTTTCGAAATGTGGTGCTACACAAGAATGCTGAAGATTAGATGCGTAGATCACATAACTAATGAGGAGGTATTGAATAGAATTGGGGAGAAGAGGAGTTTGTGGCACAACTTGACTAGAAGAAGGGATCGGTTGGTAGGACATGTTCTGAGACATCAAGGGATCACCAATTTAGTATTGGAGGGCAGCGTGGAAGGTTAAAATCGCAGAGGGAGACCAAGAGATGAATACACAAGCAGATTCAGAAAGATGTAGGCTGCAGTAGACACTGGGAGATGAAGAAGCTTGCACAGGATAGAGTAGCATGGAGAGCTGCATCAAACCAGTCTCAGGACTGAAGACCACAACAACAACAGTGTAGCATTACCACAACTCAGAACAATCAATTTTATCTGTTTGATCAACTCTTCAGTTTCCTCGAACATTTTCTCTGTTTCACCATTATCAATTTGTGACTTAGACATCTGATCACGTTTAGTGACAGTTCGTAATGATTCCATTTCATTCTCGAGAAAGGTGATTATGTTACTTTGTTGCATGTAGTAGGTCCTTTCTTTGTGTACCATCTAACCCTCAAACATGCAAAATAAGCTACCATAAGCAATTTTCTTCTCTCCATTCCATGTCACTGATTCCTAACAACTAAAGACTGTCCTTTGGTTCTTCAGTTCCCAGTTTCCCCGAAAAAAATCAAATTTTTGACTTTCGATGCTATGATTCATGTAAACTTAGTTTCATTCATCCACATACTGATGACACCTTCTAAGCAATCCTCATATGGAGGTCTGCACTAGAGAACAGTTAATTTTTTTGCAAATAAAATGAGCCTCATGAGATTATTGTAAAATAAAGCCTGTCTTGTAAATACAAATTAATGCTTTTAATGTAGTTCCTCGATTCGCTAGTACGAATACTCTCGATACTGTCGTCATTGGAGGAGACTTAGAATAATTACAGTTTTCTGTGAGACGCGCGTGGCAAGACATAGCGAAAGCCGTGGATTAAGGCAATCAGATAGGTATAGTATTTCTTGCTTTCAGAAAAGCATTTGACTCAGTATTACACCTATGCTTATTATCGAAAGTACTATCGCATCTGGTTTCGAGCTAAATTTCATGATACGAAAGACGCAGCAAGTTATCTTGTATGGAGATTCATAGACAAATCTGCCACCTTTTGCAGCGCGGTGGAGAGTCAATGAGATTGTGCAGGTATCGACAGAAACGTAGAGCCAAGTCGACTCTGTTGTCGTGGCCAGCTGCACAAGGTTTCTCGGCTGAGGATCCGTGGCGTGAGTAGCCCGATCGAGGTGGTCCCACAGATCCTCGATCAGGCTTAAATGCAGAGAATTTGATAGCCAGGAGAACAAGATAAACTCATCCTGGTGCTCTTCGTACCACGCACGTTCACTGCGAGCTGTGTGACACGTTGCATTGTCCTGTTGGAAGATGCCATCGTGCCGAGGAAAAACAAACTGTATGTAGTGGTGGACATGGTCCCTACGGATAGATGTATACTTTTGTTGATCCATTGTGCCTTCCAGAGTGACGAGATCACGCAGAGTATGCCAAGAAGACAGTCTCCAGACCGTAACACCCCCTCCTCCAACCTGTACGCTTCCGACGATTATTGCAGGGTAATTGCTTTCCGTTCCGTGGATCATGAAACATTTCATCTGAAAAGACCACCTGTCACCAATCAGCGGATGGTATTGGCGTACCAGTTTCAGCCTTCGTCACCGATGACCAGCAGTCAACGTGTCTGCATGAACCAGGCGTCTGGTGTAGGAGCCCATATACAGCAACGTTCCCTGAACAGTCGCTTAAGAGACACTGTTGGTAGTTCCTTGGTTCAACTGGGCAGCCATTTGCTCAGTAGTTACACGTCTATTCATCCTTACACATCTCTGCAATGGTCGTACACTCCTGTCATCTGTAGCCCGTGGTGCACAGCAGTTGCCTTAACGCCGGTTTTGGAAAACGCCATTTGCATGCACGGTATACTTTAACCACGGCGGCAGGCGAACGGCTTCTACCCTTGGCTCAAAAGTCAATGATCATGCTCTTTTGGACGTCAGATAAATAGCACTATTTCCACATTAGACAATAGCTGCACAGTTTTCCACGTTCCCCGGTAGGCTTTGTAACAACACCCTGCTGGTATTGCCACTTACTGCCTGTGAATGGTTATTTCACGTTTACGTTGAACATAGACGGTAGTCACTTTAATGTGAATAGGCCGCGCAGGGTAGCCACGCGGTCTCGGGTGCCTTGCCATGGTTCGCTTGACTCCTCGCGTCGGAGGTTAGAGTCCTCCCTCGGGCATAGGTGTGTGTGTGTGTGTGTGTGTTTAAATTAACCTAACTAGTGTGTAAGCCTAGGGACCGATGAGCTCAGCAGTTTGGTCCCATAGGAACTTACCACAAATTTCCAAATTTCCATTGTATCTGGACTGCATAGAAGTAACTTCGCGTGTGGCCAAAGGAAGTGTGTTGGGGCTCCTTCTTTTCGTGTTCCTTATTAATGGACTTTCAGACAATGTTACGCAGATGACGCAGTTATCTGTAATGAAGTAATGTCTAAAAATAGTTGCACAAATATTCACTCAGATCGTTATTAGATTTGAAAGTGGTGCAAAGATTGTGAACGTGCTATAAATGATCAGAAATGTAAAATTTTACGCCAAACGAAAAAAACGTAGCAACTTATGACTAGTATGCGCCGTAGTTGGAATCGGTCAACTCACAACAAATAACTGGGTGTAACAACTCGTTGGCATATTAAAGGGAACGATCGCATAGACTCAGTCGTAAATAAAGTAGGTGGTAAACTTTAGTTTATTGCTAGAATAGTAGGAAAACGCAATGAATTTACGAAGAAAATTGCCTACAAAACACTCGTGCGATCCATCCCAGAACCTGTACCAAATAGGATTGACAGGCAATATGTAGTGTATACAAAGAAGGACAGCACAAATGGTCATAGGTTTGCTTGACCAATGGGAGAGTGTTACAGAAATGCTGCAATAAATGAAATGGCAGTTGCAAACTATCCCGTGATAGCCTACTTAGAAAGTTTCTAGAACTAACACTGATGAATCTAGGAAAATAAAAAAATTAAATTTGTGGTAAGTACTTATGGGCCCAAACTAGTAAGGCCATCGGTCCCTAGGCTTACATACTACTTAATTTAACTTAAACTAACTTAGGCTAAGGACAACACACACACACATGCCCGAGGGAGGACTCGAACCTCCGACGGGGGTGGCCGCGCGAACCATGTCAAGGCGCCATAGACCGCACGGCTATCCCGCGCAGCCTAGGAAAACACTACTACCCTCTACACATCGCTGCCATAGCGATCTCGAAAACAAAATTAGCCTATAGCCTTGTTACAGTGTAGACAACAGTGTTCCTTCCTGTATTCCAAACGTGACTGGAATGGGAAAAAGCCGAACAGCAATTGCAATGGGAATTACTCTCTGCCATTCACAGATGTTTGCAGAGTGTAGATGTGGATGTACATTTATATGCAGTTACATGTGGAAAACAGAACAGTAGCGGGAAATTGTCCGCCAAATCTTTGTTGACAACCTCTTATTCTTTACAAAATTTCTACTGACATTGTCACATATTTGTGGAATGGTTTCCGCATGAGCCTCTCATTTTGGTCCTTTAACTGAGGAGTCTTCTCGGTCTTCTCGCGTAAATAAGCGACGTCACGTAACCACCAGGAAATAATCATGTGACGTCGTGTTGGAACATCTTGTGGCCAGTTCTGGTCTCAGTGACTTGAAATGGCACAACCTGGAAAATTATCCTGCAACAAAGTGCTTGAAGTGTGCGCAGAATGACAGGTGCGCCATCTTGCTGGCACCATTTGTTTCCCAGATCCATCCCCTACAACTGAGGCTATAGGAGCTCATTTATTATGTGACGATAACGTCCGTAATTCATCCTCACTGTATTAATTGCTGCATTCTCGAAAAAATAAGAGTTAATCACTCCGCACAAAGTTCTCACCAAATAGTGGCTCGTTGTGCATGTATCAGCTACTTTTTTGTTTTCAGAAACCCAGTCGGCGAATTTATACCATTGCAAATAGTCATCTGGCAGTAGTTGTAAAGTCAGTTGAATTATGTAAGTGTGTAGATGAAGATCCTTTCTCAAATCATTTGTCCTCGAAATGTTCAGTTCTTTTGATAAATGCTGAATCGATGTTCTGGAGAGCTATATTCTCCTTTACTGAGGCAATATTTTCAGCAAACCAGCCGATAAAACGTCGCTTTGATGTCTTAACGACAGCAAGTAGTGCGCCTATTCTTAAACATTTCTGTTACTCCTAGATTTGTCGGTGAATCGGATATCTTTCGCCGACTGAAAATGATACGCAGTTAGCGAAGTCTCTATAAAGAACCACCCCTTTATTTGTCGTAAGTGAAGGCGACGACAGTACGTTGATCGACGGTAAATCGATTCATTTTCACTAACTACAACGAAAAAAATCAAAAGCATCGTTGAATACGCCTGAGATAAGTATGTTCCAAACAAGGAAAGCCACACCGTGGTTTAATAACCGTGTTAGAAACCTGCTACGTAAATAATGAGAGCTTCATCACAGACTCAAGAGACGTCAAAATCTAGCTGACAAACAAAAGCTGAACGAAGCGAAAATGGGCGAAAGGAGAGCAGTGAGAGAAGTGCTCAACAACCGTAAAAATAAAATTCTGCCAACCGTGCTGACTAACACTCCTAAGAGATTTTGGTCTTACGTAAAATCAGTGAACTTATCGGAATCATCTGTTCAAACATTCCGGGATCAGGCTGAAACCGAAATGGAAGATGACAAAGACCTAAATACTGAATTCTATCTTCCGAGACAGTTTCACCGCGGAAGATAGTAATATGGTCCTTCCTTCCAATCACAGCACGAACATAGAGATGGCAGATATTGAGATAAGCGTTCGCGGAAGAAAAAAAGCAACTTCAATCGCTTACTGATGAAGAGGTATAAGGACCAGATGACATACTTGTAAGAGTCTACAAAGATTTTGCGAAAGAACTTGCTCTCCAACGAGCAGCAGTTTATCGTAGTTTCCTGGCGCAGCGAAGAGTACCTAGTGACTCGAAAAAACGGCCATTCCCGTTTTCCAGAAGGGTCGTAGGACAGATTATGGGGCCTACATCGCTGACGTCAACTTGTTGTAGAATTATGGAACATATTTTCTGCTGAAGTTTCTTCACATTTTTTGAGAAGGAAAATCTCCTTCATAAAAATTAACATATTTTCCGCAAACTCGGATCCTGCGAAACTCAGCTCGCACTGTTCCTCCAAGAGATCCACAGTGCTGTGTACGTCAGCGCTCAAGTTGATGCCATTTCCCTAGGCTTCTGGATGGTGTTTGGCTCCATCCCGCAGTAGCGTTTAGGGAAAAATACACGAGCTTACCGAATATCGGGCCAGATCTGCTGCTGGATACAAGACTTCTTTCCAGAGATAACTCAAGACGTCGCTCTTAACGAAAAAGAAAAAAAAATCGATAGAAGTAAAGGTGATATCGGGAATAACCCAAAGAAGTTACTGTTTACAATGTGTGTAAATGATCAAGTAGAAAGCATAGGAAGCTCTTTGTTCGCAGAAGACGCGCTAATCTGCAAGAAAGTAGTAACGCTAGAAGACAGTATCGATTTGCGAAATGATCTGCAGGGGGTTCATAAATGGTGCAGGCTCTGGCTGTTGACTCTGAACGTAAATAAATGCAACATATTGTGCATACAGAGGACAGGAAATCCAATACTGTACAACTGCACCATTGATGACAAATTATTGGAAACAGTACCGTAAAATATCTAGGAGAAGCCATCCAGAGCGACCTTAAGTGAAATAATCACATAAAACAAACAGCAGACTGAGATTCGTGGGAAGAATCTTAAGGAAATGTAAATCATCCAGGAAAACAAGTGCTTACAAGGCGCTTGTTCTTGAGTACTGTTCATTCATCTGGTACCCTTACCAGGCAGGACTGAAGGAAGAGACTGAGAACATCCAACGAGGAGCAGTGAGTCTCGTCATAGGGTCGTCTAGTCGGCGCGAGTGCCTAATAGAGATGTTCAGTAAATTACAGTGGCAGACGCTACAAGGGAATCGTTGCGCATCACGGATTGGCTTGCTATTGGAATTATGAGAGAAAGCGTTCCGAGAAGAGTCGGACAACACATATCCCCCTCCCCCCTCCCCCTCCCACAGACGTCTCGTGAAATGACCACAACGAGAAAATTCGAGAAATTAGAGCTAATTCAGAGATTTTCTGACAGTTATATTTCCCATACGCGAATGGAACAGGCAAGGGAGATCAGATAGTATTACCAGAAGTAACCTCCGCCGCACACCGTCAGGTTGCTTGCGGAGCATTGTTGTAGATATAGATGAGCTGTAGCAAGGTTTTCATGCCGATGGGAACGGAAAGGGCTGTCATTCTAAATTGCGAATTCTTATTGGGACATTAACTCAGCTGTAAATCTATCTGTCGGTCAATAAACAAGTGGAGGTACCATTGATTCCTCGTCACGTAGCGCGCTATTTCTGTCATTGAGAGGCTGTACTGAGAGTGTAGTGTGACGCGTGACCTGCTGACCTCGGCTGTGCCTCACCGTCGGTTCGCCACTTACCATTGTCGGTATGCAGCTGTTGGCGACCTCCGCAGCTACTGGTGTCAGGAACCGCCATTTCCGGGCGCCGTTGCGTGGGTTCCCAGACACCAGAGAACTTCTCATTGTCAACAAAAGCTCTTAAATATGCTGAGGCGAAACTAAGTGCAGGAGCTCGCACTGCTGAAAACGCTGGGAGCGTAGTCTTAGCTGCTCCTCCGTAAAAAATTTCCAAAATGACTCACCTTCTAATTACAAGGTGCACTTGCTCCGTAAAATGGTACGTGATACGCCGGAAACATGAGATCAGACGTAAATATAAATGCCGAACAAAATTTCTGACTGTGAGCGCCATTCTAGATCCAGCTACGTAAATCAGACTTTCTGATTTACCTATCGGCATATATCGTGCCTTAAAGTGAAACTACATGGTCCGGTCACGTTATCGTGACTACTACCCATGTTCGACGCCAACGTGTAATCTCACAGACGGCAGGTGGCAACATTAGCCGTGGAGGTGGAGGTGGAGGCGGAGGGTATACAGAGCGAGCGGAGGGCGGGGGGGGGGGGGGAGGGGGTTGCGGAAAACAGTGCAGTTGGAAACAGAGCGATTCATATGATGTCCAAAAGGTCATGATCCTTGGCTTTCGGTCCAAGGGTGGAAGCATTTCCGACACGGCTAAGCTTGTAGACCGTTCGCGTGCCGCCTTGGTTAAAATATACCGTGCATGGCAAAACGGTGCTATCTAAAACCAGCGTTGTGGCAACTATGGTACACCAAGCGCCATAGATGAGAGGGTTGAACGTCAGTAGCGGGGACGTATATGCGAGAATAGACGTGCAACTGTGGAGTAACTAACCGCCCAGACGAATGATGGGGATAACGAAAGTGTCTCCTCAATGACCATTCAGCGAATGTTGCTGTATTTGGGCCTCCACAGCAGGCGCCTGGTTCAAGCATCCATGCTGGCTACTGTTCATCGCCGACGAAGGCTGGAATTTGCACGCCAATACTCTAACATGACATCCACTGAGTGCCGATAGGAGGCCTATTCGGGTGAATCACGTTTTATGCTCCATTGAACAGATGGCCGTTGGCGTGTACAGCGGGAAATGTCTGAAAACAAACCGGTAGGGAGCGTTATGGTCTGAGGAATGTTTTCGTGAGGTTCCCTCGGTGATCTCATCATTCTGTAAGGCACATTGGATCAACGGAAGTATGCATCGATCCATGGGGACCATGTCCATCCCTACATGCAGTTTGTTTTTCCTCGGCACGATGACATCTAGCAAGAGGACAATGCGACGTGTCATACAGCTCACAATGTATGTGCTTGGTTGAAAGAGCTCCAGGATGAGTTGATCGTACTCCCCTGGGCAAGAAACTGCTTACATTAAAACCCAATCGAGAATCTGTGGGACCATCTCTATTGGGTTGTTTGCGCCACGGACCTTCAGCCGAGAAATCTACCATAGCTAGTCATGGCACTGGAGTCAGCATGTCTCCACACCACTTGGTTCAAATGGCTCTGAGCACTATGGGACTCAACTGCTGAGGTCATTAGTCCCCGAGAACTTAGAACTAGTTGAACCTAACGAACCTAAGGACATCACAAACATCCATGCCCGAGGCAGGATTCGAACCTGCGACCGTAGCGGTCTTGCGGTTCCAGACTGCAGCACCTTTAACCGCACGGCCACTTCGGCCGGCTCTCCACACCACTATTAGTACCAATAAATGTAATTCCATCCTACGTCTGGAGTGCGGGACTTCGGTTAGTCGATTTCCAATAATGAAATACCAACAGCCGTTATTTTTGTTTTATTTGTTAGGCAAACAGTTTCGGCATTACATTATGCCATTTTCAGGTCTGCGTATATCGAATAACGCTCGTGTTGGAAACCAATGCAGCACTGTCAACTGGCATCGTGAAGATTTTTTTCCCCACGGGCCTGTGCGCTCCTTGGACCGCTATCAGTACCTTCCGGAACGTCACTTATAAAGGCACATTTGCATGCCGTGCGTGAGTTTCCCCGGAAACGCGAAATCTTAATTAAATAATTAATCTGTGACAAATAAATAAAGTCTATGGCACAGAACTGCAGCGCTGTGTCGCTGATAAAACAAAACACAATTACGATACTCTGATTTTTCTTTAAGAAGAAGGAGGTCATGTACAGCAACTGGTGCGGGAAGCGTGTATATTTTATTAACTGGCACACCGCCATATTTGAAGTTATATAAGAACACTGCGAGTTGCAATCTTACTAGGCACTCGATTCTGTAAAGAATTTATATTTATGAAAGTAAGTAGAATTATTTAACTGTAGGCTTATTCGTTGAATATATCTGATTTAACTAACTGTGTAAACTTTTTATGTTTAGTAGACAGTCACCTCTGTACGACGTATTGACATGGCTGGCAAATTATTCCAATATTGAGATTTAGGTTTGAGTCCGCACCTACCGCAGCAGTCTTTGGAAACGATTTAAATACGAAGTCCGATTATTTGAGTCTTATTTCACGGTCAACTACGAATAACATTACATTTACGAAAAAGCCATTGTCAAGCGTCTGATACCGAATAATTAAACGTCCACGTTCCAGATAAGCAAATATTAATTATATCCAATCACTATCATACATATACAATAATTAATATTTTATTTTATTTTATTTATTTTATACACTGACTCTCTCGCTGCACGTCCCGCAGCAGTCCGCGCTGCAAAAGGTGGTTATCCAGGCTTTGGACTTTCCTGTCGGTCATTTTCGTGACCTTGAATAGATTGTAGCGTTGAGACTCAGCAACAAAGTTTTGAAGTGGAAAGGTGTGAATCTTGATTACAACTTCAAAGAAGCTGCTGAACTTAATGTGTTCATCCAGCGAATGGATCTCCAAAGGTGCCACAAACTATCCACTTGTAATGGTTCTTTATTTACGTGACCATTACGGCACTCCAACCCCAGTTCTCGATACCAGTAATATCGTACTACTTTTCTGCGAAGTAACGGACATATTTTTGTGACAATATTCGCATTTGGTTTTTTTAATGTATAGGTACTCCGACGTATCGATATATTACAATGATATGGTTCTTGTGTGTATTCATTTCTCTGAGAATGTCATAATCTTTGACTTACTTGTAACCGTTTTGGCGTGAATGCGCACAGAGCAGTCTTTGTTTCACTTTGCAGAAGTTAAGTTGTTATTTCGCTTTGTAAAAGAACAGTCAAGTCATGTGTTTGGTTAAAGTGGAAATTAAATATATGAAGATTGATACAAAACTGTTTTCTTGATGATGTGACAATGAAGAAGAAGTATATGTGAATTTACAAGAAATTTAATAAAAATGTGGATCGTCAACACCAAATCAAAAATTATTTCAAGTGCAAGATGTGTCGTATATCTTAAATGCCGTCTTTTGCAACTGTGATGAAACTCTTACTAAAACCAAACGCGTTTCGCTTTATTCTAAAGCATCTTCAGTGGTATTTCTAACGATATGGTTATTTCTCTTACAATTTTGTTTGCTAGGATTACGAAGAGTTCCCATGCATTAACATACTGCTATAAAGAGCATTATTTCTTTTCGTTATTCACAGTTTTTTGTTGTTTATGTCATTCTTCCTATTATTCCACGTGTATGTGTTAGATTTTCGCACACAACACCTTCACTAACACTAAATATATTCAAATTTTTCACTTTTTATGTTGTGAAAAACCGTTGTCATCTCGCATTTCGCGTGTTTTGTTTTGCTATTGCTGGAAGCGTTCGTTTTTTGTATGTTTTGGTAGTGGTAGGAGCTTCTGCTATTGTTTGTGTGTGTGTGTGTGTTTCTGCAGAGATAGCTAGCATGACTTACCTAGTGTATGTATAGTTTATTGCTTTAGTATGCCACAGTGATGTTTCTCGTAGGGTGAGAATATTGCTTAGTTTATGATATTATTTTGTGGTGTCTAGTGGGGTTGTTCTTTCTTTACAGCATGTTTTATTAGTTTAAATAAAGTCTCGATGCTGATGTTTGACTGGCCATTGACTATGTGTTTCTTCTCTGCTATTAATTTTCGAATTTGGAAGCTCTCTTGTCGGTTTAGGAGATGTTTCTTGTTACTGAATCTGACTATTTTCATGTCTTTTTCTATTGTGGCAGGGTGGTGGTTTTTTTGGCGGAGGTGTTCTGCGAATGTTGAATGGCTGGTGCCATATTTCCATGTTCTTTTCTGTTCTTAATACTTTATTTTAGAAGTTCTGCCTGTCTGTCCTAAGCATAGAGCATCTCAACTGTCACACTGGTGTTGGTAAATGTCAGTGTGTTGGTAGTGTCAGTGTGATCTTGATTTGTATAAAGCGCGTATCACAATTAAGAGTAGTAGCGAAAACCGACACCGTAAAAGCGTACAACAGAAAGGAGAAGCGGTTGAGGTTACGTGGGGGAGAGGAGGGTGGAAATGGGTGGCCATATGATAAGTCGCTTGTGTGGAGAAATGTTCTCGAACCGACGCTTCCAGTACCACTACTTTTCTAGAAGGCTCCGCGCTAGAGATACTCGGGAGTTTGGGTGTGTTGTCATTCTGCTGCCAACAGTGCGGAATCATGGCAGCTAGCCCACACGGTAACGTGTGCTGAGAGTCGTCCCGCAGTCGTGATGGAATGTAGGGCTTACACGTGTTTTCAGGTACCGCTAAGCAAAGTGGTAGTTAAGCTTACGAGGCTAAGTTTTGTAGAGATTCCATCCGCTACCAGTAGGACAAATGGAGGTTAGATTAGATTAGCTTAGATTAGTACTTGTTCCATAGATCATGAATACGACACTTCGTAATGATGTGGAACGTGTCAGGTTAACAAAAGGTGTCTATACAAGATATTACATTAGACAAAAAATTAAATGACACTCAACATTTTTAATTTTTTTGTGGAGGTTGGAAATTACTCACTTACTACATCCAAAAATTCATCTAATGAGTAGAAGGAGTTGCCATTAAGAAATTCTTTAAATTTCCTTTTAAATGCTATGTGGCTATCTGTCAGATTATTGATGCTATTAGGTAAGTGACCAAAGACTTTTGTGGCAGCATAATTTACCCCCTTCTGAGCCAAAGTTAGATTTAACCTTGAGTAGTGAAGATCATCCTTTCTCCTAGTGTTGTAGCCATGTACACTGCTATTACTTTCGAATTCGTTCAGATTGTTAATAACAAATTTCATAAGTGATTCAGCAATTATTCTGATTACACGCTTTTGTGCAATGAACACTCTTTTACTCAATGATGAGTTACCCCAGAATATGATGCCATACGAAAGCAGAAAATGAAACTAGGCGTGGTAAGCTAATTTACTCAGATGTATATCGCCAAAATTTGCAATGACCCTAATAGCATAAGTAGCTGAACTCAAACGTTTCAGCAGATCCTCAGTGTGTTTTTTCCAGTTCAATTCCTCATCAATGCATACACCTAGAAATTTTGAATATTCTACCTTAGGTACCGATTTCTGATCGTAGTCTATATTTATTAATGGGGTCATTCCATTTACTGTGTGGGACTGTATATACTGTGTTTTGTCAAAGTTTAATGAGAGCCCATTTGCAGAGAACCACTTAATGATTTTCTGAAAAACATCGTTTACAATTTCACCAGTTAATTCTTGTCTGTCGGGTGTGATAGCTATACTTGTATCATCGGCAAAAAGTACCAGCTTTGCATCTTCGTTAATATAGAATGGCAAGCCCTTAATAAATATTAAGAACAGCAGAGGACCCAAGACCGAATCTTGCGGCACCCCATTCTTGATTGTTCTCCAGTTCGAGAAATCACCAGTTTTTTGCATATTATGTGAATTGTTTATTTCAACTTTCTGCACTCTTCCAATTAGGTATGATTTAAACCATTTGAGCACTGTCCCATTCATACCACACTACTTGAGCTTATCTAGAAGTATTCCATGATTTACACAATCATAAGCCTTTGATAGATCACAAAAAATCCCAACGGGTGACTTCCGGTTACTCAGAGCATTTAATATTTCATTAGTGAAAATATATATAGCATTTACCGTTGAAAAATCCTTCTGGAAACCAAACTGACATTTTGTTAAAACTTTATTTTTACAATGGTGTGAAGCTACTCTACATTACTTTTTCAAGAATTTTGGATAAGGCAGTCAGAAGAGAGATTGGGCGGTAGTTGTTGACATCAGACGTACCCCCTTTTTTATGAAGTGGTATAACAATGACATACTTCAGCTGTGGGGGAGAGGCTTAGGGGCTGTTAAATGTGGGAGGAGTCGCCATTTTTTTAATTAGGTTAGGTTAGATTAGTGTTGTTTAACGTCCCGTCGACAACGAGGCCACTAGAGACGGAGCGCTAGCTCGGGTTAGGGAAGGATGGGAAAGGAAATCGGCCGTGCCCTTCGAAAGGAACCATCCTGGCATTTGCCTGAAACGATTTAGGGAAATCACGGAAAACCTAAATCAGGGTGGCTGGAGACGGGATTGAACCATTTTTTTTAATTAGACGTGATTGAAGACGGTAGGAGGCTGTCCAAACTGTGTTACAATTCAGGTATTATTGAGGCACGCCAAAGGCACTGGTATTAACTAGCGGCAAACTATTTAAATAAATCGAATTCTCGTAAGTGTTTTGCAATAGAGTTCTCCAGAGGTACGCAAGATATTATTAATTTTCTCAAGGTAAATCGCACGAATGAGACTTAGAATTCCGTCGGTAATCCTTGGGGACCGGCAACAAGCGATTTAGTTGAATTTGGACAAACAGTCCTAACTTCTGTATCATTCCTAACAATTCAAAGGTTAATGACTGCATTGGATTGGCCCATAAGTTCATAGCGTTTTTCTGCAAGTTTAATAAACACAACAGATACACATAACAGAGACTTTAGTCATCAATAATATATTCTTCTTCGCAGTCGTCCAACGCTCGGGTAACTTCTTAATTCCGCGACTGTAGAAATCACATGGTTTTGAGGCGGAGAACTAGGAGCGCATTTTCACGCAGAAAGGAAGCTCCTTGAAGGTCGTTCTATAGAGAGCGGAAAAGATGAAAATCTGAGGATGAAAGATCAGGCGATTAAGTTGGGTGCGGAAAGATTTCCCAATCCACCTTCTGTACAGTATTTTTTGTCAGGCTAGCCGAATGTGAGCAGGCGTTATCGCGGAGTAACATCACGCAGTCTTTCTGGCCGTTGTTCTTCGACTGTACGTGCAAGACGTCTCAGTTGCTGACAATAAATGCCAGCAGTGATGGTTACACCTCGGGGGAGCACCACACCGTCGCTGTTCTATCAAATGGATAACATTATTTTTTGTGGATGCGCCCACGTCTTTGCACGGAGAGTTGTGATTTACTTGCGCTCAACTATTCCTTTCTTTTTCTTAAGTTAGCATAAAGACACTATTTCTTCTGGTATAGGGTTGCGCGGAAGTTGTATGCCCGCCGGAACAAATGGACCTCGATGGACGATAGAGGGCCGTGTCACCGTAGCGCCGCACTCGCCTAGCGAGTGCATTGACGTATCGCCACGTGAATACGCCGACCAATATAGCACTGTACATCGCGGCCGGCATAAATACAGTCGCGCCTCAACCGCTCACCCAACTTCGCTTTGGTTTCCCTCTTTGGTATCGATTTGGATTGTGGCTCGTACTTGACCTGTTGTCAGCGTTGTGTCGAAAGTTCGTTGCACTTTTTTGTTGCATAGGCTGTTATTGACTTGCTCGTGTTGTGTCGGGTTCGTCGTTCGGTCAGCCCTGTTGCTCGACTGGGTTTGAACCCCGTCCGCCTTCCGTCGCCATCGTTTCTCTCCTGTTTTTCTGACGTGTGCACCGGTGTCCGGCTATTCGCGGATATAGCATTCCTTGTCACCTGTAACGATACGGGATAGGAATGATCGGTGTTGCTCACGACCCAACTGATAACGAGCAAGCAGAGACCCACATATGGCCACACACTGATTTTTGTAATTTTGGCGTGGAGCATGCGGTACCCACAAACCTGCTGATTTTTCAAACATCTCCATTACATGTAAATATCGCACGACGGTGGTCACACGAAGGTGGAATGATCACAGCCCATCACATTTGCTAGATCTCGAGTACACTGATGTGGACCGGCCGGTGTGGCCGAGCGGTTCTAGGCGCTTCAGTCTGGAACCCCGTGACCGCTACGGTCGCAGGTTCGAATCCTGCCTCGGGCATGGATGTGTGTGATGTCCTTAGATTAGTTCGGTTTAAGTAGTTATAAGTTCTAGGGGACTGATGACCTCAGATGTTAAGTCCCATAGTGCTCAGAGCCATTTGAACACTGATGTGGATCATCGTCGATTAATGCGTTTAAACGATCTTCGTCAAATCCAGAAGCTCTTCCTGAAGGCGGAGGGTCTCTAACGTCAAAACGATCCTCCTTAAAACGAGAAAATCACTTTCTTGCCGTGCTCTGCGGACTGGCATATTTCCCATACACGGCACAAATGTTTCTGGCTGCCTCTGCTGCTGTCACCCCTTTACTGAACTCAAACAGAAGAATATGTCGGAGATGTTCCGGTTTCTCCGCTAGGCACTCCATTTTGTAGCGTCCTTAACTCCACTCGGGGTGCACTCAGCCTCGTGATGCCAATTGAGGAGCTACTCGACCGAATATTAGCGGCTACGGTCAAAGGAAAGCGTCTTAACGACCGGGAGAGCGGTGTGCTGGCCACACGCCCCTCCTATCCGCATCCTCATCTGAGGTTGACACGGCGGTCGGATGATCCCGATGGGCCACTTGTGGCCTGAAGAAGGAGTGCATAGCTCCACTCCCTATACCCAAATAACAAAATTACAATACATAAACTCAACTAGCAACAGTGAATTACAAGTAAAAAATCACAATCGATAAATAAACCCATAGCAACCGGAATACCAAGATGCAAAACAAAAACGCTACGATCTTAGGCACCAACCTAATAATTCAACTATTTATGAAGACAACGTATCCGTTTGCACACTCAGAAATAATAGAGGCGCTTGAAAGCCAAGAGAGGTAAGAGCTCATTACTGCATTTTGAGAAAAAGAAGAGCAAAGTTAGTGACACTCTGACTGCGGTTTCCACTTTGCCGATACCTCTGTGACATTTATATGAAACACTGATACCTACAGCATTGGTATCTCTTGGTCCATCTACAGGCATTCCTTGAAACCTTAAAAGGGTGTCGCACTTGTCTACTCTGGATTTTGTATACTAAATCAGAATAGGACAAGACAGACTAAATACAAAAAATTTTTCTATTCCCGCAAAAATTACTTCCAAATAGAAAATTTTACGTCCGTGATCATTTTACCCTCAGCGTCTATCTCGAGAACTGTACAATGCTGTCCGTTACTGTCTTCTTGCTGGTACTACTGTTGTCTTTGACGAACACTGAGGCTGCCCTCTTCATGAAGCAGACTTACGTAAAATGGATGGTAGTGTGGTGGGAAGTAGGACTTAAGTCCATGAGATTGTTGTACTTCACGTGTTTTATCTTCTACTGAAGGTGATTTCAAGGGAGTTCGTTTGCAAGCACAGACCGTGTATACTTTCCCAGTAACTATGGCCTCAGATCTACTTTTTCAAGATCCAGGGCTGTGCTCACTGCCTGACTGTAAAACAGTTTTTCAATTGTTGTTCTCTTGAGAAACATCTACTCCATGTTGGATATTCGTTTCACTGCACTCCGTTTAAGTGTGTCAACAGTTTTGACGGCTGCCTTTTGGAAGCTATAGCAAATCCGTGTGGCCATTGTTTTGGGATATAAGTTTCTCATTTACAGTGTCCCTCACTTTCATTGTAGATCCCGGAAACTTGATCACATTCATTGAAAGAATGTACACAGTTAGTATTTAGGGACAACTTCTACAATACCTGTGTAGAGTTAAACAGCCATATGGCTTTTGTTTTGGTCACCATAGTTATCACAAAAATCTTCAATGTTTGCAGCAAATTCAGAAGCCAAGAAATTATTCACTTACAGCCCCAATAAAATTCATTAGCAATAGGGTGGGGTGCGTAGGCGTGTGTGTGTGGGGGGGGGGGGGGGGGAGGGGGATAACAGATAATTTAGGCCCAGTTTTGAGGCCATCTACGTCTGTGTCAAGAGGGTTGATCTACTTCCAGCCCACTCACTTGGTTTAAGACCGCCCCCCTGAGAGTAAAAAAGGGATACAGTAGCGTCTACGATTATTTATTACCCTTCTTTAACGAGATCTGCATCTTCCTGGCTGGCTGACAGCGGAATTAAGGTCCCTGTAAGCCAAGAGTAGTTCTTGTGTTCTAAGCCACCCACACTGGCTCCAGACTTGTCTGAATTAATTGATAGCTAAGAATGTGTCTAATCTGAAAATTTTATACCTCCCTCTCCCTCTCTCAAGGTCAAAGGGTTACTGAACAACCCAAGATAGGGGACCCAAAATTGCGGCCTCTATGATGCTAAAACACAAGATTGCAGGCCTGGAGATACAGACGTAGTCCAAAGTTTTGTATAGGTTCGTCAAGCCAAGATGGCCATCAAAGACGGTAGAACGAGCCCACTTTACCTCCATGTCACCGCAGACTGCTTCTAAAGGATTCACCTTCCACAGCCACACACAACCTGCTCACCTATAAGGTCATGGTGGACACACTGCAACTGTGCTAAGTGGGAAATTAAAAACAAATCTGAAACATGTTGCTTAAATACAAGATGGTTCACTCATCCGAAGATTAAAATGGTGAGATAACTATTTTAAACAATGGTATACAAAAACTGACACATGCATATTGCATAAGAGAAGTTTGGTCTATTTTTTTAAATATTTAGGAACATTTTGTGCATTTATTTAATCGATTTAACATATCGTGCTTTTTAAGGGCCTACCCAGATGTGTTGTATATATTTCTTGTATTAGATAAATACTGTTAAACATTTAGCAGCCTTTGATTTCAAATATGGAACAGGTACGTCTTAGTATGTTTATTTCAACAGACCAGCTCATCGCGTATTTTAAGACGTAGCGCAATTAAGGCAGCTGTAGCTGGCAGTCGATGGTTCAAGGGTCAGCCACCAGACACACGGGCGTCCACCGCCAGCTCTGAACTTCACCAGCCGATGATTGTTGGCTCGCTGACGCAGGCCTGCTCGACGGCAGGGTGGCAGCGTCGAGGAGTCTGTTTTTGTTTCCGTCATATGGCGGTAGGACATCGGGTCACTCTAGCTTGCTCCTGGCCACAGCCCTTACAACCTCCCAACGCTGCTTCCAAACATATCATATTACAGTGTTTCTTATCTGATAAATCATATCACAATAAAAAAACTTCGAAGAGTTGATTTCGACATCTATAGCAATTAGAGAATAATGCGAACCTGCCATCCAGTATTAGGAAGCTACTCAGTAGCGCCAATACTGTATAACGTTCACAGAGATTACTAACAGTTGAATGCATTTATTTGAATCTTTTGCGATTTCTTGTTTTTTATCTTGCAAAGTAACGAGAGAAAGAGGCGATTTGCATTGCAGACAAAACTAACCTTCAATTGTAACAAAAGAATTCCATTTCATTTTTCTTGTTTAGAGCTACTGGATACCTATCAATGTTTTAAATGACTTCGCTTGTTTTTTTTCATTTCGATGTAGTGAGAGAGATTTGTAACGTATCTTCTCTACAGATATTAACATAGATTCGACAAGTGCCAATATGTGAAACTTAACAGTTCACTGGCCACCATTCCCTCATTCCACTCCACCCACTGATCCAAAGGCATGAAGACAGCCATCTCACCTCCGACACAGGCAAAGCGACCCACTGGCGAGTCCTGAATTACAAGCGAGTAATGGTGGAAGCAGTCATACACTGCACGCAACCATCTCTTGCAACTGCCACAACCACTTAAATTATACGTTTGACCACTGTCATGTGTAATTTTCAAAAATTCATGTTTTTCAACACACTTAATGTCATATTCAAACAATTACTGTCGTGTTTAATAGCCTCATTCCCTAGTAGTGACCACCATCATTATTTAAACAAATGCCATGCTACTGCTCCTCCACATCATAATAAAATATAACTGGACGAAATCGACAGATGCAAGTGTACTTTCAACCCACGGGATTGTTAAAGGCTGGTTACTGTTTACAATAGATAACACTGGAAGCTCCATAAAGCTGTTACTGGCTGACGCTGTTGTGCATATAAAGACTGAAACGTAATACAAGAAGACCTGCAGAGGATTGATAACTGGTGCAGGGACTTGCAATTGAACATGAATATAAATAAGTATGACATACTGTGTATAAAAATAGATGAAGATACCTGTTACTGTTAGATTTTGCTAGCAATTGAAGACAAAACTGATGGAAGCAGTATGAAATTTTAAATATCTCGTTAGCACTATGTGATTCACTGATCGTGGCAGTATCTTGCGTAGTTTACATCAGTCTACTGCAAAACAAGATGTTCAAATACAGTTATTAGGTGGGCTCATCATGCATGCATGATCACAACTTTCCATCAGACTTTAAGTTATATCCAGAAATATTTTGTTGAATAAGAGAAATCAGACCTGACATGGAAAGATTTAGGTGTTGATTCTTTTAAACTGCTGTCTGAGAGTGAAATTGCTGATAAGTAGTTGCGAACCTCACGCCATGCACTTGGATGTTCATTGCGAGATAGTTTTTTTTTCCAATTTTGCTGCAACATAGCGAGGTATGGAACAATTTGCTACAATTATCCTGTAGCATGGGGACTTTTGTTCCAATTTTGCTGTAACTGGTAGATGCATGGAGCAGTTTGTTACAATTTTGCTCAAGAATACTATTTTTGATCAACTACAATTTTAAATTCATGCAAAATTCCAAGCACTTTGCCTCATATCTCAGCTTGCAATCATAATTTCAAAATTTTCTCTTGAGATAACATTTATTAGATTTACAGAAATATGTGTACAAAATTTCATAATTCAAGCGTTCATAGAATCTGAGGAAAAGGGACATAAACTTTAAAAAACAAACTTTTCAGAAAAGGCAATTTAAAGTTCAACCTAACTTTTTTCCTTATGTCACTTCTTCAGAAGTCTCCACATTTGTACTCTGGATCGTCTTTTCCTTCAAGACTTTTCTTCAGGTTTCTTGTTGTGTATCTTCTTTCCTTTACCAGGTCATCAACTGACTTTTCAGCTACAGAGACAAGCTGTAAATCTACACTCCTGGAAATGGAAAAAAGAACACATTGACACCGGTGTGTCAGACCCACCATACTTGCTCCGGACACTGCGAGAGGGCTGTACAAGCAATGATCACACGCACGGCACAGCGGACACACCAGGAACCGCGGTGTTGGCCGTCGAATGGCGCAAGCTGCGCAGCATTTGTGCACCGCCGCCGTCAGTGTCAGCCAGTTTGCCGTGGCATACGGAGCTCCATCGCAGTCTTTAACACTGGTAGCATGCCGCGACAGCGTGGACGTGAACCGTATGTGCAGTTGACGGACTTTGAGCAAGGGCGTATAGTGGGCATGCGGGAGGCCGGGTGGACGTACCGCCGAATTGCTCAACACGTGGGGCGTGAGGTCTCCACAGTACATCGATGTTGTCGCCAGTGGTCGGCGGAAGGTGCACGTGCCCGTCGACCTGGGACCGGACCGCAGCGACGCACGGATGCACGCCAAGACCGTAGGATCCTACGCAGTGCCGTAGGGGACCGCACCGCCACTTCCCAGCAAATTAGGGACACTGTTGCTCCTGGGGTATCGGCGAGGACCATTCGCAACCGTCTCCATGAAGCTGGGCATCGGTCCCGCACACCGTTAGGCCGTCTTCCGCTCACGCCCCAACATCGTGCAGCCCGCCTCCAGTGGTGTCGCGACAGGCGTGAATGGAGGGACGAATGGAGACGTGTCGTCTTCAGCGATGAGAGTCGCTTCTGCCTTGGTGCCAATGATGGTCGTATGCGTGTTTGGCGCCGTGCAGGTGAGCGCCACAATCAGGACTGCATACGACCGAGGCACACAGGGCCAACACCCGGCATCATGGTGTGGGGAGCGATCTCCTACACTGGCCGTACACCACTGGTGATCGTCGAGGGGACACTGAATAGTGCACGGTACATCCAAACCGTCATCGAACCCATCGTTCTACCATTCCTAGACCGGCAAGGGAACTTTCTGTTCCAACAGGACAATGCACGTCCGCATGTATCCCGTGCCACCCAACGTGCTCTAGAAGGTGTAAGTCAACTAACCTGGCCCGCAAGATCTCCGGATCTGTCCCCCATTGAGCATGTTTGGGACTGGATGAAGCGTCGTCTCACGCGGTCTGCACGTCCAGCACGAACGCTGGTCCAACTGAGGCGCCAGGTGGAAATGGCATGGCAAGCCGTTCCACAGGACTACATCCAGCATCTCTACGATCGTCTCCATGGGAGAATAGCAGCCTGCATTGCTGCGAAAGTTGGATATACACTGTACTAGTGCCGACATTGTGCATGCTCTGTTGCCTGTGTCTATGTGCCTGTGGTTCTGTCAGTGTGATCATGTGATGTATCTGACCCCAGGAATGTGTCAATAAAGTTTCCCCTTCCTGGGACAATGAATTCACGGTGTTCTTATTTCAATTTCCAGGAGTGTATTTTTCTGAGGATGTCTTGAGTAAAATTTCCTATCTTGAAGCCCAGTCTTTATAACACCTTCATCCTCCCGACGATCCCATCATTAAAGACAATAACTGCATCATAAGTTGCAATTCTGACAACTGTAGGAGATGCAAATGTGTTTTTAGGGCATCGTTTCCATATGAGTGAATTTAGAGACTCATTTGGATTTTGGGTTTTGCCATGAACACACTTTATGAGAAGTGCAGGATCGGCCGAAGATGATCTATAAAACCAACGAGTATGTATCACGGCCTTCTAGATGTATCCCGCACACGTTTGGTTGAAAGTAATACACAGAATCGTTGTTCACTGAAAAGGTATTGAAGTGCTGCTTCAAAACGTGGGCTTGGCAGGGAGGCCGCGTCACACTTTTAATGAATTTTCAGGCACTTCGGATGCGATTTCAACATTGAAACTTTGAGAACTTATTGTTCATGAGTTGTACTAATAAATAAAAAATAAATCGAAAATTGACATTTTTGGTCAGTTTCCTCAACGACCACCCATAAGGAAGAAATTTAGTCTTGTATAATTATTAAGTGCAGATAAATGACATCACCCGCACTTATATTGTAACCTGAAGCTATTAAATGCAATGATCAACAATGTTGAAGGCGAGTGGAAGTGTTCTGAGAAAATACGTCGCATCTGTAAAGGAAATCACATACACATGAACCATGGACCTTGCCGTTGGGGGGGGGGGGGGGGCGGAGGCTTGCGTGCCTCAGCGATACAGATAGCCATACTGTAGGTGCAACCACAATGGAGGGGTATCTGTTGAGAGGCCAGACATACGTGTGGTTCCTGAAGAGGGGCAGCAGCCTTGTCAGTAGTTGCAGGGGCAACAGTCAGGATGATTGACTGATCTGGCCTTGTAACACTAACCAAAACGGCCTTGCTGTGCTGGTACTGCGAACGGCTGAAAGCAAGTTGAAACTACAGCAGTAATTTTTTACGAGGGCATGCAGCTTTACTGTATGGTTAAATGATGATGGCGTCCTCTTGGGTAAAATATTCAGGGGGTAAAATACTCCCCCATTCGGATCTCCGGGAGGGGACTACTCAAGAGAATGTCGTTATCGGGAGAAAGAAAACTGGCGTTCTACGGATCGGAGCGTGGATCCAGATCCCTTAATCGGGCAGGTAGGTTAGAAAATTTAAAAAGTGAAATGCAGATGACGAAGAAATTGAAGAAATGTATGATGAAATAAAAGAAATTATTCAGATAGTGAAGGGAGACGAAAATTTAATAGTCATGGGTGACTGGAATTCGTCAGTAGGTTCAAATGGTTCAAATGGCTCTGAGCACTATGGGACTCAACTGCTGACGTCATTAGTCCCCTAGAACTTAGAACTAGTTAAACCTAACTAAGATAAGAACATCACACAAATCCATGGCCGAGGCAGGATTCGAACCTGCGACCGTAGCGGTCACGCGGTTCCAGACTGCAGAGCCTAGAACCGCACGGCCACTTCGACCGGCTCGTCAGTATGAAAAGGGAGAGAAGGAAACGTAGCAGGTGAATATGGACTGGGGGTAAGAAACAAAAGAGGAAGCCGCCTGGTAGAATTTTGCGCAGAGCACAACTTAATCATAGCTAACACTTGGTTAAAGAATCATAAAAGAAGACTGTATACATGGAAGAAGCCTGGAGATACTGACAGGTTTCAGATAGATTATATAATGGTAAGACAGAGATTTAGGAGCCAGGTTTTAAATTGTAAGACATTTCCAGGGGCGGATGTGGACTCTGACCACAATCTATTGGTTATGAACTGAAGATTAAAACTGAAGAAACTGCAAAAAGGTTGGAATTTAAGGAGATGGGACCTGGATAAACTGGAAGAACCAGAGGCTGTAGAGAGCTTCAGGGAGAGCATAAGGGAACAATTGACAGGAATGGGGGAAAGAAATACAGTAGAAGAAGAAGAATGGGTAGCTTTAAGGGTTGAAGTAGTGAAGGCAGAGGATCAAGTAGGAAAAAAGACGAGGGCTAGTAGAAATCCATGGATAACAGAAGAAATTTCGAATTTAATTGATGAAAGGAGAAAATATAAAAATGCAGTAAATGAAGCAGACAAAAAGGAATACAAACGTCTCAAAAATGAGATCGACAGGAAGTGCAAAATGGGTAAGGGTGTAGGGGCTTATCTCACTAGGGGTCAGATAGATACTGCCTACAGGGAAATTAAAGAGACATTTGGAGAAAAGAGAACCACTTGTATGAATATCAAGAGCTCAGATGGAAATCCAGTTCTAAGGAAAGAAGGGAAAGCGGAAAGGTGGAAGGAGTATATAGAGGGTCTATACAAGGGTGATGTACTTGAGGACAATATTTTGGAAATGGACGTGGTGACTGGGTGTTGTGTGCTGTCCTTAGGTTAGTTAGGTTTAAGTAGTTCTAAGTTCTAGGGGACTGATGACCATAGATGTTAAGTCCCATAATGCTCAGAGCCATTTTTTTGGAAATGGAAGAGGATGTAGATGAAGATGAAATGGGAGATACGATAGTGCGTGTATAGTTCGACAGAGCACAGAAAGACCTGAGTCGAAACAAAGCCCCGGGAGTAGACAACATTCCATTAGAACTGCGGACAGCCTTGGGAGAGCCAGTCCTGACAAAACTCTACCATCTGGTGAGCAAGATGTATGAGACAGGCGAAATACCCTCAGACTTCAAGAAGAAGATAATAATTCCAATCCCAAAGAAAGCATTGTTGACAGATGTGAAAATTACCGGACTATCAGTTTAATAAGTCACAGCTGCAAAATACTAACGCGAATTCTTTACAGACGAATGGAAAAACTAGTAGAAGCCGACCTTGGGGAAGATCAGTTTGGATTCCGTAGAAATATCGCAACACGTGAGGCAATACTGACCCTACGACTTATCTTAGAAGATAGGTTAAGGAAAGGCAAACCTACGTTTCTAGCATTTGTAGACTTAGAGAAAGCTTTTGCCAATGTTGACTGGAATACTCTCTTTCAAATTCTGAAAGTGGCAGGGGTAAAATACAGGGAGCGAAAAGCTATTTACAATTTGTACAGAAACCAGATGGCAGTTATAAGAGTCGAGGGACATAAAGGGAAGCAGTGGTTGGGAAGGGAGTGAGACAGGGTTGTAGCCTCTCCCCGATGTTATTCAATCTGTATATTGAGCAAGCAGTGAAGGAAACAAAAGAAAAATTCGGAGTAGGTATTAAAATCCATGGAGAAGAAATAAAAACTCTGAGGTTCGCCGATGACATTGTAATTCTGTCAGAGACAACAAAGGACTTGGAAGAGCAGCTGAACGGAATAGATAGTGTCTTGAAGGGAGGATATAAGATGAACACCAACAAAAGCAAATCGAGGATAATGGAATGTAGTCGAATTAAGTCTGGTGATGCTGAGGGAATTAGATTAGGAAATGAGACACTTAAAGTAGTAAAGGAGTTTTGCTATTTGGGGAGCAAAATAACTGATGATGGTCAAAGTAGAGACGATATAAAATGTAGACTGGCAATGGCAAGGACAGTATTTCTGAAGAAGAGAAATTTGTTAACATCGAGTATAGATTTAAGTATCAGGAAGTCGTTTCTGAAAGTATTTGTAGGGAAGTGAAACAGGGACGATAAATATTTTGGACAAGAAGAGAATAGAATCTTTCGAATTGTGGTGCCACAGAAGAATGCTGAAGATTAGATGGGTAGATCACATAACTAATGAGGAAGTGTTGAATAGGATTGGGGAGAAGAGAAGTTTGTGGCACAACTTGACTAGAAGAAGGGATCGGTTGGTAGGACATTTTCTGAGGCATCAAGGGATCACCAGTTTAGTATTGGAGGGAAGCGTGGAGGGCAAAAATCGTAGAGGGAGACCAAGAGACGAATACACTAAGCAGATTCAGAAGGATGTAGGCTGCAATACGTACTGGGAGATGAAGAAGCTTGCACAGGATAGAGTAGCATGGAGAGCTGCATCAAACCAGTCTCAGGACTGAAGACCACAACAACAACAACAAAGCTAGGGTCAGCAATTGCGGAATGCTGTTCAAGTGTTCAGAGTCCTTATCAAAAAGGTATGATATTGGATATCGAATTCAGGTATGTACTGCTGGGATCTTAACAGGTCGATACTGTCCGGTACGAAAGTGTAACAAAAGTGCTTGGGGAATTTAAATGCTATTCCATGAAGAAAGACAACATAGTTCTCACGAAACTGTGTTAAGTAAATTTCGAAAACCTGCATTCGAAGAAGACTGCGCAACCACAATGCTACCACCACTGTATTCTCATAGGAATCACATGACTGGGCACCATAACGCTACCACCACTGAATCTGTCATGGGGATCGCAAGAGAAGAGTGATTATAACGCAGTCATTTCTTCCCTTGTTCAGTATGTAAATGCAGTAGATTGGGTAAAGTAATCTCTGGAGTGTAGTTTATGATTACGCGTTAGGCACAGACTTGGTCGTATAGTGCCTGTGTATATGCTACTGTTATGGCGACATTAATAAGTTGCAATATAGGACCGAACAGATTTTTGAATGAGGACAAATCATCTATACACAGGAGGAAATTGCTGCAATTATACTAGAGGCATGTAGGGATACCGTATTTAATGTTATAGCAGCGTACATGGCTCTTAGGGAAACTTTGTATCCTTGCACGAGAAAATGACACCTTCTGAAAAGCCACGTGCATTTGAAACCTTTTTTGGATAATTTTGATACGTCCTGTCACGTGGTATCATCTTTGTTCCAGCCCACCGACAAGCGCCGGCACGAAGACGAAGACCGGAAGAGCAGAGAGGGCTGCGAGATGACGTCTGCCAGTAGCCCGGTGGTTAGGATGAAATGAAATGATCGCACGGCATTGTTGGCCAGGAGACCCCATGCGGGGTGTTCCTTTTTAGCTGACGCCACTTCGGCGACTTGCGAGTCAGTGATGATGAAATGATGATCAAGGACACACAACACCCAGTCATCTCGAGGCAGAGAAAATCCCTGACCCCGCCGGCTGATTAGGATGTCACCTCGCCCCTCCTGCCAGCCTCGGCCGGACAGTACTAGACCGGCACTTGCGGAGAGTAGAAGACGCGCTCTAGCAGAAGCACTAGCAGAACCGATATTAGTGATCCATAAGCACGTGTGTGATTACTTGTATGGACATTGTCTATAGCGAAGGACATTATGTGTATGTCGCCCATCGCTTGCGAAAACTCGTTGTGACCGAAGTTACGTAATGCCAGTCTACGTTATTGTAATAAAAACCATTAACGTGATTTGCTTGAATTATTGAATAGTTATCCGAGAAAGCCGCATCCTTTAGTCACCCTATAAGAGACGAGTTGGCAGGACCCCACAAAATTGTGTCAGACTTTAAACGAGTTTTTTTTTTTTTTTACTTTATTGTTATTTTAAAGCCTGTACAATAGGCAGGCTGTCAGCAGCACACTACGCTGCTCTTCAGCCATAGAATAAAGAAGCAGCAAAAAACAGGAGAAGACACAGATGTTACAGAACGATGGGCAATAAAACAGGAGACACATAGATACAAAACGGAGCCGTTCACACTCGTCGATAATCCGCACTGCTAACTGATGAGACGAAGCACAAACACTGAAGATGACAATGGCACTGGTGAACGAGGGAGTGTGACGGTGAACACTGAACACTAAACACGACGGCACACACGAAACACTGATGGCGGTGATCTCCGGCGCGCGAATGTCCACGTAGCGTGTGCGAGTCCGGGGACCTGCCAAGGGGGGAAACAGGGGTGAGGTGGGGGAGAGGGGAGAAAAAGGATGCCAATGGTGGAGGAGACGGGGGCAGGAGGAGAGGGACAGCGGAGGGGAGGCCTGGGGGAGGAGGGGGGAGAAAAGGGGGAGGGAGGGAAAAAGGGAGAGAAGGGAGGGAGGGTGCCCAGAGGAGCAAGCACAGGAGGAGGGCGGGAGGATCAAAGTTGGTAGGAGGGGTAGATGGAGGGGAGGAGGGCATCATCAGGGAGGGGGAGCTGGCGGAAGCCACCTTGGGAGAGGGTAAGGAGGGTGGAGAGATGGAGACCGGGCGGGACGTGGGAATACAGGCGCGGCAGCGGGCGGGGATGGGAGAGGATCGAGGATACGAGCGGGTGAGGAGGATCAAGTTTACGGGAGGTGTACAGGATCCGTATCCTTTCAAGGAAAAGGAGGAGGTGGGGGAAGGGGATGAGATCATTTGAACGAGGGTAATTCGCCAATAAATAGCTGATGTTTGCTTCAGATCTACTAGAGGCATATGGAGATATTGTATTTAGCGGTGTGGGCGCATACATGCGCCGCATACATTATGTAACAATTTCTTAACTGTGTGGAACTGGGAAACAACACCCAGTAGCCTTCGTTTTCGTTAGTGTGTATCCTAGTCTTTAATTTGCGCGAGATTCTCGTGCATAACACTAGTGCGTTCTCTTGTTAGATGTGTTCCTTAGCGCAAGCTTCACCTGCTTGACACTAGGACACAGGCAAATTGCTGTTCATATTTTCTAATGTATGTAGGTGCTATAAATGGTTCTGGTATGTTTTATTTATTGAGATAGAGGGTTTGAATTAGCACAACCTTTAAAATTTTGACGCCCTTGTGTATGTATCCCTGGGTTTTGATGTGCGTGAGTGTTTCGCGCATGCCACGGGTGCTCTCTCTCTCTCGGTGAAGCTGTCTGCCCTAGTGCTGCCACACCCTCTCCACGCTAGTTGACAGGCTAAGTACTGATAATATGCCATGTTCGCATTGACCATCTCTTCATAATTATGCTGTACAGATGGAGGTGATATTTCAGTTTTAACTACTCAAAACGCCTTCGGCACGATTGTTTTATGCATCTCCACTGCAGGATGTGATTTTAGTAAGTGACTAATTGTTTTTGTGCTTGTAATACTTTGGTAATTTTCATGGTTACTTAAAGCTATAAGTGTTTTTTTCTTCTATCTCAGTTATGTCGCTAAGTTTTTTGGTAATGAAGGTGTCTTCCTGTTCAGGTGTATTTTTGCTTTTGATGAAGGTATATTTAGATATACCGAAACCGTGGTCAAAGATTTCAATAAATCTTTATCCTGCAACTGTTTGGCTGTTATCATTTACCGTGTAAATTTAGGAAATTTAACTGAAAGTGACGTCATGACCATGTGATTGGAAATACCACCACCTGGATCTTTAGTGCAATAGAAAGCTTTAATAGCCACAATGATCAGTATTCTGTGATAGTGGAAATTGTCAACGTGGCTTCTTTCAAAGTCCCTCAAGTATCAGGGGAGAAGTTGAGACAACTGACGAACGCTTTGGTTTGTAGTTATTACTGGATAACCTGGACAGTCTTGTTAGTGATATTGGTAACATAATCTACACTGAAAATGGCATGCTTCTTAGAAGAATAATTTAAATGCACTTACACCCATCACAGAACTCTTTTGTGAAATTGTGGTTGTTAAAATCTATAATCAAAAGGGCAGCAAAGATCAATTAGCCAAGGGCAGGTCTGTAATGTTAAAAAAATGGAAATATATGGGTGCATTTAAGAATTATCTACGTGGTAAATTCTTGAAGTTCACCTCTGCAAGACATGGCGTCAAAGCAAAACTACCATTTCTCCTGCGCGGAAATGACAATGTGACACTCAGAGGCATATTGGAAAAAACTGGCAAGTGTAATTGGCCAAAGTTAAAATGGCTGCACTAACGGATGTGCTGTATGGGATATTGTAGCAACTCCATGTAGACAACAATTACCTTATGGGCCTGAATACAGAATAAAATTTTGCTGGGATTTTTAACGAAATGGAAATGTGTGACTACCTAACATCAAACCGACTTAAAGAACACGAGCTTCAGCTGTAGAGTAAAGGTATGTAACAGATTTATATGTCAAATCAAAAGCGCAACGGTGAACAAAAGTACAGTATGCTGAACCATCTTACCGATTTTATAAGGTGCCTTCATATGTTTTAAGAGCAAATTTTTGTGTCATCATTGGCTAAAGAACATGATATTGCCAGACTGGAAACTACAATTTATAACTGATGTATATTATCCTGTCAAAGACAGTATTAGACACAAATGTATTAGACACTAGCAGGCAGTATTTACAACATGCTGCTCTGTATTCTGTGACAGTTACTTCTATGTAGTGAAAACTGTTGGATAGCTTACAGAAAAGTTGCTATGTTGTGTCTAACATTGTTCTACAATTTGCTCGGGCAACAAGAATATTCGAAAATTGCCTGGTGTACAAGTAAAACTTCCAGACAAAAAAGGCTAAGAAAAGATTATAAACTATGCTCTGTCTGATTATATTTTTAATTATTTACCTATAAACTACGTAAAAATTGTTAACACAGACTCCAACACAGATGATGTAAGCAATATACTTAAATGTTATAGTAAAGCTGGAGAAATATAGTTTCCTCTATGTTGGGCATTGTTATTTACAATACTACCAAATATAGATATTTATGAATTGGGATTGGTTTCCAAACACAAAGTTACAGCACAAGTCTTATTATGCAATGTACCGGACAGACTTAAACCATTCCCTTTAAAGAAATAACTCCTTCATAATTAGTAAATGTGTCACGTACACAAAAAGTAAAACTGGAAATGGAAGAGATCGAAGTCGAAAGCCGAAAACTGGAGTATCTGTCAAAGTCAATTTCTGTGAAGTAAAAATAAAAACTGGTATTGGAAAAAGAAACCATTGCAGGATATGACTGGGGAACACAAGATATCAGCACTTACTGTAAATAGCAATGCAAAGTGGCCATACACTAGAGCATGCACAGAAAATGATTGATTTGAGGACATTTGCTAAATTAGAGAACACGCAAAAAATTGCTTATTAACCTCCACTCCCATCTGGCTCTGCTTAAAAAGAATGTTTACAGTGTATTTGAATGTGTTGGAGTGGACGGTGTGCATCTAGCAACAGAAAAGCTGTTTGCAGAGTTTAAAACCGACGGATAATTACTTTTAATGGTAATTCTTTTGCAAGAATTGTAAACTTAAAGTTCTATACTGAAATTCCGCAAAAATGTGTAGGAGAAGAGTTGGTAACACACACCTAAGATGTAGAATGCTTTACCAGCAGTGCAATGCGGGAAATAAAATTCAAAATTAGAATTACGAAATAGTCTCGGCTAGGAAAACTGCACGAAGGAACGGAGCAAATTGTTAACCGGGATACAATGTTAATCTGTCAGGAAGTTTCAGGGATACAATAGATAGTGTAGTGGAAAAAATTGATTTGTGTTAGAATTTGACACCATATTTCCTTTTTGTTTATTGATTTACTGGCTGGAAAAAGAATTAGATGAGTCACAACTAGATGTAAATAATAAGTTAAAAATTGAGCTGGATGTTATCAAAACTACGCCAAACAAACACAAAGGAAGAATTGTTTTCCATGCGTAGATATAAACGCAAAAATTAATAAAAAAATTTTACGAGAATATTTGTTTTCTTATTCGTTAGCATACCAGGTATGGCTTGGTTTCTTTGGTGTCCAACACTGAATCGGATTTCTCACCCTGCCAGAATATCTATGAAGTGTAGGCAGCTGCACTTCTCCCTTCAGTTGTTTACACAGAAAAACCCCCGACAACAGAATCCTAACTGTCGATGCAATGTATCTGTTAGGGCAACGTAGGCAAGTGTCTTTACTTTAGCTATCTTAATATAGGTTTATGCTTCCTTGTTCTTACAAAATCTCGCAACCTGACCATCACCATTTTTCTGATGGGATCCCAACCTTACAAAGGTAATACACATTTTAGTTTCTCGTATGTTGTTGACACAGAACACTAATCCACTGTAGCTGTCAAAACCTGTTATACACTTGAATGATACAAGGTGACAGCACTTCCGATCACATGATCTTGCCTTCTGAAATTGCTAAATTGCTTGTACTTGCAAGTCAGTTGTTAAATCCTAGCCCATTTATATCAGTCGTGGACAATCGAACGTACTAAGTGTACACAGAGCCTGAGTAAACTTAGCATGTTCGCTTCTAAAAGTACTGTGCCGTATGTTCTAACATGCTCTACATATTATTTAAGTAATGTCAAATGTGTTGGCTTAAACTGTTTTAACCTTTATCCGTGAAGATGATCGATGACTGAAACCGGTTGATATTTGGGTTTAAAATAAAAGCAGCTGATGGTCAAACATGCATTTTATTTATTACTTGACGGCTGTTGATAGTCACCTTCCAAAAATTTCTATGTGCGTGCCCGTGTATGCATCATGAGTGCCCCACAAGATAGTATCTGGGAGTAGATCCACTTGCGTTATTGCCAGGGTAGTGTTTGGAGGTGTATCGGCCCATGTTAGGTTCATGATAGGGTCTAGGGAGGCACACACAATGCAGGGTAGGACCTGTATCACAACATATTAACGTCACCATCATGGTAGCAGACGCAATGACAGATACAGGAGCAACTCTGTGCCTAGCATGTTATCAGAAATTACGCTCCAGAGATTATTTTACGCAGCCTATTCCATCTGAATATTCAACAAGAGAAGAAAATGACTATGTCAAAATAATTCTTATGATATACAATGGTAGTAGCATTATGGCTGCACAGTCTTCTTCGAATACAGCTTCTTGAAATTTACTGAGCCATGCCGGCTCTTATCGATACTTTATGTCACTATGCTCTTTGGCTGTTCCACTGAAATGGCTTCGAGTGTGGCTCCCGAAAGGGCATGTGCGCCGGCTTCCGCGTTCGCAGAGAAGGGTCCATATCTGGCGGTCAAGAAGGAAGGTTCCAGCTGGCACCAGCAGCATGGAGTACATTCCGAGTGGACAAGCTGAGTGGGTGCCTCCATAATAGCACCTGAGAGATTGCACGACGCCGACGCAGTTCCAGTGCGAACGTGTGGACAGGAGGCGAACTGGACGGCTGTACATCTGGCGAAGGAATCGTCGGATTGTGCGGCACGTCCAAAGCAAAATCGGTGAACCAGTTGCCACTTGGAACGACTCGTGTACAACAAAAAAGAACTGATACGGGTGAGCACGTTTCAGAATATTTCCTGTTGTTCTGCGCTTGTGCCGCAAAGCCAGCTTTAAAATACAGTCATGTCTGTTTAGTACTATTTGCCGGAAATTCACTCCCTGTTGTTCTGCAGTGAGTTTCTTGCTTGGTGTTTATTACGGGTGCTGACAGACTTGAAATGAGTTGATTATTCATTGTTTGTGAACAGTTTTGTGAACGACTTTGCATTTGTCATCTAACAAGTGCTCTGTTTTACTCCCAGTCCAACGGAGAAGCAGAACGCTTCTTACGCACTTTTAAACAACAGATGGCCAAGCTTCGCACTTATGGGAACAAACACTCTAACTCTTTCTCGCTTCCTATCGCTCCCACCCTTGAGACGGAACATCATCGGCGGAACTTCTGCATGGCCACCGCCATAGAACGCTGCTACATCCACCACAGCATCCGGCGCCGATGGTCCGTAAGTATCGTTTTGCACCGCGCGGTCTCGTTCTTTTAGGGGTTTATGACAACCGTGGGCGCTGGGAAAGAGGCGTGATCCAGGAATGCATTGGCTCTTTTACGTATTTGATTGCAGCTGCCGGTGGTTTGCAGCGCCGCCACCAGAAGCAAGTTCGTGCTTGTCATTTGCTGCTGCTTTTCTTCCCCCACATCAGTTTTCCAGAGGATGTTCCTGTTGCCTCAAAAGCCAAATGGTGGGGTACTGTTGGGAGTATGCTGTCCTCCACAGTCATGGCTCCCGATTCATCTCTACGTCCAGCGTCATGCCTCCCCCGTCGTTGTCGTTCGCATCCTCCCTATACAACAGTGGGGCATTTGGGGGGGTGGGGGGGGAGGGGAGGAATGTGCTGGCGTAAGCTGTCGCTAACAAAGCAGTCGGGCTCGATTAGTTGGCGATGGATCAAGCGCGCCTATCATGAGAGAGGCCAGAGACACTTCGACAAGCACCATGCCGCCAACGCCCTCTAGATAGCAAGTATTTAGGCCGTCGCCGCTGACTGGAGGGCCTCACTGACTCACTCTTCCAGTTTGGCGTCTGTCGGTTCATTACAGAGCGGGCTCAGTTCACGTCACAGGCCACGACAGTACAAAGCGACCAGATTAGTGCCTATAGCGGGACTAGCATTGAGAACTAAAGTTTGTAATTGCAAGAATAGCGACCGAGCGAGGTGGCGCAGTGGTTAGCACACTGGACTCGCATTCGGGAGGACGACGGTTCAATCCCGTCTCCGGCCATCCTGATTTAGGTTTTCCGTGATTTCCCTAAATCGTTTCAGGCAAATGCCGGGATGGTTCCTTTGAAAGGGCACGGCCGATTTCCTTCCCGATCCTTCCCTAACCCGAGCTTGCGCTCCGTCTCTAATGACCTCGTTGTCGACGGGACGTTAAACACTAACCACCACCACCACATTGCAAGAATAGCGATATTGTCTGCGAGAGGAGTATTACTGATGAGCTTGTACCACAACACATGGACTCTATTCCAGTTAAGTCAGTTTTAATGTAAATAAAGAACCATATCAATCCACATGTGCATTTGTGTTGTAAAAGAGGATACCGCCACCCATAAGAACATCCTCTCTCTTGCTTCCTTCTCTCCCTTGCTTCTACAGTTTGTTGTTAAATTGCTTCTGTCTCTTAATTTGTTCTTGCTATTGTTGGCTGAAATTAAACGTTATTTGCCCCAGGTTTAAATTGATCATTTATTCGTTTGAGTACTGGGTTGCGCAGGGAGAATAGATCTGAGTGGTACAGTTGGTCTGTTACTGCTTAGCGAGTGCGTCTGGTTTTAAGATTTTTGTTATGTGAGTATTGTAACTCGTCTTAGTCGATGCTGTAACTTTTGCCTAATTCTATTCGATTAGGCTTCCGTCATCAGTACTGTTTCTTGCATGATTCAACTAAGATGTAGTACACTTGTACTAGGTTTTCCAGGACTTGTTGTTGTTGGTTTATTATACCAGAGTTAATAGCTACTGGCATAAGATACAAGCGATATTCTTTTAACTTATTCTTATTCTTATTTTTGAGGTTTAAATTATGAAAAAATGGCTCTGAGCACTATGGGACTCAACTGCTGAGGTCATTAGTCCCCTAGAACTTAGAACTAGTTAAACCTAACTAACCTAAGGACATCACAAACATCCATGCCCGAGGCAGGATTCGAACCTGCGACCGTAGCGGTCTTGCGGTTCCAGACTGCAGCGCCTTTAACCGCACGGCCACTGCGGCCGGCGTTTAAATTATGTATTAGTACTGTGAAATGATATTTTAAAAATATTTCTGGGCATGGGAAATGCAATGTGTAATCCTGTGAAGTTTTGAAGATCCACTCACTCCTGTGATTTGATTAATGTGCTTATGTTAAATGTATTACATTTATATGTTTCAGAAGTACCAGTGACTGCACTATTTGCCCAGTGTCCTATAGAGGGGTGCGTCCAGTACTGTGCAATATTTCAAGGTTTGACTCCCGTCCACACTCGTTTGATTGTAAAAGGAAGCTAACTGGACACCTGCTGGCATTTATATAATTGTACTGTAAACTTTTCCGCACACTAAATGAGCGCAGTGCTGGTTTATTTTAATAAATTTATTACTGTGCAAATAATATTTATTTTACGGCCTAGCCCTACCACTCTATTGGCTCACTGAATATTTCACTTACATAATACGTTTTTTCAAGAACTCCATTGCCTTTCTTTGATAAAATCCCATTTATGTTGCAAAGCATTTCTTTTGAATGAAACTATATCTACCTCTTAAGGTCCTAGCACCACATCTCTGAATTCTATGCCTGACGTCATACCTGTTTGATAACCGCTCCAAACACTTGAACAATACTCCAGATTTGCATGCGATTTCCTTTACACATACTATGATTTTTCCCAAAACGATTCCATTCACCTTCCCTAATGCTGATGGTTCCATGTCATAGCTATCAAGCTAGCATGTAAGTAGTCACATATCTACAGGGCGGTCCATTGATAGCGACCGGGCCAAATATCTCACAAAATAAGCATCAAACGAAAAAACTACAAAGAACGAAACTCGTCTAGCTTGAAGGGGGAAACCATGTGGCGCTATGGTTGGTCCGCTAGATGGCGCTGCCATAGATCAAACGGATATCAACTGCGTTTTTTAAAAATAGGAACCCCCATTTTTATCACATATTCGTGTAGTACGTAAAGAAATATGAATGTTTTACTTGGACCACTTTTTCGCTTTGTGATAGATGGCCCTGTAAGAGCCACAAACGTATAAGTACGTGGTATCACGTAACATTCCGCCAGTGCGGACGGTATTTGCTTCGTGATACATTACCCGTGTTAAAATGGACCAGTTGCGGAAAAGGTCGGTATCGTGTTGATGTATGGCTATTGTGATCAAAATGCCCAACGGGCGTGTGCTATGTATGCTGCTCGGTATCCTGGACGACATCATCCAAGTGTCCGGACCGTTCGCCGGATAGTTACGTTATTTAAGGAAACAGGAAGTGTTCAGCCACATGTGAAACGTCAACCACGACCTGCAACAAATGATGATGCCCAAGTAGGTGTTTTAGTTGCTGTCGCGGCTAATCTGCACATCAGTAGCAGACAAATTACGCGAGAATCGGGAATCTCAAAAACGTCGGTGTTGAGAATGCTACATCAACATCGATTGCACCCGTACCATATTTCCATGCACTAAGAATTGCATGGCGACGACTTTGAACGTCGTGTACAGTTCTGCCACTGGGCACAAGAGAAATTACGGGACGATGACAGATTTTTTGCACGCGTTCTATTTAGCGACGAAACGTCATTCACCAACAGCGGTAACGTAAACCGGCATAATATGCATCATTGGGCAACGGAAAATCTACGATGGCTGCAACAAGTGTAACATCAGCGACCTTGGCGGGTTAATGTATGGTGCGACATTATGGGAGGAAGGATAATTGGCCCCCATTTTATCGATGGCAATCTAAATGGTGCAATGTGTGCTGATTTCCTACGTAATGTTCTACCGATGTTACTACAAGATGTTTCACTGCATGACAGAATGGCGATGTACTTTCAACATGATGGATGTCCGGCACATAGCTCGCGTGCGGTTTAAGCGGTATTGAATAGCATACTTCATGACAGGTGGATTGGTCGTCGAAGCATCATACCATGGCCCGCACGTTCACTGGACCTGACGTCCCCGTATTTCTTTCTGTGGGGTAAGTTGAAGGATATTTGCTATCGTGATCCACCGACAACGCCTGACAACATGCGTCAGCGCACTGTCAATGCATGTGCGAACATTACGAGAGACGAACTACTAGCTGTTGAGAGGAATGTTGTTACACGTATTGCCAAATGCATTGAGGTTGGCGGACATCATTTTGAGCATTCATTACGTTAATGTGGTATTTACAGGTAATCATGCTGTAACAGCATGCGTTCTCAGAAATGATAAGCTCATAAAGGTACATGTATCACATTGGAACAACCAAAATAAAATGTTCAAACGTACCTACGTTCTGTATTTTAATTTAAAAAACCTACCTGTTACCAACTGTTCGTCTAAAATTGCGAGCCATATGTTTGTGACTATTACAGCGCCATCCATCACAAAGCGAAAAAAGTGGTCCAACTAAAACGTTCATATTTCTTTACGTATTACCCGAATATGTAATTAAAAAATGGGGGTTCATATTAAAAAAGAAACGTAGTTGATATCCGTTTGACCTATGGCAGTGCCATCTAGCGGGCCAACCATAGCGCCATCTGGTTTCCCCCTTCAAGCTAGACAAGTTTCGTTTTTTGTAGTTTTTTCGTTTGACGCTTATTTCGTGAGATATTTGGCCCGGTCACGATCAATGGACCACCCTGTATACTTTAATAAATATGCAACACTAAATGTTCTCCCTAACTATATTTTTTCAAAAACATACAAGATGCTTGTTGTAATACGCAAGTATAATTACAGATCTCTGATTGTGAAAGGCGAAACTCAGTCTTGCGTCCAAAACAAAATTGTCGTTATTATTTATCAAAACAAATTAGATGAAGAATAAAAAATTGTGGCGTTTTTATTATATAGCAGTAAAAAAACGCTGCTGATAATCAAAATATGTAAAGAGTTCTTCTCCAAAATTACTAAAAACAGAAGGCGCTAGCACTGATCGCACTTATAGTTGAAAGGGTAGTATAATTAAAATGGACAGTGTTATTGTCACGTCTCAACTATCTGTACTATTTGTCAAAAACTTTTCTTAGTTTCATTAAACACCAATATCACAGTCAACCACGCATTTCAGCGATCGCCATGTCAGGATAAAAAAAAATGTTGTTGCAGTACAGAACATTTCTCATCTTGTACAAATCATACTGTCACCCAGAGCAGAGTGGATGACGCTTCGCCATTTTACAACAAAACTGGAACAAACTGACTCATATAGTGTCAGTTACGGGATCACAAATGTTATTCCTGAACGAAATTGTAAGAAATTTTTTCCGTACATCACTATGTTGCAGCGAAGCTGGAGCAAACTACCCTGGAATTCACATCCAGTGCAAGGCATAGGGTTCCACTCTAAGTTTTTGCGTGTGAGTTCTGATTTTTTTTATTCACAAAATATTTCGGTTTATATCTTTGAGTCTGGCGGGAAGTTGTAATCACGTATGCCCTATCAGCCTGAACAGCACCTAATAACTATGTTTGATCTTGTTTTCATTACAGTAGCCCGATGGAAACTACGCATGTCACTGCCGTGAACCATGTAGTGCTAATGTGGTATTTTACTGCTGATATTATTTCAGACGTGTTTTAGGAGACTGGTCTCACATTTGGGAGGACAACGATGCAAATCTGAATCCAGCCATCCAGATTTAGTTTTCCTGTGATACCCCTAAATCGCTCCAGTCAATTGCCAGGATGGTTCCTTTGAAAGAGCATAGCCGGTATCCTTCTCTATACTTGAAATCTACGAGCGTGTACTCCGTCTCTTATGACCTTTATGTCAACGGGATGATAAAGCCTAATGTTCCTTCCTTCCGACGATTTTGTTCCCGACTGCTAGTACAATATAAAAGTAACAGATCTGTCTGGCTGTTTTTATACGTAGTACGTTACATTTATTTACTCTCAGGTTCAACTGCAACTCTCTGCGCCAATCATCAATCCTCCACAGGTCTTCTTAGATTTTGACACAGTGATTTGGCACTGCAATCTTTGTACGGACAACAGCATCATTCGGTAAAAGTTTTATGAAGCTTCCATTGTTATCTATTGTAAACGACAGCCAACCTGTAACGACCCTTCGAGTCTAAATTACTGTTGTGTGTCCATTTCATCCCGTAATGTGTTATTATGGGAGAAGCAAAAGTGCACCATTTGTTTAGAGGATGGTGGTGGTCGCTATTGCTCAATTAAGCTTTAAAAAAATGGTTCAAATGACGCTGAGCACTATGGGACTTAACATCTGAGGTCATCAGTCCCCTAGAACTTAGAACTACTTAAACCTAACTAACCTAAGGACATCACACACACACCCATGCCCGAGGTAGGATTCTAACCTGCGACCGTAGCGGTCGCGCGGTTCCGGAATGAAGCGCCTAGAACCGCTCGGCCATCACGGTCGGCTAGGCTTTTAAACATGACAGTAATTGTTTAAATGTGATGTAGACATATGATAATTGTGCTGAAAAATATGAATTTTAAGCCAGTTGTACATGTTTGTTGTCAAGCCCTAACCCTCCGTGATTGCAGCGGTGGTGAGAGGTTTCGTCATTACTTACTCGTCGGTCTCGTAGCGTCAGGACCCGCTGGCGTGCCGCCGCACGTGTGTCGCCTGCGAGACAGCACTCTGCTCACCAGTAGGTTATTGCGGCATCGGTGGAGAAGGATGAGGGGGTAGAGGCTGCCGAACTGGTCAAACAGAGCTGAGACAAGTTACACGCTACCGATCTCAGATACACAAGGTACATCGAATGACACAACAGTATTTCAATATCTTTAAAACTAAATAAGGTAATATTTCACAGTGAATAAACATTTACCCAATGCACCTCTAAATTAACAACTTTTAATCACTTCATGTTATTTCAACAAATGGTATCTCAGATGATAACACTGAAAGCTACGTATCTGTATCTATTTTCTTTACAGATTTACGACGTTTTTTCTATGTTTTTCGTTGTGCAAGTGTTTGTCAGAACATTGTACACTCGACAGTTACACTGCAAACGAATACAGCACGAATACCTCAGATTTTGTGACACTTCTGTATTTATTTAAGAGGGGTAGCACGTCAAACTGGCTGACTTGTAGCGGGAGAGGCACCACAGGACATTTTAATTTCCACAATCTACACTTTTACAAAAATATTCATACAACTTTGTCAGCATAACCAGGACGGATTCAAGATTCACACTTATAGCAGTGGAAGTTCAAAAATATAACAAAATATTTTTTTTACATGTGAAATCTCATCATTTTTCACATACTATTAGTTGCATTTGTTGCTGTAGGTACACTTTCCTTCATAAGTAACAGGGATTCTTCGATGAATGTTGCACAGCATACAAACCATACTTAGAAATGCCTGAAACTCTAGAATTTTCCAAATCTGTTAAAAACTGTGGTTAAAATTGAGATAATGAACTATAAAATTTGAGTTTTTTCTAAACATGGAGTTTACAGTGTAACAACTCATCCAGTTTTTCATAAATTAAATAAATTCTAGAGTTTCATACACCTGTAAGCATAGTTTGTATGCCGTGCTAAATTCATCGAACAGCCTCTCTTACTTATGAAGAAAAGTGTACCTATAGCGACAAATGCAGCCAATAGTAAGTGAAAAAAATGAAGAAATTTCACATGTAAAAGAATAATTTTGTTATGTATTTGAGCTTCCACTGCTATGAGTGTCAATCCTGAATCCTTCCTGGTCATGCTGACAAAGTTTTATGAATTTATTTTTAAAAGTATAGACAGTGGAAATTAAAATGTCCTGTGGTGCCTCTCCTGCTCCAAGTCGGCCCGTTTGACGTCCTACCCCCCTTAACGAACAGTTTACTATTTTGCCAGTAACTTTATTTAAATGTTAATTGCAAGTGCTGTTAAAAAAATCTGTGCTAATTCAAAAGCGGACTATCACATGTCTTAGCGGATACCACATCTGAAAAGACAACCAGAGATGCTTCTGACAAGAAGGCGTAAATAATTTTTTAAATAATGTATTTGCTCTTGGAACAGGATCCTGTCCAGATAAAAGACTAAGAATGAAATACAGGTGCCTAACACAAACATTAAAGAACACAAACTTATTACTGAGTAAGCACCCATATGACTTGTCCTTGCAGTTACACAGTACTCCACTGATTCTATGAGATGAGGATGGAGGTATATTAATTTCCTGTGGCTATTCAAAAAGAATGGCAAAAGTATCCATGGCTATTGTTGTGTAACAAGCTCTAAAAAATTTCTTGTTATCGTCGGAATTTCGTAGTATAGAGCTTTGTCATTCAACGTGAGCATACTTTGGGTAGAATACTAGCTTCTTTATTTATGAATGATACTATACTAGCAATTTTTGTGAATGATCTGAGTGTGATCGGATATTTATAACGTTTCTTTTATTTAAAGATTGTTGTAACATATTAATTTAATGTGGGAAAGTGGTCTATGTGAGCCAGATCATGTCTGTAGCACGTAAGAGCGATTTATTTGTGGTGGGGACGGCCTTCAGCCAACGGAATAGCAGCCAGTAGCGGAATACAATGGGAGTGAAATGGAGACTATGACTTCGCGAGTGAAGAGCTCAAAGGAGCGCTTCTGGACTCTTTATGTCGAGTGCTGGAAGGAGGCAGACATGCCTGTACTAATGAAGGATATTTGATCGTGAAGGTGTTTGATTTTAGGTGGTTAACGGAAACTACCACACTTTAACTTCTGAAGGTAATTTGTATTTTGAGAGGTCTGAATGTGGTCCATAGTAGGACTCTTTTTCTGCTTGTATTATGGAACTAAGGACAGGCAGAGTATGAGTTACTATTCTTTGTACTGTGTGCGTTAATTTGTGAACCATCATGTTGACTCTGTTTTGAGCTTGTGGATATTTCGTGTACTGAGATTGAGAAACGGACTTACTTTTCGCGTATGTGTGATGACTATTTAGTCTGGGGAATTTGCTACCATTCTCGTGATGATCTCAACGTGACTTTACTGCATTTGGTAAGAGTACTGTCTGTGTTTTTATTGGATATCGTAGGACCACTTCCCGTTTATTTGAGATGTCCTGTCTTGAATAACAGTCATTCAACATAATTCTCTGTCGTACACATCAATTACAGACGTTACAATAGAACCCTTGCTATGAAATTATTCATTATTTATTTTATTTTTCTGTGTAATTTTTAACTCGCAATTCTAGCGAGTACACAGACCGTAGGATCACAGCTGCACGTTATTATTTGCAGCGAATTCGCTGCGGGCCATGAAAGCAGTTGCGTATGTATGTCGATACTATGACTACATCAAGCTACTCTTTTTTTTTAAACAGACCCGTGCATTCGCCAGCTACCTAAAGCATGAGTAACCACAGGTAAAGACGCAACTGGTGGGCTCATATGCGATGTTGTTTGGAAGGGCAACGACGCAACAGCAGTAACCGTTAGGTACCTTCGCACCCACTCGTGGTAGACAAAACAGGCCAGGATACTGTTGCAGAAGCACCAGAAAAATCATGCTAGGTTTGAAAGAATGCAAAGTCGCGAACTTTGGCAAACGGTTACAGATGCTTAATTTGGATTTTGATGCGAGATGCTTTTAATAGTTTCCGCAACTAAACTCTGTCTCGGAATCTAGCAAAAATCCAAAGAGGTTCTGGTCGTAAGTAAAGTGTACTAGCAGCAGTCCGAAATCAGTACCTTTATTACGTGACAGAAATGGTAATGTTACCGACAACAACGCCAATAAAGTGGTGTTTCTTAACATAGTTTTCCATAATTGTTTTACCAAAGAAGATGCTGTAAATTTTACAGATTTCTAATCAAGAACAGCTTCCAAAATCAGTAATTTGAAACTAGAGACTCTTGTTTTACCAAAGCAATTTGTCATTTAATAAAGGAAACTCTACCTGTCCAAAATGTATATCAGTTACGTTCCTTTCAGAGAATACTGTTGAAATAATTCCATTTTTAGACCTGTATTAAATACTGTATCATCGATTTGTAGTATGATTTTTGAACATTTTCTGTGTTCCAACATCATGAAATATCTCGAAGAAAACGAACTAGTGAAACAACCAGTCCAGATTGAGACAATATCGTTCTCGTGACAAACAAACTAATAAATGTTATTGACCAGGCACTTCAAGGTTAGTCCATATTTTTAGATTTCCACAAGGCCTTTGAGGCCGTTCTTCTGATCAAATTGCGTGCTTGTAGAGTATTGTCTTTGATACTGGATTCGTGATTTCCTGTTTGAAAGATCATAGTTCATAATATCCGACGCGAAGTCATCTACACTCCTGCAAATGGAAAAAAGAACACATTGACACCGGTGTGTCAGACCCACCATACTTGCTCCGGACACTGCGAGAGGGCTGTACAAGCAATGATCACACGCATGGCACAGCGGACACACCAGGATCCGCGGTGTTGGCCGCCGAATGGCGCTAGCTGCGCAGCATTTGTGCACCGCCGCCGTCAGTGTCAGCCAGTTTGCCGTGGCATACGGAGCTCCATCGCAGTCTTTAACACTGGTAGCATGCCGCGACAGCGTGGACGTGAACCGTATGTGCAGTTGACGGACTTTGAGCGAGGGCGTATAGTGGGCATGCGGGAGGCCGGGTGGACGTACCGCCGAATTGCTCAACACGTGGGGCGTGAGGTCTCCACAGTACATCGATGTTGTCGCCAGTGGTCGGCGGAAGGTGCACGTGCCCGTCGACCTGGGACCGGACCGCAGCGACGCACGGATGCACGCCAAGACCGTAGGATCCTACGCAGTGCCGTAGGGGACCGCACCGCCACTTCCCAGCAAATTAGGGACACTGTTGCTCCTGGGGTATCGGCGAGGACCATTCGCAACCGTCTCCATGAAGCTGGGCTACGGTCCCGCACACCGTTAGGCCGTCTTCCGCTCACGCCCCAACATCGTGCAGCCCGCCTCCAGTGGTGTCGCGACAGGCGTGAATGGAGGGACGAACGGAGACGTGTCGTCTTCAGCGATGAGAGTCGCTTCTGCCTTGGTGCCAATGATGGTCGTATGCGTGTTTGGCGCCGTGCAGGTGAGGGCCACAATCAGGACTGCATACGACCGAGGCACACAGGGCCAACACCCGGCATCATGGTGTGGGGAGCGATCTCCTACACTGGCCGTACACCACTGGTGATCGTCGAGGGGACACTGAATAGTGCACGGTACATCCAAACCGTCATCGAACCCATCGTTCTACCATTCCTAGACCGGCAAGGGAACTTTCTGTTCCAACAGGACAATGCACGTCCGCATGTATCCCGTGCCACCCAACGTGCTCTAGAAGGTGTAAGTCAACTACCCTGGCCAGCAAGATCTCCGGATCTGTCCCCCATTGAGCATGTTTGGGACTGGATGAAGCGTCGTCTCACGCGGTCTGCACGTCCAGCACGAACACTGGTCCAACTGAGGCGCCCGGTGGAAATGGCATGGCAAGCTGTTCCACAGGACTACATCCAGCATCTCTACGATCATCTCCATGGGAGAATAGCAGCCTGCATTGCTGCGAAAGGTGGATATACACTGTACTAGTGTCGACATTGTGCATGCTCTGTTTCCTGTGTCTATGTGCCTGTGGTTCTGTCAGTGTGATCATGTGATGTATCTGACCCCAGGAATGTGTCAATAAAGTTTCCCCTTCCTGGGACAATGAATTCACGGTGTTCTTATTTCAATTTCCAGGAGTGTAGTATAATTGAAGTTATTATCAGAATTCCCCAGGGGAGCGTTACAGGCCCTCTGTTGTTCTTAATCTATAAAGGACTTTGGAGACGATCTGAGCAGTCCTCTTAGACTGTTTGTAGATCATGCTGTCGTGTTCCGCATACTTGAGTCATCATATGATCAAAATGAATTACAAAATGATTTAGACAAGGTATCTGCATCGTGCGACAATTTGCGGTTAACCTTGAACAATAAAAAGTGTGAGGTCACCAGCATGAGTACCAAAAAAGTTCCATTAAATTTCGGTCACACGATAATTAATACAGGCTGTAATTTCAATATAACTGCATTTATGAACAACTTAAATTGAAACAATCACATTACAATACAATTTTTGTAGCGAACACAAACTGCACTTATCCGTTCTCTTGTATAGTATTGTTGAGCGGCGTGGAATCCTTACGACATGAAATTGAAGGAGGACATCGAGAAAGTTCAAAGAAGGTCATCTCGTTTTGTACTATCGCGAAATAGGCGAGAGAATTTTTCGGGTCTGATAAGTGAGTTGGAGTGCCAGTCATTAAAATAGAGGCGGTTTTAGTTTTAGCGTAATCTTTTCACGAAAATTGAGTCACGAATTTTCTCAGAATGTCAAAATACACGGTCCAGTCACACTAACGTGACTACCGCCTGTGTTCAGCGTCAACGTGAAATAACGGCTCACGGCACTGGAGGGTATATAAAACGCTTTCGGAGGACGTTGAAAATAGTACAGCTGTGATAATACGGAAACGGAACGATATATCTGACGTCCAAAAGAGCATGATCATTGACTTCTGCTCCAACGGTGCATACATTTGCAAAACGGCTAAGTTTGTAAACTGTCCTCGTGCCGCTTTGGTTAAATTATAACGTGCGTGGCAAAATGGCGCTGTGGTGTGCCGTGGGCCACAGATGATAGGGCTAGACGACGGCTGTGGAGATGCGTACGGGCGAATAGATGGACAACTGTTGAGCAACTGGTCGGCGAGACGAACCAAGCCGTGGGCCACAGATGATAGGGCTAGACGACGGCTGTGGAGATGCGTACGGGCGAATAGATGGACAACTGTTGAGCAACTGGTCGGCGAGACGAACCAAGGGGCTACCAACAATGTCTCTTCAACGACCGTTCAGCGAACGTCACTGCATATGGACCCCGCAGTAGGCGCCTGGTGCATGCACCCACGCTGACTGGTGTTCATCGGCGACGATGGCTCGAATTTGGTCGCCCGTACAGCGTCTGGACGTCCACTGAGTGCCTACAGGTGGCCTTTACAGTTGGATCACATTTTATGCTCCATTGGACAGGAGGAAAGCGCCCTGCCACAATCGTCGGGAAGGTCGTAGCCGGAGGAGGGAGCGTTGTGGTCTGGGGAATGTTTTCGTGGCAATCCCTGTGTTGTCTTGCCGTTCTGGAAGGTACAATGAATCAACAAAAATATGCATCTATCCTTGGGGACCGAGTCCACCTATACATACAGTTTGATTTTTCGTCCGCAGCTCGTGGTCGTGCGGTAGCGTTCTCGCTTCCCACGCCCGGGTTCCCGGGTTCGATTCCCGGCGGGGACAGGGATTTTCTCTGCCTCGTGATGACTGGGTGTTGTGTGATGTCCCTAGTTAGATTTAAGTAGTTCTAAGTTCTAGGGGACTGATGACTATAGATGTTAAGTCCCATAGTGCTCAGAGCCATTTGAACCAGCCATTTGATTTTTCCTGGGCCCGATGACATCTAGCAGCAAGACAATACAACGGGTCACACAGCTCTCGGTGTACGCACTGGTTCGAAGAGCATGAGTTTATCGTACTCTTCTGGTCAACAGACCCCCGGGATTAAAAAAAAACAATCGTCAATATGTGAGACCACTTCGATCGGGCTGTTCGCGCCACAGATCTTCAACCAAGAAATCTAGCACAGTTGACTACAGCACTGGAGTCGGTACGGCTCCACATCCCTGTTGGTCCTTACAGTATTTCATTGACTCTCTTTCTGCTCGTCTCGCAACAGCCCCCTCTGAAAAAGTTGGTTATTCAGGTGGTCGCATCAGTGTGACTGAACAGCTCACTTTATTGACTCGCACTCACATAAGAGCATAGTGTTATGGAAAGAGAAATCAGAACTCGCGCAGGAAGATTTAAATGTTCACTTTTCTCGCCTGTTTTGAAGCAGAATGGTGGAGGAATAATGTGAAAATGGCGCTATGAACCATCTGTCAAAGGCTCATGTGCGGTTTGCACAGTAATCATGTATAAGAAGATGTAAGAAACTTTAAACAGATCATGTCAAATCCTCAGCAACAGCAGCACAAAAAGATAACCAATATTTCGTAGGAAAATTTATTTTTACACAGAAAAATCAAAGCTGTGGAATAAACAAAAGAATTGGCCGAGCGGTTCTAGGCGCTTCAGTCTGGAACCACGCGACCGCTACATTCGCAGGTTCGAATCCTGCCACCGGCATGAATGTGTGTGACGTCCTTAGGTTGTTTACGTTTAAGTAGTTCTAAGTTCTAGGGGACTGATGACCTCAGATGTTAAGCCCCATAGTGCTCAGAGCCATTTGAACCATTTTAGAATTCTGGAGCAGTTTTCGTTAGCGAAATTTAAAAGTAACTGGCTAATGCAAATCATTTACTAGCAGAAACACCGTACTCCTCCGACAGGAAGGTTTAATTTAGGGATAAGATTAAAGTTTTTCTACTGCAAAGTTTCTTACTGCTATGCTTTACTGAGAAACAATCACGGAATGTTATATGCTGCTCGTGTATGTGTTGTAATACTGTTGTATTTTTGTCAAGTAATTTTTACTAAATCAACGTGTAGTGCAAAACACAAATGCTTTTGGGATAATCAACATGTAACAGATAGTATCTCCGTACACATGTATCACTCAGGTATGAAGCACTCACAATATCCTTACTTTATAGCTAACAACCAAACACGCACATGTCGGCTGCAATTAATTGGTTCCAATGGCTCTGAGCACTATGGGACTTAACATATGTGGTCATCATTCCCCTAGAACTTAGAACTACTTAAGCCTAACTAACCTAAGGACATCACACACATCCATGCCCGAGGCAGGATTCGAACCTGCGACCATAGCGGTCACGCGGTTCCAGACTGAAGCGCCTAGAACCGCACGACCACACCGGCCGGCTGCAGTTAATTGGTACATCAAGGTTTTTAGTTTCCGAAGTATTCGAAAACTCAGAAAACATTTTTTTTTCATTTGCGTTCGAAACTGCTTGCTCTAGCCTAGAGAGAGCTGTGAAATATCGAGGACTGAAAAAGTCGACTACACTGTTCCGATTACATTTGCAGGTCTTTCATCTTACTTTTTTTTGTTATAACGATTCTATCCTGTCTGGAAGTGAAGAAGAATTACCGAATATGCTGAATGGAATGAACAGTCTAATGAGTACAGAATATGGACTGAGAGTAAATCGAAGAAAGACGAAAGTAATGAGAAGTAGCAGAAATGAGAAAAGAGAGAAACTGAACATCAGGATGGATGGTCACAAAGTAGTGGAAGTTAAGGAATTGTACTACCTAGGCAGAAAAATAACCAATGACGGACGGAGCAAGGAGGACATCAAAAGCAGACTAGCACTGGCAAAAAGGACATTTATCGCCAAGAGGGTCTACTAATATCAAACATAGGCCCTACTTTGAGGAAGACATTTCTGAGGATGTAAGTTTGGAGCACCCCATTGTATGGTAGTGAAATAAGGCCTGTGGGATAATCAGAACAGAAGAGAATCTAAGCATTTGAGATGTGGTGCTACAGACGAATGTTGAAAATGGGGTGGTCTGATAAGGTGAGGAATGAGGAGGTTCTCCACAGAATCGGAGAGGAAAGGAATATGTGGAGAACACTGACAAGGAGAAAGGACAGGATGATGGTACATCTGTTAAGACTTCAGGGACTGACTTCCATGGCACTAGAGGGAGCTGTAGAGGGAAAAAACTGAAGAGGAAGACAGAGATTGGAAAACATTCAGAAAATAATTGAGGACGTGGGTTACAACTGCTCCCTGAGATGAAGAGGTTGGCACAGGAGAGGACTTCGTGGCGGGTCGCATCAAACCAGTCAGAAGACTGATGACTCAAAAATAAAATAACGATACACTAAACGCATTTGAATGCATGAGAATAGCATGCAGCAATCTTCAGAAATTTAATATTAACTTAATGAAATAATAATAACAACTCTAATCATCATCATATGTGTTAATTCTAGAATGTGTCAACCGTCTGCAGACAAATAAGAAAGCATCCATTCATGGAGAATCTAACCTCACATCATTGCACGGGAGCTACGATCATGAATTTCTTCAGGTTAAAATTCTATAGCTCTTTGTTACATGATACATACGTAAGTGAGTCTTACTGTTTTAGATAATTTACCCTAAGGCCTAAAACATATTCCCTCTTTTCAGCAGCAATTCTACAAAATTTCTCTCTCATCTGCCCTCAAAAAGTGCAGCCGAAAGCAGAGCACTGTGATATTATTTCAGTGGTAACTTTCGAAAATCCATAGGACGTCCTATGCTATAAACGTGGCAGTAGGTCCCAGTATGGTCATAGGTGTGACATGAAGCGACTACAGCCAATCACGTACTGCGTATAGCAGCAAGAGGAGGGGAAAAGGATGTCTACACTTTCCCTATACAGAGCTTTACTCATTGCTGCACTTAACTCCATAGAAACAGAAGACGCACGTAGGGTGCGCACGAGATAACTTGGTGTGTAGCCGCGCAAACGGCGTGATAAAGAAAGGCACTATGGTAGTGGCGGTAAGTTCGACAGCTGAAGCCGATGCAAAAACGCGCATCTCGCGTAACTTGTGAGCTCCACCAAGCGAGTCTACAAACGACCGAATCACCAAGTTATGTGCCACGACAAATAATCCGATAAGCATAGCCGTTCGAAGCCTGTAGTTTGCGTACCGAAAAGGAAATACTCACGTAAACAAAGGACCAACCAAAGCAGGACAAGATAGACCAGACGCTGAGAGAAGGAAATCTCGTAACACGAAAATAGGAAAACGAAAGTGATGTAGCAGACAACATCACTTACTACGATACTGATAATGGAAAATGAGGGTCGTGTGTCACATGGAAATTATGTGTCAATCCTGTGACAAATGTTTCAGTAATATTATCAAAATTTGAGCTCAGCCTTTGTTTTCAGAAACTTTATGCCCTCTGAACAGAGGCTGCACATCAGCACTATTAAGGAGTCGTTAACGTTGCAGATTTCTAATACGCTCTCCACACCTCGCGGACGCTGTTCATTGGAACGTAATAGAACATTTGCACCCCAATGGTACCCATCTGGATACACCTAACAGATCAACTAGTTCTTAAGAAAGGCATCACACTGGTTGCTCAGCAGAATAAACTAAATGCTGATGGTTAATGGTTATATTTGTTCACCACTCGAGAGACCAGGAATGAGTGGACCACATTACAAATGTGACACACTGCTCTGTGGATGGATGCAGGCTACCGTAAGAGAGTGGTGGAGTGAGAAGTACCGTCCATCTGATAAGGGTAAGGTCTAATGCCAACTAAAAGTAGAAATTTTCGTGGTCTTCCACGTACCGTCCACCTACTAAGGGTAATGTCTAATGCCACCAAAAACTAGACAATTTCGTGGTCTTCCCTGTACGATACATCTACTAACGATAATGTCAAATGCCAACTAAAAGTAGAGAATTTCGTGGTCTTCTGCGTCACTAGAGCCAAAGTCTGATGTATTAAAGAGAACAAGAAGAGGTCTAGGCGAGTTTTCATGGACGTACTTGTGCACGCTACTGATAGCATTAATTTGTTCGGTTTTACGGGACCACTTTTCGGAACGGATCCGCAACATACGCAGAATTCACCATATTCAAATTAGAGATCCACTCTCGACCTGCGTAATTAACTGAGCTTAAATGCACGAGTTATCGTTACTTGCAGTAGTATAAGATTGGCTTTTTGTGCCGTATTGGGGGGTAGGGGGGGGGGGGGGGTAGGAAAATGCTTTGGATGACATGGCCAGTCACTCGAACGCCGGGACAGCGTTACGCTTCTTTGGAGATCGGTGGCTGTCACACATTGGTCAAGGTCTGGTCTAGATCTGGCAGGACCATATCTGGCTCCCTGTGGTGCCACCGGGAGGATTCCGAAACAGAAAGAACTTCCTGGAGCGACCGCTTGCCAAACTGTTTTGTGAGATGGAGTGAGGAGGAACCTTAGTGAAAGGCACAATTTTCTGCTGAATATAGAAACTTCTTTTGGGATATTGCCGGAAGGATGAAAAGAAGGCCCGACTCTTGAAAACCGTGGGACGTCACTGCATGCACAGCTCTTATAGAAAAACTTTGTCTAAGAATGTAAGGAAAATGGATATTGGTTCACATAGAACTTTCACCGAGCGCCTGCAAGCACAGCAGTGCTGAAAGGAAGATCGTTTATTAAATGAAGAAGGAGACAGAAAGAGAGAGAAACGACTTATCATGAGGAAACTGTTCGGAAAAATTAGATTGTTCAACTACGTTAAACATAGTCCAGAGAAGGGGACCTGTGCTCTGAGTTGCCGGAGATCGCAAGACATAGAGTTCAGCCGAACCAGGGCTAGCGCGTAACAAGAAACGCGATAAAGCGAGGTTTCCTCGACGGACGCCGTCGCACTGTAGGAGGCTTGGTCAGAGAGTTCACTGAGAGACTGTTCCTGACGCTCTTTGCTTCGTGGTCGCCTCGTCGCGCTCCTCCACAGCTCCTCATTTTATAACGCCAACTTAGAAGGAACGTCTCCGGTAGTACTGCAGATTGATGCCGTAACAGTTCTGGCACCAACAGCTACAATACGGTGAGAAGGAGCCGCTTCTGCGTGAGATGTACGGAGACTCATACTGGTTTACAACTTTAATATCTTAGAGCTCCAGTCTAACGATTTCTCTTGCGAAACATGTAATGTCTGCTTCCAAATTCCACAACTAAATGTTCAAATTTGTCTGAAATCCTATGGGACTTAACTGCTAAGGTCATCAGTCCCTAAGCTTACACACTACTTAACCCAAATTATCCTAATGAGAAACACACACACCCATGCCCGAGGGAGGACTCGAACCTCCGCCGGGACCAGCCGCACAGTCCATCACTGCAGCGCCTTAGACCGATTCCACAACAGGTGTGAGGTAGTATCTCCATAATTTTATGTGTTGCCTTCAGTAGTTCTGTCCTCTACTAACTTATTTCATGACGATCACATAGTACTTACGCGATTTATTATCAATTTTCTGCCGATCCCCGTGTCAGATTAACAGATTTGCGTTCGCACAGGTTGTCTTATCGTGCTGTTGTCACTGGAGGCCATTATAAAAAGTTATTGAGAATAAAATATTCACGTCGGTCGAGTGTTTAAGGGTTGCTTACATTTAAGCGTATTTAACTAATTAGAGAGAAATAAAAACTTATAGAGAAAAATAAACATCCTTTGTAGCAAAAACATTATTTATATACGAGGGCTATTCGGAAAGTAAGTTCAGATCGGTCGCGAAATGGGAACCATCGTGAAAATTCAATGAAGCTTTGCGCAGATGTATTGGGCAGTGCCTGTAGTATGCCCGTCGATCGCGTCAGTTGTGAGGGCACTGTGGATACGTAAAGATGCCTACGAAATAGCGCCTCCTGCCCAGTGTTTGGGCCTGGTGAGAGATTTCGCCTGATGTCATACAGCCCGCGTAACACAACTGTCATGCGGCTCCTTCATGACAGTTCTCGACCGCACTCGACAAGATGATGAGGAAGCTCCTGAAGCGTTTTCGATGGGAAATGCGTGATCACCCACGCTACAGCCTGTAACTGGCTGCCCCTAAGTTTCAGTTCTGATCACATGAACCGCTGGCTTTGAAGACAACATTTTGACACAGTCAGCGACCTGTAGACCAGCGTAGAGTGTTGGCGGAAAGTACAGACGGCTGCATTCTACGACAAGAGTACTGAAAAATAGGCACGAAGCTACGACAAATGTCTGAGTCGGAGCGACGGCTATGTAGAAAAGTAGATGGAAGTTGTAGTTAGCTGTTGAAAATAAAACATTTTTGATTTTCACAGTAGTTTCCATTTCGTAACCGATAGGAATTTACTTTCCGAATAGCCTTCATAGGTTACCGCAAATACTTCCGCCGCGCGTTTCGTCGCAGAAATTGTCAACACAGGAAAGTGAGCGAAGTGTGACGGCTGGAAGGTGAGCGGCTACAGCCACTGTTAGCACCCACACTGTGCCTGGCCCCTGGGCTGCGAGGAATCTGGCTGGGCCGTTTCGCCTTCACACGGAGACTGCCGAGTGCCTGCGGACCAGCCACCGTGACGGCGTGTCAGCTCTGCGGGTTGCGTACAACGAAGGCGAAAGCCATGCCGCTTCTGCTTGGTCTCGGCATAGCATGCTTTCGGTACCTCACGACGCATTTTAAATGCTGTGTCATTTAACATCTGATATTTATCTGACTTCATGACTACCTCCGAAAACGACGAAATATTTTTAACAAATCTGTAACACGCATTACTGGTAAACAGAATTCGATTAGGAAGTGAGACGTAAGTAGTCGATGAGTTTTGCTATTTGCGCAACAAAGTAACTGACGATACCCGAATCAGAGCAGACTGGCAACAGGAAGCAAACAGTTGCTGAAAAAGAGAAATTTGTTAACATCAAATATAAATTTGAGTATTATGACTTCTTTTCTGTAAGTATTTGAGTCGTTTGTAGCCTTGTAGACTTTCGGCTACGCTACGGATCAGTCCGTCACCTCAACCAAGATTTCATTTTGACATTCGCTGGCTTCGGTAACTGACAGACTAACCTAGACACCGGGCTACGCTAAGATCAATCTGTCACTACAACCTATATTCCGCTTTCGAGACGAAACCATTTGTAATATTACAACTCCGAAGTTCTGTAAATGTTAATAACAGAAGATCTTGCAAGCACTAATAGCAGAAAATGATGAAAGAGCCGTCCACATAACGCGAACAATTCGTATCATTTTGTCACGACAGCCATGATCGTATGCTTCAGACGTTATCATGAGTAAATATCATGAATGACATTTCAGCATAAAAGATGCACATTTTATATAAAACAGAAACCTCAATATACGGCAAAAGCAGGATATGGAGAAAAGTCCATCAACAAAATATGATTAATTTATATGCTAACGGAGTATATATGTACCTGGCTCAGAAAAATAAAGCGAATGATAGCTAGTTGCCTGTAGAACAACTACCTTAGCAACAACTATTCAGAACATAAGTTTGGTCACACCTTCTGTCCAGTGCACAGTTATCTGCAGTAACTAGATGTGTCCACTTTTGGCAGAAAATGAGATTTGACTACTGCTACTGCATAGCTTGGTCTACCGTGTGGAGCATGAAAGAGATCTCTCCATAGGATCAATTCGGAATAACATAGGAAGTGGACGTCGGGTGTTTGGGGCAGCAAATAGACATGTCCATAGGCTGTCTAGCCATTGGACCAAACAGTAGTCAGATTCTGGCACGTTAAATACGTCCAAGAATTTCACTGTGGTTGACGTTAGAAAAGCTCAATTTTTAGACATTTTTTCGGTCTAACATTAAGAGTGCTGATAATGAGAAGATTACTGTTTCAAAGCACTGTTTTTTTCCATATTTCACTGCACACATACATGTAGTTCGCTGTAGTGCATCATTGTCAAAGCTTAACTGTCATGATGTCGTCATTCAGACAGCCTCAACTACATTGACTTTTCCTGAGGAAAAAAAGTGCATTTGCTAGTTAAATTTGAGAAATGTAAAGATGTTATGAAGCTCGCCAAGAAGTATGTGTGAATCCAGACATGGAAGTTTATAGTAAGACAGTATGTAATAGAAGTGTTACGGATGCTACATAAAGTTCACCACAATGAGAAGCACAATTTACTTCTCATTAACCTTTCACACCTATGACTTTTATTAGAGTCCCATTCTTTTTGTAGTTCTCAGACTCCTCATCATATTCAATAACCTGTAAAATGTTAATAGTTGTTGTCTCTTTGGTTACTGATTTATTTTATGTGATCATATTCAAAAAACAAAGACATTTGGTGGAAGAATAACAGGTTCAGTTTTTAAAACTCATTAAATATCGTAGTAAGTTATTTTGGTTATGTAATGAGCTATTACGATGGATGTGGTGGTGGCCTAAAAGAAGGTCGGGAAAAGCCAAGACCGATTAATAAGGTTTTCCAGTTCACAAGTGCTTTTTGTGTTTTGCCCGAAAGTATGTAAGCGTGACTTATCTAATTATAGCCCCAGTGCCTTCAATTGCAGTCTGTAGCTTGACAGAAGTGATTTGATCTGTGTGTGAAGCAAACTGTGAACTAGTTTAGAAAAATGGTGGGACTATTATGATCCTCCAGTGCTAAGTTAGTTCTTCTAGTTAAAGGCAAACGTATGAACTTAAAATAAGAACACGGCGAGTACCATAACCCAATTTCCTAGAAATTTCGGACAGTGGAAGACGTCAAAATGAGCAAACAATCGTCTCAGCTTATCCGTAGATATCCGACCGTTTCTAGAAGAAACGGTGGTCAAAATTTTCGAGGTATTTTCCAAGTATGGTATTTTACGTGTTTACCGCACGATGTCTCCTAACTGAATGGTGGCTCCGTGGCTAGCGTCGCGGCTTTTTAGCTTTGCACCCTATGCTCGAAGCCCGATTATTACTTTTATTTCTGTTTTTCATTTGTATAGCAATATCTGTAGAAGATTATTCGCAATTTTTTCCAGTGTATACTGATACAACGTTGTTCTTATTCATCTGTTAACCTTATATCACATTAACGAATTTTTAAAAAATGAGAAAATTATTTGAAATTGTTTTCGGTGAAATTTCTGTAGTGTATCTTAATTCATAATCAAGTATAACAGCCAGTTTTGGGAAAAGTGATCCGTTATGCATGGTTTACCGCGAAATTATTGCCAATGTGCGAAACTTTCAGCTGTGTTAATAACGTTTCTTTTCCGGCTGAGATTCATATGAAGAAATGTCACTGTGGCAAGCCTGACTTCGCACGATATTCGTTATGTTCGGAATATCCACGTTTCCAAGGTTTCTACGATCGGTACCATCCAAAAGAATGCACCTGAATTCCTAAAGAATACACATTTGGATAAAATATAATAATTAATATAAGAACTGGTATGAGAATGAAATATCAGAATTTAAGAAGATTGTAAGGTCTCGCCACACCATTCACACACGCATTACATAATAAACATATGACACTTATTGTCAAATCCAGTTGTGGTTTTAAAATCAATATGCACTGAAGCCCCAAAGGAACTGGTATAGGCATGCGTATTCAAATACAGAGATATTTAAACAGGCAGAATACGGCGCAGTTGTTAGATCAAAAAAATGGTTCAAATGGCTCTGAGCACTATGGGACTTAACATCTATGGTCATCAGTCCCCTAGAACTTAGAACTATTTAAACCTAACTAACTTAAGGACACCACACACATCCATGCACGAGGCAGGATTCGAACCTGCGAACGTAGCAGTCGCGCGGTTCCGGACTGAGCGCCTAGAACCGCGAGACCACCGCGGCCGGCAGTTGTTAGATCGCCTATGCTGCTACAATGGCAGGTTATTAAGATGTGAGTTTGAACCTCGTATTACAGTCGGTGCACGGGCGATGGGACACCGCATTTCAGAGGTAGCAATGAAGTGGGGATTTTCCCGTACGATCATTTCACGAGTGTACCGTGAATATCAGGAATTCAGTAAAACATCAAATCTCCGACATCGCTGCGGCCGGAAAATGATCTTGCAAGAACGGGACGAACGACGAATGAAGAGAATTGTTCAACGTGACAGAAGTGCAACCGTTCCGCAAATTGCTGCAGATTTCAATGGTGGGCCATCAACAAGTGTCAGCGTGCGAATCATTCAACGAAACATCATCGATATGGGCTTTCGGAGCCGAAGGTCCACTCGTGTAACCTTGATGACCACGACACAAAGCTTTACGCCTCGTCTGGGCCCGTCAACACCGACACTGGATTGATGATGACGGGAAACATGTTACCTGGTCGGTCGAGTCTCGTTTCAAATTGTATCGAGCGGATGGACGTGTACGGGTATGGAGACCACCTCATAAATTCATGAACACTGCATGTCAGCAGGGGGCTATTCATGCTGGTGGGGGCTCTGTAATGGTGTGGGACGTGTGCAGTGGGAGTGATATGGGACCCCTGATACGTCTAGATACGACTCTGACAGCTGACACGTACGTAAGCATTCTGTCTGATCGCCTGCATCTATTCATGTCCATTGTGCATTCCGACGGACTTGGGCAATTCCAGCAGGACAATGCGACACCCCACATGTCCAGAATTGCTACAGAGTGGCTCCAGGAACACTCTTCTGAGTTTAAACACTTTCACTGGCCACCAAACTTGGGCAACTCCAGCAGGACAATGCGACACCCCACATGTCCAGAATTGCTACAGAGTGGCTCCAGGAACACTCTTCTGAGTTTAAACACTTTCACTGGCCACCAAACTCCCCATACATGAAAATTATTGAGCATATCTGGGATGCCTTGCAACGTGCTGTTCAGAAGAGATCTTACGGATTTACGGACAGCTCTGCAGGATTCATGGTGTCATTTCCCTGCAGCACTACTCCAGACATTAGCTGAGTCGATGCCACGTTGTGCTGAGGCACTTCTTTGTGCACGCGGGGGTCGTAAACGATATTAGGCAGGTCTACCAGTTTCTTTGGCTGTTCAAAGTGACTCTCTTGTACCCCATAGTTTGTTAAGAAACAGTTGTGTAGTAACATTCTAAGGACATGGGTAGATAAATGAAAACGATAAAAATAAGATAAATAAAAACAATAAACGGGTTTCGAATACGGGGCGCATAGTTAAGAAATTATGACGCTAATCATTGCACCACCAGTTCGTGTGAGGCCATCGCGCGGTAAAAGGCACATAAAGTATCTTGAAAATACAAAATTGTTAAGGCTTTCGTGGCCACTTATTGACAAACTGCCTATTGGCTTCAGTCTCGGGTTCTTCGGCCGACGTTTATCTAATGATTTTTCTTACGTTTCGCCAGCACGAGTGGCTGGCATTGTCAAAGCTTCACCCTCCATTACCGGCAATACCTCGAAGCGGTCAAGTATTCATGGATAATCCGAGACACGTGCTTGTTTATTTTGACTTCTCTTCCAATGAGCGAAGTTCCTGGGAAATCAGATGATGTTACTTGGCGTTTTCTTCTCGTTATTGCGCAAGAGCACATTTGCTGCTACGGTAACCACACTAGGTTTGTGCGTAACAATGAAACAATGAAGTCCCCTACATCTCCCTTTCCATGGTCAATACTCAATAATTCTGTTATTCTGATCCAGGTGTAGTTAACTGCAGTTGGTTGGCTACCACATACTGTCTTCCCATCGTCTGCCATCAGCTTGGCATGGAGACGCGTTACCACCATCTGCTCTATACCGCGATCAACGGTAGCGTGCGGTCGGCGCTTTGCAAAGTTCAGTTCAACGGATAGCGCACGCGAGGCGGCAGGGAGTGCTGGAGTGCGGAAAGCCGGCGAGTGGACTGCCAAGAGAGGAACGGGACCGGCGGTCTGCGCGCTGGGCGTGGGGCGGCGCCTGTGGCCGGCAGTGGGCGGCGCGCCGGGCCATTGGAGTGCCAGTGGGTCTGCGCGGGCGGCGGCCGCAGCACACTGCCCCACATCTCTGCCCGAAACCCGCCGTAAATCACGCTTCCAACGGTGCCGCGTGCCTGATTATATTCCTGCAGCCTCCCACTGAATTTGACTGCAGCACGCGCACTGATCCAAGTCGTGCCTTAGGATTCGTACCCGGAAGGACCAGGGTTCAAAGACCCATCCGGCAAAAAATGTTGTTCATTGCCGAAACATTCCTTTACATGTTTTACCGTCAAAGTACTTGTCAAGAAGACGTTCTGTGTATGAATTATTGTTGCTTAAATCGAATTTCGCTATCAGAAACCAAAGAACTGTTGTAAGTAGCTCCATTACGTTGGATAAGGTATCATTTTCGGCTTGACTATAAATCTATACTGGCGAACCACAGGGATCGATGTTGAGCCCACTACGCGGGATAGAGCGTTTGAATTCTCACATCTAAAAAATAAAACGGCGTAATCTATTTTGTGTTTGTTTGCTGGTGCATGTCTGAAGTCATGGTAGACATTGAAATCCTCGCTCTACATCACCATACCACACCTGTAGAGTCGTCAAAATGAAATGAAGCTTTCCAATGATCAAGCGACTGTTTATTTCCCTCTCTCCTTTTTTTCTGAGAGTAGCACTTGAACCCTATGTCCGCAGTTATTTATTGGATGTATACCAGTCTCTGTCTTCCCCTACAATTTTGCCTTCTACAGCTCCCCCTAACAGCGTGGAATTTATTCCCTGATGTCTTAACACATGTCCTATCTTTATGTCTTTTTTAACTGTCAGTGTTTCCCGTATGTTCCTTTCTCATTGGGCTCTGCAGAGAACATCCTCATTGCTTATTAGTCTACCTAATTGACGACATCCTTCTGCATCTGAAACACTTTGAATCTCTCCTTTTCCAGTTGTGACACAGTCCATGATTCAGTACCTTACAATGCTGTGCTCCAAACGTACATTCCCAGAAGTTTCTTCGTCATATTAAGGCCGATGTTTGATATCAGCACACTTCTCTTGGTCAGGGATGCCTGTTGCCTGTGCTGACCTGTTTTCTGTATCGTCCTTCCTTCGGCCGTCACGTGTTGTTTTGTTTCCAAGGCAGCAGGATTCTTTCTCTTCGTCTTCTTGGTGGTCACAAATTTTGGTATTAAGTTTATCGCTAATCTCGTTTCTGCTTCTTTACCTTTTCGAAGTGGTATTTGATTGCGTGAGTTTGAAGTTCTTTAAGGCTGAAGATACTGCGATAGTGAATATCACAGTAGGCGATCAGTCGAAGACGAAACTACACCTCTAAAAATATCTGCATCTGTAAAAAAAAAGCTAGACAGATAAATCAGGTACACGGAACATAACTACGAAGAAATCTTGAGTATTAGAAGAAATACAGAGTGTATCAAAAAAGAATCATCCGATTTTAAAAAAATATCATAAGAGTTATGGTATTTGAGATATGTGCGTGAACAACGTACTGTTCGAAAGAACAAAATCTCGAGTTTTACATGGCTCCCGCTAGTTAACAGCAGTGTGCGCCAACTTCAGTTCTAGTAAATATTGTGTCGAGACAGCAGAAAGCCTTTTTCTTCTACGTTTTGTGTGGTGGTGGTTAGTAACAACTGTTCAGGGTGACTTTCGTACTAGGTATGGTGTGGTCCTCTACAGCACAGAGCATTAGACGATGGCATGAACAATTCCGAGAAACGGGTTGTTTGTGTAAAGGCAGATTTCCGGGCCGTCCCCGAGTGTCTGACACGACGTGGAACGCAATGCCATAGTTTCACAAGGAGTCTGCAGAAATCCGTTCGCCGTGCAGCTCGACAGCTCAACTTGTCCATCTGGCGTGTGTTGCGTCGATTTTTACACATGAAACCATATGAAGTTCAGCTGCTACAAGCTCTTCTTGAAGATAGCAAACAACAGCGTGCGGAGTTCTGTAATTTCGTTCTTGCCAAGATGAACGATGACAGTTTTCTTCCACGTTTAGTGTTTAGGACGAGGCAACATTCCATTTAAATGGAAAGGTGAACCGTCATAATGTGAGAATAGGGTGCGGAACAACGACATGAAGTTGTACAAGATGAGAGGGACTCTCCGAAATTTAACATGTTTTGTGCAGTTTCACGGGAAAAGGTGTAAGGTCCATTTTTCTTTGCCGAGAACACTGTTACGGGAAGCAGATATCTCGATATGCTTGAGAACTTTCTTTTCCCACAGTTGGAGACTGATTCGAACGACTTCATTTACCAACAGGATGGGGCACCGCCGCACTGGCATCTGGAAATGCGAGGATTTTTAAATGAAAGGATTACTGATCGATCGCACTGGACCAAATGAATCAGCCTTACATTACTGGCCCCTAAGGTCACCGGACCTGACTGTATGTGATTATTTCTTGTGGGTGTTTATAAAAGACCCTGTTTTTGTGCCTCTGTCACCAATAACAATGAATGAACTGAGACATCGCATAACAGCAGCTGTGGACGCTGTAACTCAAGACATGCTCGGTGCAATGTGGGAACAATTTGAATACCGCATTGACCTATGCCGCACATCTTCAGGCGGGAATATTTAAGACCTACCAAAAGGGTTGAAAAAAATCTTTTTGAGTTTGCCGTTCATCAAACAACAAAATTCATTGTATATGTTTATTAGTTTCAGAAATATAGACGTGCCAAATCGGACGATTCTTTTTGATTGAACAACGACGGAGGAAAGTATAAAATGGCTCAGGAAAGGCAGGAACACAGCAATATAGCTCAAATAGGAATGATATAAATAGGAACTTCATGGATGCTATAGCCAAATGGTTGCTGGAAAAATTGTGAATAAATCGAAAAGGAAATGGTCTTCGGTAAGATTGATTCAGCATATAGAAAAGTCAAAAAGCCTTCGGTGAAAACTGAAAGCAAAGGAGTCAACATTAAGAGTGCATTGGGTTGGGGATTGCTTTGGGGAAGGTGACCAGACAGCGAGGTCATCGGTCTCATCGGATTAGAGAAGGATGGGGAAGGAAGTCGGCCGTGCCCTTTCAAAGAAACCATCCCGGCATTTGCCTGGAGCGATTTAGGGAAATCACGGAAAACCTAAATCGGGATGGCTGGACGCGGGATTGAACCGTCGTCCTCCCGAATGCGAGTCCAGTGTCTAACCACTGCGCCACCTCGCTCGGTAGTGCATTGGGAATTCCTTTGTTAAATACAGAGGAAAGAGCAGTTTGGTGGAAAGAGTACACTGCTGGTCGTCTACGAGATGGAAGACATGCGTGATGAGGAGGAAATGGGAGTCAATTACTTTCGTCTTTCTTTGCTTTAGTCTCAGTCATATCCTGTATTTATACTACTCATTCCACTCAGCAGGTCCCGTAATTCCTATTCAGCTTCACTGAAGATAGAGACGGCATCAGCGAATCGTATCATTCGTAGACATTCACTCGTTTTATAAACTGAACAGAAGGAACGAAAAACCGGATCTATGTCTCACAACATTTTTAACTTCTTCCATTCATAATACTCCTTCTTGGTTCTTGTACGTGTTGTATGTTCCCTTCATTCCACATAATTCATTCCTATTTTTCTGTGTTCTTCTGAGATCTTGCCTATATTACACTGTAACGTCAGAGCTGCCTCTCTGATGCCTTTACCTTTCCTAAAGCCAAACTGATCGTCATCGGACGGATCCTCATTTCTCTTTTCCATTCTTCCGGTATTATTATTGTCAGCAACTCTGACGCCCGAGCTGTTAAGCTGACTGTGCCATAGTTCTAGCGCTTATCTGCCCCTCCTACCTTCGGGGTTGTGTGGATTATGTTTCCCCGAAGTCTAATGGTGTTTTCTAGGCTCATAGATTCCACACAGCAACCTCAATAGTCGCTAGGTGGGTTCAAATGGCTCTGAGCACCATGGGACTTAACATCTGTGGCCATCAGTCCCCTAGAAGTTAGAACTACTTAAACCTAACTAACCTAAGAACATCACACACATCCATGTCCGAGACAGGATTCGAACCTGCGACCGTAGCGGTCGCGCGGTTCCAGACTGTAGCGCCTAGAACCGTTCAACCACACCGGCCGGCAGTCGCTAGGTTGCCATTTTCCCAACAATTTCAGAAATGCCGAAGGCGTGTTATTTGTTCCTTCTGTCTCATTTGATCGCAAGTCTTCCAAATCTCTATGTAACTCTGATTCTTATGTTCGATCTACTACTTCTTCCATACTGACGCCCATATCCTCACTCACGCCATCACACAAGTCCTCCATCTCGTAGACGACTTCATTGTGCTCTTTCCACCTATCTGCTCTTTCCCCTGTATTTAACAGAGGAATTCCCAATGCACTCTTAATGTTGACTCTTTCGCTTTCAGTTTTACCCAAGGTTGTTTTAACTTTTCTATATGCTGAATCAGTATTTCCGAAGATAATTTTTCCGGCAACTATTTGGCTACCGTTAGTGCAGATGTATAACTCCAAACAAACAAACAAGATAATTACGTAAATTTTTTCGAGGTCATAATTCAAACTTTATGTTTACCTCTTACCAGAGAAGTGCTAGATGCAGTAACAGCAGGCAAATTAAATGGAATTCTCACTAAAATAATGGAAGAGGAATGGTGATACATACCACTCCAGGGGAGTGAAGCGGATCCCTATGACTTCTTACTCACGAATGACACTACCAGCGAAAGTATTTTGTATAGTAGAAAAATAATCGTGTAAAATAATATGTCTAATATACAATGAGATGGCGAGGGTCGTGGGAAAGCCATATGCACATACGCAGATGGCCGTCGTATCGCGCACACAAGGCATAAAAAGGCAATGCTCCAGTAGAGTTGCCATTTGCACTCAGGTGATTGATGTGAAAAGGTTTCCGACATGAATATCACCGCACGACGGGATCAAACACCGCGTGAAATAAACGCAGAAATCAATGTGGGACGTACGACGACATATCCGTTACGACAATGCGGTGAAATTTGGCGTTAATGGGCTATGGCAGCAGACGACCAATTCGAGTGCCTTTGCGAACAGCATCGCATCTCCTGCAGCTCCTCTCCTGGGTTCATGACCATATCGGTAGGACACTAGACGACTGGAAAACGGTGGCCGGGTCATATGAGTCCCAATTTCACTTGGTAAGAATGGATACAAGTTGTCAACAAGACATCCTGCAAGCTGGTGGTGGCTCCGTAACGGCGTGAGCTGTTTTTACATGGACTGGACTGGGTCCTGTGGTTCAACTGAACCTACCAGGGCCTGGAAACGGTTGTATTCGGTTACTAGGAGACCCTGTGCAGCGATTCATGGACTTCATGTTCCCCAATTACAATGGAGTTTTTATGGATGACAATGCACCATGTCACCGAGCCACAATTGTTCGCGGTTGACTTGAAGAATCAGCGAGCGAATGACTTGGCCACCCAGATCAACCGACATGAATCACATCCAACATTTATGGGGCATAATCGAGACGTCAGTTCGTGCACAAAATCCTGCACCGGCAACTCTTTCGCAATATTGACAGCTATAGAAGCAGCATGGCTCAGTATTTCGGAATGGGACTTCCAACGACTTGTTGAGCCCAAGTCACATCGAGTTCCTGCACTACACTGGGCAAAAGGAGGTCCGACATGCTATTAGAAGGTATCTCATGACTTTTGTCACCTCAGTAAAGTTGTGCAGATATTACACACTGGTTTTATTTTATTGCTCACGTGGAGAGTCATACTAAGATGCGACGCGCGCCGTGAGCATGACTTAGCGAGGCGAAATATCGGCTAAGGTGTCGTTAAGTAAGCAATGGATCACCATCTTGATGTGGAGTTGACTTTGTAATGAATTAGATGACAACAATACTGCGTGTTGTATTCATCACAACCTTATGATTTCCAACTTCCAGCTTCTGATACGATTTAGTTTATGTGCAAGTGGATGGCCTGTACACTGCGGCAACTTTGTATAAAAACAGGGCTCTAAAACATAAATAAAATGGGCAACATAAAATGAGTCAGACAATAAGCATTAATTAACTTTATGTACGAAATTGACACTTAGCGCCGGCCAGAGTGGCCGAACGGTTCTAGGCGCTACAGTCTGGAACCGCGCGACCGCTACGACCGCAGGTTCGAATCCTGCCTCGGACATGGATGTGTGTGATGTCCTTAGGTTAGTTAGGTTTAACTAGTTCTAAGTTCTAGGGGACTGATGACCTTAGAAGTTAAGTCCCATAGTACTCAGAGCCATTTGAACCATTTTTTTGGACACTTAGCTTTAAGCCTTGAGAGATTGGTGGCTTGGTTTTCAAAGTCCAACACGCTGATTACGATAACACATTGAATATAACTAGATAATCTCAAAACGTTTAGCGGGACTGCTGTATCTGACTATCAATCTGTTCTATGTGTGGTTAATACCTCACTAAATACTTGATGTTGAACAATACGACGAATATTTGTAAATAGTGGGTTGCTACTCGGTAGTCAATGAAGATAACGTCATCTGTTATAGACTGGACCTGTAGGCTCCCGAACGTGAACTAGGCGTGAATGGAGCCTGGAGTGAACTGCATGAACTGCAATTGAAATCGATGTACAAGAAGTGAACAGCTATGTGAACTGGATGAGTCATCGCGTGCCGCGAGTTATCCTGTGATTTTCGGAATAATAAAGGTAGGTTAGAAATAGTAATCGGTTGCTTTTATAGATCCCCCTGCGTCAGAAGCTTGTAAGTAGGCTGCTTATGTTTTTATGTTGGTAACGCCACGTAGCGCTCTGTAAGAAAATCACTGACTGTGCTGTGTGCAATCTGTGGCAGGTTGACATTGTTGGAATGTTCGCTATTGTAGTGTTGGGCAGTTGGATGTGAACAGTGCGTAGCGTTGCGCAGTTGGAGGTGAGCCGCCAGCAGTGGTGGATGTGGGGGGAGAGATGCCAGAATTTTGAGAGCGGACGATCTGGACGTGTTCCCGCCAGAAAAAGGAAATTTGTAAGATTGGATGTCATGAAATGACTTTTGAACGTTATTAAGGTAAATACATTGTTTGCTCTCCATCAAAATCTTTCATTTGCTAACTATGCCTATCAGTAATTAGTGAATTCAGTAGCTAGAATCTTTTATTTAGCTGGCAGTATTGGTGCTCGCTGTGTTGCAGTAGTTTGAGTAACAAAGATTTTTGTGAGGTAAGTGATTCATGAAAGGTATAGGTTATTGTTAGTCATTGCCATTCTTTTGTAGGGATTAATGAAAGTCAGATTGCGTTGCGCTAAAAAAATATTGTGTGTCTGTTTACTGTTGATTAGAATAAGTAAAAAGAGAAATGTCTGAGTGCGTTCAGTTTTGCTCAGTTGTTTGAAAATCAAATAACGTAAGTGGCTTACCAGCACTGTCATTCTTAATTTTTCTAAGGGGACGTTTCAAGCTGTAGTGATAGAGCGCTTCAGAGAGAAGTTGCAGAACTTCGTGAATAAGTTTCCTGGTCTTGCTATTGTAATAAGGGGTGATGTCAACTTTCCAGGATAGACTGAGAGAGTCCTGCTATCAAAACTAATGCCAGGACATGGATACGTCTGATATTATTCAGAAAGACTTTTCTGAAAATTAGGCCTACTTGGAGCAGATAGAGAACCAACGCCTTAGCCCTCTCGAACTTATCTAATCAGTTAACCAAGAGAGGGTATTAGTGATCAAAAGGCTGTGACAGCATCTATGACCACGGATATTACAAGGAGTATTAAGAAAGGTAGGAAAACGTTATTGCTTAATAAGAGTGACAGGAAACAAACTGCAGAGTGTCTGTTTCGTCAGCACCAAATATTGAGTGCTGACGACGAAGATGTGGAGGAAAAATGCAAAAAATCCGAAAGCGTCGTTCAACATGCTGTAGACAAGTACGTTCCGATTAATATTTTAATAGATGGGAAAGACGCACCGTAGTTTAATAGAGGTTACAGAGAGACGTCTAAACGTACCGACAAACAGAAGCTGAACGACGCGACAGAAGTGTTCAGTGACTTTGAAAGTAAAATATTGTCAAGCGATCTGAGTAAAAACCCTAAGAGGTTTCGGTATTACATAAAGTCAGTAAGCGTTTCGAAGTCATCTGTTCAGTCACTCAGTGTTAGTAATGATACTGTGGGGCAGCAGGTGGAATAATAGAATAAATGTTTTGTATTTATGCTGTTGTTTGCCGTTCTCAACACTGGCTCTCTAACTGCAATATTGGCAACCAGAAAGTGATTAGCAAAGCGTGAAACCTGTAATTAGAATTCCTAGTGCCCACTTCATCTGAGAAATACATTTATAGCTACAGCTTATAGCTCTGAGGAATTAGGAGATTGTCTGGGATTCATAATCAAAAACCATTCTCTCTAAAATGTTCACTATATTCTGAAAGTCACAGACCAAAAAGAATCCACACAATCCAACTACCAGAGCAGTACAGAGTCTAATGCGCTGATGCAACTATAACTTTTCAAATTAAATGTTTAAGTGAATGCTCGCCATAATTTGATGATAATGTTCATCAAACGCCACGCTAATAATGGTAGAACATCTGTCCTGCAGCGGCACGTGAAAATACGACATACGCAAACTAAAGATAGATCGTTAACGTCATCCCAAAATTAACACTTCACTCGAAAACGATTTCATGGTTACGCGTATCCCGAGTAAGCTTATTACCGCATCCGAGGCAGTTTATATCAACGATACCGACGCGACGCAACTCCCGGCACAGGTGGTGCGCTAATCAGCGTCTGGAGAGAACTGGGGCCTTCCTCTTCTCGTGCAGCGTTCTTACATATAAAGCCGCGGTGCGGACGGCTAAGGGAACGCCTGATCAAATCTGCTCTCCCGACTAGCCGCTGGGCTAGTAATGCACCACTTTAAGTTATCGAATAAATCATTGCTTCCTTTGCTGATGGCCGATGAAGCTCTCAATTTAAATGTGCAATCATCACACAGGTAAGTGATCATAATAAAAGTCTGATGTGGCTAAGTCAAATATTTTGGGCGAGATAATTAATTTAATTACACTACACGCAGTAGACGAGCTCTGAACTTGCCCTTTGGAGATACGCTATCGCTATAGTTTTATAGTTATTCTGTTGAAACTTCTCACATTTTTATGATTATAGTGGATCTCCCTTCTACTTAAATTTAAACATCCTAGCTTTATTTATTCGCCTACTTAATCTATCTTGCTTCCTTAATTTCTAAGACAAAAACCAGAAAATCATGATATTTCAACTAAAATTTTAATTTGTGAGATCCAGAATACTGTTTCTACTAAATTATTATGCAAAAGGAATCTAAATATAAATTTTTAAGTTTCTAGCTCTTTTCTGTTGCGCCAATGATTTTTACAGAAAAATATCCACATTTCGAAAATGGTTAAAGTTATTGAACTGATATCCAACACACATTGATTTTGTATTACTCCTGACATGCTAGAAACGTTTCAGGTTATTTACTCATTTCAAAGTATTGTGCAGTATTTATGACGTCAGAGATAGTTACAGCAGACTAGGCTGGCACACAATGGAAAGACTGATGTGAATTTTATAAGTTGTGAGTATGCTGCTTCCCTACATCACCCTCTACTTAATTTTTTTGAATGTAAATGAAAAAAAATTAATTACAAAAAGGGAAGCAAGAGTGCAGCTTAACTCCCTATGAAAATTAAAATTGAAATGTAAACATATAGAAATATTAAAAGAAAACTTATTACCTACTTCAGTTATTTAAATTGCTGGCATGTTCACTGCCTCTTAAGCAACATTATCACTCAAAATTTAAGCAAAATCAATGAAACACTTTGGCATACATATTGCCTTAGACAGACAAACACATAAAAATATGTAAAATTATGAAAATCTTAAATCCATTAAATTGTCTGTAAATATTTTTACGTACACAAATTCAAAGAAAATAACACAGTTATTCATGATACATAAACAGATAATTATATCTTAGCAGTCTTTTCTAAACCTGAAAGAAAATTTCACAAATCATGACAATTTCATTATTACACACGTGGTTGTAGCCACATTGGCTGGCGTTCTACACTTCCATTCACAAGGGTAGAGGCGGTGAAGTTGCTATGGTGTGCGTCCTTCACGTTCACTCTAAATTACATGGGGAAAGGGGAGGGCTCACTGCGAGTTGTGTCCAAGTCACTCCACGCTTTCACGCAGCTACCAGGCTGCCATTATCTGGTTTGTCCAGTAGAACAAACAAAAAGAGTGCCTCAGACTCTGTTCACTTAATATCTAAGGGTGGGTCACAATGAAATGGGGATATATAGATTTTATCTTTCAATATGTTACTCGAACAAAGTTAACAGAACTTTTTCAATTTTACTCTCGCGGTTACTTAACTGTCATAATATCGGTAAACAAATGACTCAAAACGCCGCTAGTCACGTACTAGAGAAAATTGATGCTCAAGGCATACAATCATAAATCCTATTTAATCTCAATTTATTATTTCTGGGCCGGAACACTGAACCAATGCTCAGTACATTCCTGACAAATCTGTATTTTATTTACTTAACTGACTCATCTTCGATTACCTTATTCTTAGAGATAGTATGAGTATATTTGATTAGCAGTTGTCTTCTCAGCCTCTTTGTACATGTGAGTAACTTGTGGTAATAGTTTAGTTCTGAGTGGTCAAAACACACTACGTATAGTTGACTACTAAATCCACTTATTGTCCTCTGCTGCTGTGTCAGTTCCACATCTGCGATTATGTACTTACTTCATCGAAGTGTATTTATGCTGAGCTATAAATAATGTTTCACGTCTGCCATTATGTTACTCAATTATGTTGCTAGTGTATGTACTTATTTAACACTCACTCTATTAATATTTAATGCATAGGATAGCACATGTATTTCATATCTATTGTGTATTGCAGCTGATCAGTTTGCTGACGTTGCAATCCATTTCCACTTAATTGAATGCTGAATCCACAGGTAGTCTCTCCCGACCTACCACTAAAGTGCATTAAGTAATTATGGCCGAGCGTAATGCTAAATTCCTTAAACCTATAGGACACCATGAGCTGCTCTGTCTCATCTAACATAAGGGTACCTATGGTCGCATCACGCCTCCAACTCATAACCTCAATACGTGTAGGTGTGTCCTGTCACACACTACACCAAATAACGGCCAGCTCCAACCTTATAAATATTTCAAGGATGTGTCCTTCACGTCTCAACCACAAACACTGTTCAGTTCTATTACACTGCCATTGCTTGCTACACAAGGTGAGTTCAATCTTACAACTTATCTGCATATTTTTCATAACACTAAGCAATCTCTTTTACTATTAATTAGTTAGCTCTACAGCATACAATAGGTTTCACTGTACACGAATTTGCATATCTTTTTAAATTACTGTTTGTGGACCATTTCCAATAAAACAACAACTTTGTACTTATAATATTACCAGGGTTCTATACATACTTGTTACTCAAATACCTTTGTATCTTGATTACATCATACTTCTCTGTTGTTTATGTCACTGTTAGGTTTGTCACATTAGGTATTTTCTTCACTAATCGGTGGATAGAATGGTTACAGAACTCATGACGGAAAATTTTTGTATTGCAAAGAAGGAGTCGAAACTTTGGTGGATAGGAAAGATGAAGATAGAGTGAGATCTGAAATGGGAAAGAAGATCTCACCCAGCTGGGACTGCACAGCTGCCACACTGTGCAGAGGTTACAGAACAACCTCCTCCCTACAGAATTCATTAGCTTAATGCTGGCTTGATAGTCATACCGGAAGATTTTAGTATTTGAGAGTAAGAGCCGAAATTTTGGTGGATAGGAAAGATAAAGAATGAGTGAGACCTGAAAAGGAAAGAAGATCTCACACAGCTGGGACTGCACAGCTGCCACACTGTGCAGAGGTTACAGAACAACCTCCTCCCTACAGAATTCATTAGCTTAATGCTGGCTTGATAGTCATACCGGAAGATTTTAGTATTTGAGAGTAAGAGCCGAAATTTTGGTGGATAGGAAAGATGAAGAATGAGTGAGACCTGAAAAGGAAAGAAGATCTCACACAGCTGGGACTGCACAGCTGCCACACTGTGCAGAGGTTACAGAACAACCTCCTCCCTACAGATTTCATTTACTACCTATGATCTTCTTTAGGTCGATCACGTTCCTGAGACCGAATAGCTTTTTACTCTTAGGGTACTCTAGCCTATATGCATTGGCATGTGGTTTTCCTATGATCCTGAAAGGTCCTTGGTATACGAACATAAATTTCTTTGTTTCTGCATTTATTTTCTTTGATTTTTCCTTGGTTTTGACAAGGACTAACTGACCTATTTCAAAACTGGTGGGTATAGCTTTTGCTTCTTTTCCTTATATTTGCCCTAGCCCTTAACTTCTTTTCGTCTGTGGATATTTGCGTTAGAATAGGGAATTCTACCATATTGTGTGGTTCTTGGCCAGACATCAATTCGCAAGGCGCAAAACCAGTTGCATCATGCCTTAAGTTGTCAATTACATTCTCAAAATACTTCATGTGCTCTGCCCAACTTGAGTGTTTCCGAGCACAATAAGTCCTGCAAAGCCTATTCAATTCTATCATAATACGTTCACTCATATTTCCTTGGGGGAAATACGCAGATATTTTCAGATGTTTCACTCCGGCCTTATCCAGACATTCTTTAAATCTATCAGAAGTAAATTGAGGCCCATTGTCTGACAGCAAATTCTTCGGAACGCCAACGTTCACGAAAAAATCTTTTCCCAACTTTTCTACCAACGTTTTTGCATTTGCTCTTTTAATTGGGTATAGCTTAACATATTTACTAAATCCATCCACAACAACAAAAACATGGGTGCACCCACCTCTCGGAGCAGGAAGAGGGCCAAACAAATCACAAGCCAGTAATTCTAGGGTTTCAGTTGGCTCTACTGAATGCATATCCCCTTGTATTCTGGTGTTAGCAGCACGGACTTTCTGGCACACTACACAAGATGCTAGACGCTTGGCAACACGGCGGTACATGTTGTCAAACACAACTTTCTCTTTTAATTTGGCAATGCACTTCTTTGCACCGTAGTGCCCATACCTCAGGTGTACATAGTCGATTAGTAAGTTTACATGTTGTGAGGGAAAGCACAGCTTCCACTCTGAAACTCCCACATTTTTCCTTCTAAACAGAATACCTTTATGCAGACAATAGTATTGCGAAACCTTAGGATAGTTCGCATTTCCTAAATAGCTCTTCACTAATTTCAGCTGGTCATCTGCATTCTGCTCACGTCTAAAGTTCTTAATCACACTCTTTAATGCACTTTCCTCCTTTACTTCGTGCAACGCAAACATTCGTACTTCACTTAGGTCAGTTGCTATATAATTCCCGTGTCATCACATAGCTCCGCACTTCTAGATAACCCATCAGCGACCAGATTGTCTTTCCCTTGAATATATCTAACCTCGAGGTCAAACTGCTGGAGATACAATGACCATCTTACCAAACGGGCATTCCTCAACTTACAGGTCTTCAAAAAAGGTCAACGCCTTATGGTCACTGTAAACAATTATCTTGTGACCTAATAGATACTGCTCAAATTTCTGTACCCCAAATACAATTGCCAATGCTTCCAGTTCTGAGGTGCCATAATTTCTCTCTGCTGCCTGTAAAGATCGACTTGCGAAAGCTATAGTCTTGTGCACTTCTTGTTCGTTCTCTATTTCTACTTGGAATATCTCCACAGCTATACCATAGCCACTAGCATCAACAGACATACAGAATGGCTTTTCAAAATCAGGATGATGTAAAATGGGACTATTAATTAAAGATTGCTTAAGCACCTCGAACGCCTGTTGACATTCTGCTGTCCAAGCCCAAGGGGTATTCTTTTTCAGCAGGAGGTGAAGACAGGGTGCATTAAAAGCCTGATTACTAACAAAACGCCTATACAAGCCGAAAAGACCGAACATCGATCTCAACTGCTTCTTGTTTCTGGGAGCCTCAAATTTTTCAATGACTGCTAGCTTGCCTGGGTGAGGCAGAATACCTTTTCCACTTATCATATATACCAAGAAACCTATTTCCTCTTTAACGCACTCTGTCTTTTCAATCTTTAGTTTCATGCCACCTCTCTCAATAGCCTCTAACACTTTCTCTAATAAAGCTATGTGTTCATCCCAGGTAGGAGTTGCTATTAACAGATCATCTACGTAGACTGCTATTTTATTACTTAAGGCTGGTCCTAAAACATGGCACATCACACGTACGAAGGCACAAACAGAGATATTAAGTCCAAAAGGTACCACTCGGTATTGGTAACAAACTCCTTCGTACAAGAAAGCTGTGTACTTCCTTGAACTTTCCGCCAGTGGCAAATTCCAAAAATATCCACACGTGATGTCCAGAGAGGTTAAGAATTTTACTCCCCGGAATTTTTGCAATAACGAGTCCATGTTCTGCGGTCTATCACTTTCCCTAACCACTATTTCATTCAACCAACAAGCGTCCAAGACCAATCTGACACTCCCGTCTCTTTATGGTACAACAACAAGAGGATTATTGTACTCACTGACCGCTTTTTCAATCACACCCCACTCTAGCATTCTCTGTATCTCCTTTCGAACCGCCTCCTTCCTAGCTACATGTATTTGGTATGGCTTCCTGAAAAACACTTGACCAGGTTTCACCTTTAATTGACATTCATAACCTTTGACTATGCCAGGTCGATTTGAAAATACTTATGATGCCTTTTTAAAGCCCGTCTCAGTTCTTCCCTCTGATTAGCTGCAATTTAGCTTCTATTTTGTCCAAAATAATTGCTTCTTCTTCTTCTGTGTTTAGCTTACTTTTACTAAGATTAACACCTTCGTCCCAATATCTCCTATTTTTCAGAACTCGTATAGGCAGCTCCCAAGTTTCATCATTAGTTACTACATGTTTATCAATTAAATGTACCGTAATTACTCGGGTTATCGGCAAGACCAATTTTAAATGGCTTCTTTCAAAATCAACAACACTCTGATATTTCGACAAGAAATCTATGCCAATTAAAACCTCAATACTGAAATTGTTTACAATTAAGCATGGATGATCAATTAAATTACCATTAATATCAAAGGGCAGTAAAGCTTCTTGCTTTACCGTTTTGGAACCTTGCCAGTAGCACCAATTATTCTTAGTCCTGATACCCTCATTACTGTAAGCTTGTCTTTATCAGGTAATGCATCAAAGAAGGACTGAGATATCGCACTCACCTCACTTCCACTGTCTAAGAGACAACGTACATTGATACCCAACATATTCACTATTATTATAGGGTGGCTTATTCTAGGTTGTACAGGTGGTTCCTCAAACTCATCCAATAGTTCCTTTTGGATTTCTCTCCAACTAAAGTGATCGACATCTGTCTTCATTACATTTAGGTCAAAGTGTGTAGGGGTTTCCTGAACTACATTTTCAGCTGCCTTTTCCAGTCGGTGCATTAATTTCAAATCGAAACACCGCACGACTTCATTACATTTAGTTTGCTGAACATGACCCAAATTACTGTAGTCTGAGCGATTCTTCGCCTCCAGACCGGGCATAACACTAGTTACAGCTAAACCACTTTCACTATTATCGTCGGGTTCCTTCTCCAGTGACAACTGGTCACAGCTACTGGGTTCATCGACCCCCAACAGGCTATCCTCTACATTCTCACTTACCTCCTGCCCTAAATCTATTAGTACAGTATCAACATCCTGCACAGGCACTTTAGATAAGAGCACATCATCCTCATCTTAAATATAAGCATGAATTTCTTCTGCTTCTTCTGACAATTCAGTATTTTGTAGCTCTTCCCTACCGTTACACTGCTGCGCCTTCTCTTTCTCTTCCCACTTAGAAAGCGTCTCTAACACGGTATCTATCAAATACTGTGAGTGGTTTAATATTTCTGCAGTATCATTGGATGCTACCGACCCATCATCCGAATCCTCAGTTTGAGTATTCTGATCTGTCATACTAATTACTGTAATTACTGGCTTAGGAAAAGCAACCTCCTGGTGAGCGCCAGTATCCTCATAGACGGGAACTAGTTTTCCAGCCTCCGCCTCCTACTGTCACCTTTATTTGCATTATAGTTAACTGGCACAGCATTGCTTTCAACACTGTTGTTTACTTGCACATTTTTGTTAGGAACAAAATTACTATCATTTGGATGCCATTGTTGGTTCTGGTAATTATTTCTCCAGTTCCTACCTTTCTTAAGATGGCGAACACCTACTGTTCTGATGTTTACATTGCCATTCTGCTCCTTCTTAAAATTACTACTAGTGTTATTAGCATTTCTGTTATTACGTGCTTGCTCCTCATTGGCAGCCACACGCTCTACACGTTCCAAATACTCAATGAAACGATCCAGATTGTCTCTAGGGGCAGATATAATTCTAGTTTGCCAATACCATGGCAGTTTGGCTTCAAGACCTAGTATTATCATTTCAGGTTTTAGCTTTTCGGCCAAATGTGACAAACGTGAGATCCATGACCTGGCAAACTCTTTAATAGATTCCTTGCCTGCATTGAAGCGTTTTCCACTCCAAAATTCTCTCAACACTTCATTTTGCTTATTGCTAGACCAATACTCATTAATAAAAGCTGTTTTAAATTCCGCTAATGTTTTACACTTCAACATAACATCAGCTGACGAACGCATGGCGTCACTCTCTAAATGGCTTCTAATAAATGAGATTTTCTCTCGTTCAGACCAAGTTGGTGGAATCACATCTTCAAAATCGTTCCAGAAATCTAGCGGGTGGATATTTTTATCTGGATCGAACCGCAAGAACTGCCGACACCCGATAAAAGCGGCGTTTGCAGCTACAACCTGTTGCATACTACCATTACCAGAAGTTACTGAAACTACTTTACTCTCAATGTTAGCAATGTTAGTACTAATATTTTCTGCTCTCATTTCAACATTATCTGCTCTTTGCACAATATGAGTAGTATCAGTTTTGATTGCGTCTACTTCTGATTGACATATGTTTACTTTTATATTAACATCTTTAAACTTATCTGAGCACAGTTCAGATTCCGCCTCGATCTTTTCTGTTAACTTGTGCTGCAGCTTCGCATCTTCCATTTGGAAGTCTTTGCGAACCTCAGCAACTTCGGATTTTACTGTTTTATACATCTCAGATAACCTTTTTCTTAATATCCTCATGGTTGTAATCAATTTTATAATTTAAACTGTCCAGATCCTCTTTCTACTTATTGCAGCCAGTCTTGAAGGAAGTTTCTAATTCAGCTTTATTGGATTCTAATTTATTGTCCATTGCCTCAAACCGTTTATTAAAATTGGTTTGGCTGGCCACAATCCTGTTATTTACCTCAATTATATCAGCTTTTAACTCAGCTGTCATTCTAGCTTTACTGGCTGACATTTTTGCATTACTGGCAGCTGTTGCTTGTAATATTACATTTAAATCAATAGCCCCAGTATCTTTGGGTTGCTCACAAGCTGGCTTTTTATCACATTCAGGTGACGAAAAACTAGCTCCAACACCAGAATCATCAAAACTAAATGAAACTTCTGATTGATCAGTCATATCTAACTTCTCCTTTTTAAACTCTACCATCTCTGATGACTGTTTCATTTTTAATTCATCAGAGAAACTATCATCCAATAACTTAACACTTTCTGATTTCTGCTTTACTACAGGGGTCTCTACTATTGAATCATTGCCCTTTTTCACACTACTGTCAGGAGACACTATTTCAGATTTCACTTTAACACTACTATTTTCATGCATATTTACACTTGAACCGTTATCTGGATTTACAATTCCTTCAACAGACATAGGTCCTGATTTAGATTTAACTTCTGTTTCTTTTTGCGGTTCCATCGCCGACAGTCTTTTAGTGCAGGTTAGTAAAAGTTTTAACAGCTATTCACTTAACTTAGTTCCTTCTGCACGACGTATGGCGTTGCCGGCGCGGCGTACCAGGATTACTGATGTGACGCGGCGCGTTGAACTGTGGACGGCACCTCGACAACTGCTTTGTTGTGGGCGTAGCCCGCAACAGCAGACGCGGCTTCGGTCGCTCCAACGGATGAATGCGGTGCCGCGAGACTAACTTCTCGCGATGCCAGCAGTGCAGCTAGACTCAGTGCCAGCTCCGTCAATCTAGATGCGTTGTTAATCCAATTGCGTCGTCCGCATGCACTCATAACACTGTCTATCACTGTTCCATTGCTCAGTTGCGTGTCGCATTTCACTTCCGAATCCGAATATTTAAAAATCACTTTCACTTTTACTCAGTTTGTTTCCCGGCCGATTAGCAACATATGTGGGGCGGCGGGCGAAATAATAGAATAAATGTTTTGTATTTATGCTGTTGTTTGCCTTTCTCAACACTGGCTCTCTAACTACAATATTGGCAACCAGAAAGTGATTAGCAAAGCGTGAAGCCTGTAATTAGAATTCCTAGTGCCCACTTCATCTGAGAAATACATTTATAGCTACAGCTTATAGCTCTGAGGAATTAGGAGATTGTCTGGGATTCATAATCAAAAACCATTCTCTCTAAAATGTTCACTATATTCTGAAAGTCACAGACCAAAAAGAATCCACGCAATCCAACTACCAGAGCAGTTCAGAGTCTAATGCGCTGATGCAACTATAACTTTTCAAATTAAATGTTTAAGTGAATGCTCGCCATAATTTGATGATAATGTTCATCAAACGCCACGCTAATAATGGTAGAACGTCTGTCTTGCAGCGGCACGTGAAAATACGACATACGCAAACTAAAGATAGATCGTTAACGTCATCCCAAAATTAACACTTCACTTGAAAACGATTTCATGGTTACGCGTATCCCGAGTAAGCTTATTACTGCATCCGAAGCAGTTTATATCAACGATACCGACGCGACGCGACTCCCGGCACAGGTGGTGCGCTAATCAGCGTCTGGAGAGAACTGGGGCCTTCCTCTTCTCGTGCAGCGTTCTTACATATAAAGCCGCGGTGCGGACGGCTAAGGGAATGCCTGATCAAATCTGCTCTCCCGACTAGCCGCTGGGCTAGTAATGCACCACTTTAAGTTATCGAATAAATCATTGCTTCCTTTGCTGATGGCCGATGAAGCTCTCAATTTAAATGTGCAATCATCACACAGGTAAATGATCATAATAAAAGTATGATGTGGCTAAGTCAAATATTTTGGGCGAGATAATTAATTTAATTACACTACACGCAGTAGACGAGCTCTGAACTTGCCCTTTGGAGATACGCTATCGCTATAGTTTTATAGTTATTCTGTTGAAACTTCTCGCATTTTTATGATTATAGCGGATCTCCCTTCTACTTAAATTTAAACATCCTAGCTTTATTTATTCGCCTACTTAATCTATCTTGCTTCCTTAATTTCTAAGACAAAAACCAGAAAATCATGATGTTTCAACTAAAATTTTAATTTGTGAGATCCAGAATACTGTTTCTACTAAAGTATTATGTAAAAGTAATCTAAATATAAATTTTTAAGTTTCTAGCTCTTTTCTGTTGCGCCAATGATTTTTACAGAAAAACGTCTAAATTTCGAAAATGGTTAAAGTTATTGAACTGATATCCAACACACATTGATTTTGTATTACTCCTGACATGCTAGAAACGTTTCAGGTTATTTACTTCATTTCAAAGTATTGCGCAATATTTATGACGTCAGAGCTAGTTACAGCAGACTAGGCTGGCACACAATGGAAAGACTGATGTGAATTTTATAAGGTGTGAGTATGCTGCTTCCCTACAATACCGAAACGAAAAATGACAGAGAGAAGGCTGAAATACTAGTCGGTCTTCCAAAATACGATCCCTCCTTTCAATCACTGCCCGAACTGCGAAATAGCAGATACTGGAAAAATTGACCACGGAACAAACTCACAACTACAGTCGTTTTGTAGGGTAAAAACATCAGGACCAGGTAAGATTCCACAGAGATTATGTGAAAACCTTGATATCTTTCATGCAGCAGTCTATCGTAGTTAGCTGGAGCAACGAAGGATATCTGGATAAAAGCGCAGTCATTCCTGTCTTCAAGGAGGGTTATAGGACAGATGTGCATAATTATAGGCCCATATCACTGACGTCAGTTTGTTGTAGAACTATAGAATATATGTTACGCACGCGCATTGCGACGGATTTTGTGAACCAAAGTCTCCTCCTAAAAAACCACCACCAATGTTCGACGTCGACGTACAATAACCACTAACAGACAGCAGGTGGAAGCACTAGCTATGGGGGGGTGCATAAAGCACATCGCAGGATGGGGTCGGGAGACAGTTAGTCGTCGTCGTAATGTGGAAACGGTGCGATTTATCTGCCGTACAAAAGGGCATGATCAGTGGCTTTCGGGCCAAGGCTGGAAGCATTCCCTAAAAGGCTAAGTTACTAAACTGTTTGCGTGCCACAGTGGTTGATGTATCCATGCGTGGCAAAACGGCGCTATCCAAAACCATCGCCGAGGCAACTGTGATGTGCCGCGGGCCATAGTGGACAATGGTGAACGACGACTGTGGAAATGTGAATGGGCGAGCAGACGTGCAACTATTGAGCAACTGACTGCCCAGATGAACCAAAGGGATAACGGTAGTACCTTCTCAACGGCCGTTCAAAGAACGTTGCTGCGTATGGGACGCGGCAGCAGGTACCTTGTTCGTGCATCCATGCTGACTGTTGTTCATCGGCGACGAAGGCTGGAATTTGCACGCCTGAACCGCAACTAGTCTCCCACTGTGTGGTGAAATATTGCCTTTACAAAGAATCACGCTTTATGCTCCGTAGAACAAATGGACGTTGGTGTGTACTGTGTGAAACATCTAAAAGCAAAGGCTCCAGGCTGGTGGAAGGAGCGTTATGGTCTGGGGAACGTTTTCATGGCATTCCCTGGGTGATCACGTCATTCTGGAAGGCTTAATGGATCCACACAAGTATCCATCTATCCTTGGGGACCGTGTCAATTCCTACAAGCAGTTTGTTTTTCCTCGGCATTGTGGCGTCTACCAGCAGGACAATGCAACGTGTCAAACAGCTCACTGTGTTCGTATGTGGTTCGAAGAACTCCCTTACCACCAAATTCGCTGGACTCAAACCCAATCGAGAATCTGTGGGACCACCTCGATCGGGCTGTACGCGTCGTGGAACCCCAGCCGAGGAACCTACCACAACTGGCCACGTCGCTGTCGGAACCTTTCCGAACTTCATTGACACTCTTACTGAACGTCACATGTTCTCCATGCTCTGGCTTTGATCACCAGCTCCAAGTGCCAAGAGCTTTTCCGATAAAAAGCTTGTTGGATAAAACAGCTGTAATCAACAATTGGATAAGGTTTCCCAGGTTCAAGGGAAAGTGTTTTTCATATTTTTTTTTTAGGTTGGAGAGATGCAAATTGCAACTATGTATTCACCCAGTTTAGCTTTTTATCTATTATTACTTCTAACTCTTTGCTGCTTTGCTGGGAGAGTGAAATTTATGTCCGATCTAGAATTACAGAATGTAGAGTTTCCCGAAATTTCCTACTATTGAGACCGGAATGACCAAACAAAACAGCTAAGATGTTGGATATATCTATTTTGTTAACGTACACAGATCAGCACTGACATTCGTGATAACCGACATCAAGTTAATTAGTTATGGACGTAACCTTAATGAAAGTTATCAGCATACGTGTGGTATTTGTATGACAGAAGCGATGAGAAACTGACGCACAACGAGAAGAGTATCGGACTCAATACAGAACCCTGTGGGACTCCTGCCTTCATTGCAGCTCTGAGGCCCCAGACGTGACACATTGTTGGCGAGACGCCCGTTATGACCGCAATCATTATACTTCACTTGGCGACTTTCAGCCTGCTGAGTACTGCAGTTAAAATCTCCAAGAGTATCTAAGGCTTTGTCAAACTCTAAAAAACACCTTGCCTGTCCACCGACAGTTCCAGGTCTTTTGATATTCAGCAATTTATGAATGCATCTGCTTATTACTTAATATATGACGGCCGCTGTGGCCGAGCGGTTATAGGCGCTTCAGTCTGGAACAGCGCGACCGCTACCGTCGCAGGTTCGAATCCTACCGTGGGCATGGATGTGTGCGATGTCCTTAGCACAGTTAGGTTTAAGTAGTTCTGTTCTAGGGGACTGATGACCTCACATGTTAAGTCCAATAGTGCTCAGAGGCTTTTGATCCATTTGAATCTAATATATTTCTTGGATATAAAAACTAATTAGTAGCTATTAGAAAGTTATTAACAGACATTTGACATTTGGACCTATGTGTAGAAGTTGTCTCGTAAGATTTAATTGCAAGTAAAAGTTTTTCACTGACAGAGTGGAGGTCACATAATTAATTCGTATACATAGCTATTTTTCTATAAAATTAGATCCGACACATCAATCTCGAAAAATTAACATCTACATCTTTTTGTTTAAAATTGGATGAAAAGCGGGAGCAGATGCGAAATATTATAATCTGGATTGATTTGTTTGAAAATGTCGTTTTAACTTTGAAGCTCGTCGATCATTGATTTGCCTCCAATCACCTGTTTTTCTTGAAACATGCGCGCAGAAACAAAACTTTCTTGCTTTTAATCTTGTTTGCAACATTAAATGTCAGTAGATAGCCCCAAGGAGAAACATGTTGACCAACAGAGCATATCTGTGCAACTCTGACGTACGATATTTTATAGCAATGACATGTTGACTACTCAGAATTGCGAAGTGCGTGTGCGAGACCTATATCACACTTTTCAGTTCTTCTAAGAATGACGCATTGTTTCGGCGTATTCGTCGTAAACCCGACGGTCACTTCTAGCGGCGTCCTGATTTTGACTCTACCTGTTCAGGACGATAACACGATGAGAAGACTGACCGTTAAAATGGCAAAGCATTTCTCAACAGGCGACTAAAATGTGTTCAACAGTCTGCGTGTACCCATCCATAGCAAAGTGCTATAAGTTAATCCAGAAAGACAGACAAAACAGACATAACAAGCCATGATAAGAAACTATATGTTGAAACTGTGATTATAAACCGGTGTGGAACACCATGTAGAAATAAAATGAATTCCCCATGGTACTTGACAGAACATTACAAAAACAGGATTTACTAATTACACATCAAACTATCATGAAAATAATCTTTCCAAAGTATCACACGAACAGAATAACTCTGTCGGCATTCTTTATGACACAATTTAACTTGAAGGAGGATTCGTCTTGAATATCAAGGAAAAGTCAAATTGGTTATGGAGGGATGTGTGAAGGGTAGAAATTGTAGAGGAAATCAAGGTTTGAATTCAGTAAGCAAGTTTAGCTGGCAATAGGTCGCAAAAGCTACGCAAAGGTGAAGAGGCTTGCACGCGGTAGATTAGCGGGGAGAGCTGTATAAAACTACTCTTTCACTGAAGATCACAACGTAAACCACTGTAAGCTGTGGTAAGGGGTTATATTTACCTTGATATGAAATGGGATGTGTCCATGGCACGTCTATGTTTCGAAGAGTATGCAGGCAATACGTAAACATATCTTCAGCGCTACCGGGAGGCACTGGTTTAGGAAGAAGTAGTATCTGCTGTTTTACAAAACATGGATTAGTCTTCTGAGAACCTTGTGATCGGACGTTGTATCATATAAACAAGCAGAATTACTGAAGAAAGACTAAACTCAGCCCTCTATAACATCGGTACAATGTCATATACTCTCGCGTGAGATCATGACGATACAGCTTGACAGTCGATGACGATGACAATAATAATACTTTCGCTGATGCGTGAAGGTTGAACTAAAGACAAATTGAAATTTCTATGATCCGGCTGGGATTCGACGACCAGTGCTAAGAAAAGAAGGGAAAGCTGAAAGGTGGAAGCAGTATATAGACAGTCTATGCAAGGGAGATAAATTTGAAGGCAATATTATTGAAAGGAAAATGGACTTAGATAAAGATGAGCTGGGTGATGTGATACTGCGAGAAGAATTTCACAAAGTTATGAGAGATCTAAGTCGAAACAAGGCCCCAAGAATAGACGATATTCCGTCAGAACTACTGATAGCCTTGGGAGAATCAGCCATGTCAAAACTTTACCATCTGGTGTGCAAGATGTGTGAGACACGCGAAATACACTCGAAGTTGAAGAGGAATGTAGTAATTCCAATTCCAAGGGAAACAGTTTCTGACAGGTGTGAATATTCCATAACTGTTAGTTTAATAAGTCACAGTTGCAAAATACCAACACGAATTTTTTGCTAAAGAATAGAAAAACTGGTAGAAAGCGGCCTCGGGGAAGATTAGTTTGGAATCCGGAGAAATGTAGGAACATGCGAGGCAATGCTGACCCTACGACTTATCTTAGAAGATAGGTTAAGGAAAGGCAAAAATACATTTATAGCTTTTGTAAACTTAGTGAAAGCTTTTGGCAATGGTGACTGGAATACTCTCTTTGAAATTCTGAAGGTGGCAGGGCTCAAATACATTGAGTGAAAGGCTATTTACAACTTTAACAGAAACCAGGCGGCAGTTATAAGACTCAAGGGGCATGAAAGAGAAGCGGTGGTTGAAAATGGAGACAGGGTTGTAAACTATCCCAGATGTTATTCAATATGTACATTGAACAAGCAGTAAGGAAATCAAAGGGAAATTCGGAGTAAGAATTAAAGTTCAGGGAGAAGTAAAAACTTTGAGGTTTGTCGATGACATTGTAATTCTGTCAGAGACAGAGCAGTTGAACAGATTTAACAGTTCTTGAAAGGAGGATATAAGATGACCATCAACAAAGCAAAACAAGGATAATGGAACGTAGTCGAATTAAATCAAGTAACGCAAAGGAAACAAGATCAGAAATAGAGACACTTAAAGTAGTAGATGAATTTTGCTATTTAGGCAGCAAAATAACTGATAATGTCTGAAGTAGAGAGAATATAGGCAATGGCAAGAAAAGCATTTCTGAAGAAGAGAAACTGGTTAAAATCGAATATAGATTTATGTGTTAGGAAGTATTTTCTGAAGGTATTTGTCCGGCATGGAGCCATGTATGGAAGTGAAACAGGGACGATAAACAGATTAGATAAAAAGAGAACAGTAGCTTTCGAAATGTGGTGCTACAGATGAGATTGGTGCTGAAGATTAGATTGGTCGATCACGTAACTAATGAGAAAGTATTGGATGGAATTGGGGAGACAGGAAATTTGTGGCACAACTGGACCAAAAGATGGGATTGTTTGATAGGACACATTCTGAGACACCAAGGGATCACGAGTTTAGTATTGGAGGGAAGTGTTGGAAGGAGGGGGGAGGGGGCATTTGCAGAGGGAGACCAAGAGATGAATACAGTAAGCAGATTCGGAAAGATGCAGGCTGCAATAATTCTAGGGAGATGAAGAGGCTAGCACAGGTTAGAGCAGCATGGAGAGCTGCGTCAAAAGTGTCTTCGATCTGAAGACCACAACAACAACAACAACAGTTACATAATAATATTACTAGAAGGCTACTGTGTTACCCATTGGTCTACGCATTTGTCTTCAGGACGACAGGAGTTAAAATATCATCAGGCATCCGCGATTTCCCTAATCTGTCTGATAGGAATTCCAGGACTGCCCCTGCATGAAGGTCGCCGTCGATTTCGTAACCACATTTGTGTAACTGAGAGTAAGGCTGCTTTTGTATTGGCCTCGATAATACAAGACTTTCGCCCTTAATCTAGGTTCCTACTTTAGATTTATGAAAAGGTGTATCTTTTCATCAGCATTATAACTTTGGTGATGATGCATGCATAAGAAAACAAGGCAAGCACTTAGACTCAACCTCCCAAATTATTGAATTTAAGCAATATAAATATATATAATTTGATGAAAATAATTACTTACCCAACAGTAATAAAATAATTTTAACTTCAAAGGGGTACCAACGAACATACAACAGAAAAGTTAACCAGAAATATACTGATACGAATCATTCATAAGAAGCATAACCTCACCCTACTGGAACTAACCTTACAAAGAGGGTACTGAAATAATTATTCAACAACAACAGTAGCTCTCCACATACAACAATATACCCAAGTACAACAAACACCTTAATCACATACTAGATAGACAACAGTATGAACAACTCGATATTTTTCGGCCTCAAAGCGATTCTGTAGATCCTGCTATCAGTAGATTTCCCTTATGGCACAACATTTACCAACATAACAAAAGCAAAATTCTATGATGTGAACGTTATATGTGTACCAAGCTGCAAACTTTTCGCCTTGGTGGCCACGTACGCTTCGGTAATTCCTTTTGGTCTGTTCAGTGGATGGTGCGTGCCGGACCAGAGATAAATGCCTCCTGAAGCACGAACCGTTGACCAACGATATTACAGTGGCGCAGGCAGGGCTCCGTTAGTGGGAAACGGCTATGACAGCGGCTCCCGCAGGCGAGGGCGTGACGTGGTTTCTGCATTCCAGCAGCGCCGCTGCCCATTACACGCCTGCCAACGGTCCTGCACGTGACGCTCAGCTCATCATGGACGAAACTGCCTCCGTAATTCGTCCGTCGGTCACGGTGTTAAAGTCATTCAGCCCTCTGGTACCCTCCGACTTCCGCAACGTAAGCTGAGTGAAGCATATCTTCGTGACAAGTGAAGCTTCCTGCGTGAGTATCAATACGACGTCTGAGGATTCTTCAAGAACAGGACAGAGGAAGGGGCATGGATGATCTCTTGAGTTAGCCACTGAGGCCTACTGAAGTATCTCTGATGGTAAAGGCACTCATTCCAAAAGCACATAATGGAAATCAACTTCTGAGCCAGTTCTCACGAATACATACAACCTTTGTTTTCCCCTAATTTTCATTTCTATGCTCATCCACGATAACACGAAAATATCACAGCATAGTTGACAGTCAGCTGTTTGTAGTGCTGCTCATGAAAAACAATAGACGCCTCATTGTAGTAGATTTTCTCAAAACGTTTTCTCATGACGCAAGATTTAGCATTAGGTGGTCGCAGCCTTGCCCTTGCTTGTGAATGCACAATTAGTTGTGAAGGTGTTCTAAAGCACCATGCACGCCGAAGTACCGCAGAATACAAAAAAAAAAAGAAAAAAATCGTTAAAACCACTATAACTTTTGAGCTGCATTCCATCTGCGTAAAACAGAATATCTGACCAAAGCATCCAGACATCTACGTCTGGACATTAATATATGAGACGTCCCCTCTTTGTCTTTATGACGGCTGCAGCTCTGCTGTGGACGCTTTAAGTGAGATGGTCGAATGTCTGTCGAGGACTAATGGCAGCCCATACCTCCTCAAGAGCTGAAACCACAGACGACAGCGATGTATATTGGATTCTGGAGCGAAGTCGATGTTTTAACTCAAGCTAAAGGTGTTGCATCGAGTTCGAGTCTACGCTCTGGACAGGCCAGTCGATTTCAGGAATCTTACCGTTCACAAACCATTGCTTCACAGCTGCTGGTTTATGACAAGGTGCATTCTCATGCTGATACGATCGCCGTCTCCGAACTGTTCCTCTGCTATATGCGGTACACAATCCCGTAAAATGTGTTCATATCATCACACATACATCGTTTTCTTAAGTGCAGTAAGGGGAGGATAACATAACAACAAAAAACACCGCCATATCATAACAGTACTTCCTCTGTACGTCACAGTCGACACTGCTCATGATGACAAGTAACGTTGTGCAGGCTTTCGCCAAATCGAAACCCCTTCATTGCATTCTCACAGACAGGGTACAGCGCGGTCCACCACCCATAAATCACGTCTTCCCAGTCATACACTGCCCAGTGACGTCGCTCTCTACACCTCATAAAGCGTTGCTCAGCACTGACTACAGAAACATGTGGCCAGTGAGGAGCTGCTCCAACATTCTTTGTAACTCCTCACACGCAGTCATTGGGCTAGGCGGACTACTGGTAGCACTTTGAAATTCACGAGTTATTCCTTCCACTGATTTCATGCAACGTTTTGACAACCGTCGTACGCAATGCTCGACCTCCCTGTCTGTCAGTGCGTGTGATCTGTTTGGTGCTGGGTTAGCTTTGATTATTCCTTCGCATTTCCACTTCACAGTCATATCACCAACTGTCAACCTGAACAGGTTACAAAGGGTTGAAATGTCCCTGATGGATTTGTTAAGTAACAAATCCAGTGATTAGTAAACGTTCGAAGTAACTGAACACTCCCGGGAGAATCATTTTGCTGCCATTGCTCATCTGCTGCCAACACAATACTCCCCGTCACCCTCTCGTGACATCTATTTGTCAATTCCACGTTAAATAGGGGTATACGGATACTTCTGATCCGAAAATGTATGCCATGTATGACTGACTCGGCCGGCCGAAGTGGCCGTGCGGTTAAAGGCGCTGCAGTCTGGAACCGCAATACCGCTACGGTCGCAGGTTCGAATCCTGCCTCGGGCATGGATGTTTGTGATGTCCTTAGGTTAGTTAGGTTTAACTAGTTCTAAGTTCTAGGGGACTAATGACCTCAGCAGTTGAGTCCCATAGTGCTCAGAGCCATTTGAACCATTTGACTGACTCACCGTGGGGGAAAAGTATTTATTGAAATTAGCATCTCTGAGAAGTGAAAATTCGTGTGTAAGTACCTATACAGTGACCGAGAAGCGATGAGCAACAGGACAGAGAAAATGGTATGCATGGTCCCTTGAGTCAGCCATTGAGGCCTACTCCAGTACCTTAAATGGTAAAACCACTGACTCCAAAAGCAATAAACTCCTGATTCTGTTCCCACGAATATTTACCGGCTTTCTTTTATTGTTGATTTCATATCTATCCTTATCCACAAAAACAAACAGAACACTGTCCCATCAGGCCTTGAAGGCCCAAGGATTCCGATCGGCCGCCGTGTCATCCTCAGCCCTTAGGCAGCACCACATACAGATACAGAGGGACACGTGGTCAGCACACTGCTTTCCTGGCCATTGTCAGTTTTCGTGACTGGTGCCGCCACTCCTCAATAAAGTAGCTCCTCAGTTGTTCTCACAAGGGCTGAGTGCACCCTGCTAGCCGACCGAGGTGGCCGAGCGGTTCTAGGCGCTACAGTCTGAAACCGCGCGACCGCTACGGTCGCAGGTTCCAATCCTGCCTCGGGCATGGATGTGTGTGATGTCCATAGGTTAGTTAGGTTTAAGTAGTTCTAAGTTTTAGGGAACTGATGACCTCAGGATGACCTCAGAAGTTAAGTCCCATAGTGCTCAGAGCCATTTGAACCATTTTTTTGCATCTTGTTTGTCAACAGCACTCGGCAGACCTGGACGGTGACCCATCCGAGTGCTAGCCAAGACCGACAGCGCGTAACTTAATTGATCTGATGGGAACCGGTGGTACACTCCATCAAGGGCGTTGGATACGCTCATCCATCATAACACTAAAATATCAGAACACCCGGAACAGTCAGCTGTTCGCAACGCTGCACATGAAAAACAGTAGACGAATAACTGTAGAAGATTGTGGCAAAACCTTGCCTAATGACGCACTGAAATGTAGGTTCAAATGGCTGTGAGATCTATGGGACTTAACATCTGAGGTCATCAGTCCCCTAGAACGTAGAACTACTTAAACCTAACTAACCTAAGGACATCACACACATCCATGCCCCAGGCAGGATTCGAACCTGCGACCGTAGTGGTCACGCGGTTCCAGACTGAAGCGCCTAGAACCGCACGTCCACACCGGCCGACTTGAAATGTAGGCTTTAACATCACGACGCTAGCAGAAGGCCTGTGCTCTTCACTGTGAGGGCGTCACAACAAATACGCTGCAGGGTAACTGTTGTGGATTGGCAAGACAGCCAACCCACTATGAGGAAGCCGAAAGGCACGCGTTTAAGCTCACGCAGGCGGGCGTCAGGTCTGGAACAGGACACGGAAATGAGACTAGTAAAAAAACGTACGTAGCTTCTGGAATACTTAACTTTAATCCATAATTGGTGAACATCACTCTTGACGGTACATGTTTTATAGCATCAATAGTAAATGGTAAAGGCGCCTTGCTAGGTCGTAGCAAATGACGTAGCTGAAGGCTATGCTAACTATCGTCTCGGCAAATGAGAGCGTAATTTCTCAGTGAACCATCGCTAGCAAAGTCGGCTGTACAACTGGGGCGAGTGCTAGGAAGACTCTCTAGACCTGCCGTGTGGCGGCGCTCGGTCTGCAATCACTGATAGTGGCGACACGCGGGTCCGACGTATACTAACGGACCGCGACCGATTTAAAGGCTACCACCTAGCAAGTGTGGTGTCTGGCTGTGACACCACAGTAACTCTTGAGAGTTATGTTCTGAAGTGCCGCAGAGTACAAAAAATTGTAGTTAATGGCACTATGATATTCGAATAGTATTCCATCCCCGTAAACAGAATACTGGTTTGTCTTATAAGGTCATATAGAACGCTACGCACTGGTACAGTTTTTATCGTCTTCATCATTATCATCAACCACTGACATCCGCTCCTGGATAAAGGCCTGCTCTGAACTTCTTTCTATGGATTAAATTCGTCAGCGCTAAGAAGCCAGGCTGCTCTTGTAATTTTTGTAGTAACGTCTGTCCACTACCAATTAGGTCGGCCTCTAGATCTTTTCTTATCTCTTGAAATGTTACAAAGAACTTTCTTGACCCATCTACCGCTAACTCGCATGGCTGCGTGTCGCGCTCAACATTTTCAGTGCCCTATTAATTAAATCTTTTACTTCAGTTTCTTCCTGGTTATTTGTTTTGCCTCTCGAGGTAATTCCTAAAATGCATCTCTCCAATATTCGACGAGAAATCGTCAGTTTTGTCAATGCTTTTTATACTGGAAGTTCATATCTCACTATCTTAAGTCGGAACTAGTAACACACCCAGCTTGTAAACTTTACTTTCAGTAGTATTAGAATCTTAGTTTTGAAAGCTTAATGTATATATCAGAAGCACTCCAGGCCATTTTTTTGTGTTTCTTTCTTTTCCTTGTTATCCACTTGATACCTTCAACTGCCTTAAATACAAATGTTCGTTGACGGGTTGTTTCATTTCATAGTTGGCGCTTTCGATGTGTTCAGTTTACGTTATACTAGTCTTACTGCAATTGATTTTCAATTCTGCTTCCAAACTTGCTCTGATGGGTTCTTCCATTATTGTTGACGCAAACAGTACAATGTGAACAGCAAAGCGATGGTGGTGGAGAAATGTTCCACTAACACGTATTTTTCCCTCTTTTTTACAGTTTACGGGTTTGAAAACTTTCTGGCGATGCTGAGAATAGTTTCATGAAATGGAAACGCCTTAACGGACTCGTCTTTCAGTTCTGAATTTGCCATTATAACAATAAAATTTAATGAAGCCTATAACAGTGAGGTACATATTCTTCAGTACACTAACACAGATTGAGTCGATGCCTTACTTCGCAAGGCGACTTAATACAGATTTTATTGAATTTCAGTCAAAGCATTTTTATAGGCTCTATGAATCCTGGAAAACGGTAGAAGTCATTGCACCTTTCCATTATTTCTTCCATAACTTGCAAATGCTCAACTGTCCCATTTATTGACAGATCGTCCTTTCGCTCGATTAAATTCCGTTATTGTTTTTTGTGAAACTACACAAAGAATTTTTGGAAAGAACAAGGAGATACTCTATAGAAGTTCTATAAGCTTACGGCCATACCTGCACTGCTCTATAGATGCGAAAGAGATGAAAGAGATGAAAAAATAGAAAAATGTGAAATTAACTTCCTTAAATACTTGGTTGGATGTACTTCAATGGATAAAATAAGAAACGATGACATTCGAGTTGAACTGAACGTGCAAAATATGACTGACACCATAAGACAATATCAGATAATGTGGAAAGGACACAGAAACCGAATGCCAGATACAAGAATCAGTAAAACAAGAAAACAGTACAAACCAAGAGGAGAAAGATCTATAGGAAAACCAATAAAGAGATGGTTTGATCAATTCTGAATGCGACGGTACGAACCAAAAGGGTCACTCCTTGACGATTGTTTTTCTGTGCGGCTGGTGAAGATTTTTGTGGATAGCTTTTATATTACGTGTAGGAGGCTGATAGTTGCCTGTTTGTTTCATTGTCTTTCCAGTTTCTCTCTTGTGAAGTAGAAGAATTACAGCATCATCACAGTTTTGATGAATTGTCTTCCTCTGCATAGACTCCGAAAATAATTTTACCAATTCCTTTCGTACTACTTCTCTTCAAGTTCTAAATATTTATATTGGTGCACCGTCACCTCCAGGCGCCTTTCCTTTCTTCTGATTTCGAATGGCTTCACCCATATTATCTGGCATTAGTTACGGAATTTCATGATTTTCGTTACTAAATATCTGGGTTTCTGATTCATTCCTTGAACTGCACAAACACTTAAAGAAACCAGGAAAAGCTTCTACAGTTTTCTCTCTGCTGCTGTGCCATTTGCCACATTTATTCATGAAATGTTGTGTCTAACATTATAATCGTTCTTGTATTGCATTCTCCTGCTCTTACGGCTTTCACTTGTTTCTCCTACCAATTTCTCATGCACAAGTCCTCTCGAAGACATTCTGGAATATGTTTCAGTTTTTTTTTCATGGTTCCATTATCATTTGCTTGAATGTCTTACCATTTCGTTAGTTACTGTTTCGTTCCATTCGAGATGTCATGATATGCTTTTTTCGTCTCCATATGTGTAATCTCCATTTTCCGTTACGCTGTACTTGTTTTTTAACTTGATTGGTATGCTTCCATATTCCTTCTTACTTTTCTTCTCGAAGATTGTACGAAGAATGAACATACTCATCCCCTCGACAAATTCACTACATTATGGCCTCTATCATTTATGATATCAAACCAATCGTTCCCCACTGAAGAATCGGTACTTTAAAATCCAGCTTTAGCCTAATGTTTCAAGATGCACTGTAAGTGTTCGTAGAGGTCTTCACATCCTCTAACAGAGTGTGAGAACATTGAGCAGTAAAACTGAATTACTTCGGTGGAAAACAAAAGTAACTTATTTTTAAAACGGATCTTGAAGTTCCAAGTTTCCTTCAGTACTTCTAACATTGTTTTAATCTTGTTGTTTACAACAAACCTGCTCATGAATTTCACGACTTACCATCGTGTTCTATTTCTCTGCAATAATACACAAGTTTCGACTATAGTTCTCATTAGTCTTCGTTTCTTTGCCATTCATCCGATGACACTATCATATCATATTTGAGGTTTTTATTCCTATATCTCCACTAACTCATATTCGGAACCTAAAGTTATAAAATGTATCGTCCTTAAATAAAAAGTGGTAGGGTCCATGTAATTATCCATTCAGCCAGACTTCTCATAGCAACGAGTGCGCGCGTTCCCTCTGCCTTCCAGTCCCAATATTCCTCCACCCGCCCGGAAAATCCATGTCCCAGAACGGACGTGTCTGTCGGACCCCAATATCTCTCCCATCGTACGCCAGCCTAACAGGGCCCGTGGAGTCCGACGAAGTGCCAAAACATTACGAAACCTACTTAGTAGTGTGTTGGTTTCGAACGGAATGATCAGTGAATCTGCGCTACATAGATTCGACAAGTCTATCGTAGATTTTGAGTCGTATGTGGCGTCAGATGTGTACACAAAAGTCGTGCAATTCCCCTAAAATAACGGACCGGTAGTTTGTGCGCGCAGAGCTGGCGTTCGATTGCGTCCCAAATGTGCTCCATCGAGTTCAGATCAACCGAATTTGGTAGACAAGACATCAACATGAATTTGTTACCACTGTAGCTCGATTCTGGCCTTGTGACATGGACAGTTATCCTGTTGGAAGATGCCTCTGTCGTCGATCTGCCACACATTGCTGCCTGCTCCTGCATTAGAGAGCCGGTAAGCCTCCGACCTCCATTTACTATGGTTCATGGACGTCCGACATCTTGTTGCCAACTCGCATTCTGACCGTACTTTGACCACTCTCAATGGATTCTCACAACATAAGCACGCAAGCAGTAGACCATCTTACTAATTTCCGAGATTCTCGTTCCTAGGCGCCAGGCTGTAGCAATCTGCCTCCTGTCGAAGTCTATTATGACAGCATCACAGTATCGTCGCTAGAATGATTCCCCATTCGTCTCTGCTCCACTATATGCTTTCCTGATCGCGTCACATGCCCACAATACCACCAGGCGGCAATCAGTCTGACGATGGGCTGTGGTCATAATGTTTTGGCTCACCAATGTAAGTGATCAGCGCCTAACCTCGGCGCAACTATGCTCAAAGCAGTCTCAGACCAGATATTTTATAAATCTCAGAGCCTGGGTGCTACACGACCAGTTGAACTTCTCCTCAAGGCTCCAGTCAACAACGACATTTGGCAGTCAGCCTTTGTGTGACTCGATATGCAGTCAAATCTGGTCAGGATGACTACAGACATTGACTCACTTCACTATCAATTCTGCGGGTACCAAATATTCAACTACACTTTATGATATAAAGTATCCAGATGCCCGCAAAAACATACGTTTCTCATATTAGGTGCAGCGTGCTGCCACCTACTGCCACTTACTCCATATCAGCCACCTCAGTAGTCATTAAACATCGTGAGAGAGCAGAATGGGGCGCTCCACGGAACTCACGGACTTCGAACGTGCTCAGGTGATTGGGTGTCACTTGTGCCATACGTCTGTACGCGAGATTTCCGTACTCCTAAACATTCCTAGGCCCACTGCTTCCGATGTGATAGTGAAGTGTAAACGTGAAAGGGCACGTACAGCACAAAAGTGTACAGGCCGACCTCGTTTGTTGACTGACAGAGACCGCCCACAGTTAAGGAGGGTCGTAATGTGTAATAGGCAGACATCTATCCAAACTATCACACAGGAATTCCAAACTGCATCAGGATCCACTGCCACTACTATGACAGTTAGGCGGGAGGTGTGGAAACTTGGATTTCATGGTAGAGCAGCTGCTTATAAGCCACAGATCACGCCAGTAAATGCCAAACGACGCCTCGCTTGGTGTAAGGTGCGTAAACTTTGGACGACTGAACAGTGGAAAAACGTAGTGTGGATTGGCGAATCACGGTACACAATGTGGCGATCCGATGGCAGGGTGTGGGTATGGCGAATGCCCGGTGAACGTCTTCTGCCAGCGTTTGTAGTGCCAACAGTAAAATTCGGAGGCGGTGGCGTTACGGTGTGGTCGTGTTTTTCACGGAGGGGGCTTGCTTCCCTTGTTGTTTTGCGTGGAACTATCAAAGCACAGACCTACATTGATGTTTTAAACACATTCTTGCATCCCACTGTTGAAGAGCAATTCAGGGATGGGGATTGCATCTTTCAACACGATCGAGCACCTGTTCATAATGCACGGCGTGTGTCGGAGTGGTTACACGACGATAACATCGCTGTAATCGACTGACCTGCACAGAGTCCTGACCTGAATCCTATAGAATACCTTTGGGATGTTTTGGAACGCCGTCTTGGTGGCAGGCCTCACCGACCGACATCGATACCTCTCCTCAGTGCAACACTCCGTGAAGAATGGGCTGCCATTCCCCAAGAAACCTTCCAGCACCTGATTGAACGTATACCAGCGAGAGTATAAGTTGTCACCAAGGCTAAGGGTGGGTCAACACCGTATTGAATTTCAGTATTACCGGTGGATGGCGCCACAAACTTGTAAGTTATTTTCAGCCAGGTGTCCGGATACTTTTGATCACATATTGTATATTGTGTACCACGTCGGACTTGGCAACAAGTACTGCGAGAGGCCACCACCACAGAGGCACAGTCACTCGCTTGGCGTCTCTCAGCTCGGTGCAGCAGCCTGGAGATGGCGCTCGCAAACACGGACCTCTTTTTGCTTCTGCATCAGTTCCTCCAGTAATTTGCGTACGTTCGACGATCGTGTGGAGGCCAATAGGGAACGCTGTCAACCGTGGATTACCCCACTTCCATCTTGCACTCGCGGACTGGGAAATCCTTCCGCCAACAGGCACAAAAACGACAAAGTTACGAGCCAGCTGTTAGTTTATTTCAGGCCTCCAACCCACTCAGTACAGTACTTTGAAGACTACGTTCCCACTCAGCAGTCGCTGTTTAGGGAGTAAATGTACTATCAACAGTGTCTGCAAATATTACTATCAGTGATACAGTGTCATAGACCGCCAAGACACAGTAAAGCTATTTAGATACCATTGCGTTAAATTTAGAACTTCAAGTGTCATGCATCATATTGTAGTAAAGTACCATTCTGTAACATACTCTTAATCATTGTTACTTTTTATTGTGTTGCCACTTCTCTGTTTTACTGCCGCCCTGTCAAACAAGTGTTAAGTAGCAAGTGTCCGATGGCCACCTTAACTGCACTGTGGCTACCGTGGATGTTTGCGCTGAATTAATAATGGCATTTGGCTACTATGTTTACAACAAATTATGTACAAGAATATCATTAAAGGCTGGCAGTGTTGTATTCCTATAAGCATAGTGGATTGTCTCACCTAAAGAAGATCCCATATGTTGCAGTACCGGTCAGGCCGCTGCACGTGCAGATTAGCCTTCTTGCATAGGTTAGCCTCGGCATGCCTGTGGGTTTTGATCCATACTTCAACGTAATTCTCGGGGTTCCAGAGATGTAGCGGAGGCCCCACAATTGAAATAAACATTAAGGATAAGAGATGGCAAACAAAAAGCAAATTCCGCAGTGTTGTCGTAACAAAGTTCATTGTGATGAAGCCTCTTTCACAGTTGGATGTGCTCACAGGGCGTGTATCAACTCAAACAAAACTGATTTCATGTTTTTTCCACTGTTGTCTACGTAATACCTGAGTCCTTCTCTTACATTTGGATAAGAAAGAAGAAAAAAAGGTGACCCATTTTTCCTAGGTTTCCTTCTTCTTCTAGCCATGGGCTCACAATGTCATATGACCATTTTTACTGTCTAAAATATCGACCTCTTTCATGAAGGATCTGAATTCTTCACTGTCATTCGGAAGTTGGCTTTATCTCAAATTGTCGTTTAGGCTCTGACAGAAATGTTTTCTATTAATTTGAGTAGTCATTTTGCTTGATTTTCTTCTGGGAACCGTGAAACGTCTTTGAAGCGCCATTCGCAAATAGCTTTCTTTGCTTCCTTCATGCAAGCACCTGGCATTTCGTTCAGTTGTTCAATGGCTCTTATTAATCTCGTAATTGCCCTATATGATGACGGAATATTAACACTGTCCTTCTGCAGATATTGTGAGAGAATAATAATCTCTTCAAGAACAACAGAAAATAGTCCATTGTTGTTCACTAACTCAAGGCTTGATAGTGTTTCCACCAAATCCCTTGAACTCTTCCCTTGATTTTCTAGTCATGTCATTACAACATCTAATGAAATGAGCATTCAGAGCTTGGTAGGACTTCCGTACTGCTTGCACTGCTGTGAAGCTCGAGGGCACCCAACGTACTCAGAATACTTTAGATATCTTCTTAAGTTCTGCACCTAACTCTTGTGCAACAGCCGACAGTCCATGCTGATTCTTTGGAGACTGATGATACAAAGTATACAGATTATTAACACAATGCTAGTATGATCCACACCAGGAACCTCTTCGATTGCATCAGCAACCCCTGATTGAATTCGGTGGCACAATCAATGCCATGTGAATAGCTTGTTGTACTTGTTCTTAAGTCGCTCTAAAACACCTGAATTCCTACCTAGCATTACACTAGCAACATCACTACATGCTCCAATCAAATTGTCATTCAAATAACTTGAAGGGAAATTATGGTTCGAGAGACATTTCAGAACTTCTGCTTCTATCGTTCCTGTATCTGTTCTTCTTAAGTTCAATAATATACAAGAAGAAGGTATTTACACAACCAACGCTCACTTCAGACCTTAAATATTTTATTAAAACTGATGGTGAAGCAATAGATGTAGACTCATAAATGAGTATAGAGATTTTGGACCTCTTCGATATTATGGATGAACGGAGTTCCTTCCTCATAGTGTCTGCAATGCAATCCGTGATGGTGTCACAACTGAGTTTAATATGCAGTGTTTTGCTCATGTGGAGACTGTTTTGAATTTGGAAATACACAAACTTGTGAAAGACTAAAAATATACTATGTCATCAAAAGTATCCGGTCACATGGCCGAAAATTACTTACAAGTTCGTCGTGCTCTTCATGGTAATGCTCAAATTCAGTACGGTGTTGGCCCACCCTTACCCTTGATGACAACTTCCATTCTCGCTGGCATACGTTCAATCTGGTGCTGGAAGGTTTCGTGGGAGATGGCAGCCCATTCTTCACAGATTGCTGCACTGAGGAGCGGTATCGATGTCGGTCGGTGACCCCTGGCACGAAGTCGGCGTTCCAAAACATCTCAAAGGTGGTCTATAGGATTCAATGTAGGACTCTGCGCAGGCTAGTCCATTACAGGGATGTTATTGTCGTGCAACCACTCCGACACACGCCGTGCATTATGAACAGGTGGTCGATCGTGTTGAAAGGGCAATAGCCATCCCCGAATTCCTCTTCAACAGTGGGAAGCAAGAAGGTGCTTAAAACATCAATTTAGGCCTTTGCTGTGATAGTGCCACGCGAAGCAACAAGAGGTGCAAGCCCCCTCCATGAAAAACACCACCACACCGTATCACCACCGCCTTCGAATTTCACTGTTGGCACTACACACGCTGGCAGAAGACGTTCACCGGGCATTCGCCATACCCACACCCTGCCATCGGATCGCCACATTGTGTACCGTGATTCGCCACTCCACACGACGTTTTTCCACTGTTCAATCGTCCAATGTTAGCGCTCCTTACACCAAACGATGCGTCGTGTGGCATTTACCGGCGTGATGTGTGGCTTATGAGCAGCAGCTCGACCATGAAATCTAAGTTTTCTTACCTCCCGCCTAACCGTCATAGTACTTGCAGTGGATCCTTATGAAATTTGGAATTCCTGTGTGATGATCTGGATAGATGTCTGCCTACTACACATTACGACCATCTTCAACTGTCGGCGGTCTCTGTCAGTCAACAGACGGGGTCGGCCTGTACTCTTTTGTGTTGTACGTGTCCCTTCACGTTTCCACTTCACTATCACATCGGAAACAGTGGACGTAGTGATATTAAGAGTGCGGAAATCTCGGGTACAGACATATGACACAAGTGACACCCAATCATCTGAGCACGTTCGAAGTCCGTGAGTTCCGCGGTGCGCCCCATGGAGTACCTTGCAGTAGGTGGCAGCACAATGCTCCTAATATGAAAAAGTATGCTTTTGGGCTTATCGGGATACTTTTGATCACAAAGTGTAGTTTGTTATTTTTTGCTACAAAATATGCTGTGCGAAACACTTTCCTTGTACTTTCAAAAATGGTTCAATTGGCTCTGAGCACTATAGGACTTAACTTCTGAGGTCGTCAGTCCCCTAGAACTTAGAACTACTCAAACCTAAGTAACCTAAGGACATCACGCACATCCATGCCCGAGGCAGGATTCGAACCTGCGGCCGTAGCGGTCACGCGGTTCCAGGCTGTAGCGCCTAGAGCCGCCCGGCCACCCCGGCCGACCTTTCAAACATGTCTTTCTGCTATTCAGGTTCAAATTCTTCTAGAACATTGCGTTTTCTTTCTTTTAGTTGTTTGCATGCAGTTAAATGGGCTTCGGATCCCTTTGTTTACGGATTATTTTTCAATGATGTTAACTGAGTTTGTTTACTTCCAAAATGAGCCCCCGAAATACTTCTCCATTCTTCATGAATGTTGATTTTTTCGGTCCAGTATTCTACACTTCTTTATACACTGCGCTACCCAACTTGCCTTCCCTATTCACTAACTACTCTTAGTTCGTCTTAAATTCTTTCCATATACTGTCGTTCCAACAAACAAGATAGTTAGGTATGTTTTGGGAATTCAAATAACAAGTAATTACTTCACGTGATTGGCTTTTACCTTCAGCAGTACGTGTTATAGTGCTACTATTCGTATATGAAGTAGATTGGCCATTGTCAGCTTTACTTTTTTTCGAATCACACGGACCGTCTTCTGTAGTTGAAACACCGGAAGTAGATTTACTGAAATAATCTACTATACTGCGTTTCGTACTGAAAAATTACACCTTTTAATTACTAGCACAGTTTATACAGTTTTCACTTAATAATGTAATACGCCAGGTTTTGAAACGTCAAAGTAATACGTATAACCGAAGGAGTCAACAGAGCTGCTCACTATGAGGCCTACAACTTCACTGAGAAGAAAACTGAACAATACCCGTACCGGCCGTGGAGTGGCTAACATCATTAATTTTGTTAACAATCGGACCGTAAATACACAAACGAAGGGCACGACAATGACCCGAAATAATAAATAGGTCTATGTAATAATGTCATAGTTGATGACCACGTCAAGAGCCGACATTCGACACCGTGATTGGATCTCTAAAGATTGCAATATCAGCATAAGTAAGTGGTAAATGTTTTTATTTTATTTGTATCTTATCTTACAGAGTACGTTTCAGATAGGAGTCACGTTTTGTTGTATTATTAACCTTCAGACGCTCGCGCAATTTGAAGCAACGTTAACGCTGGCGCGACGGCATTTACAGCGTCACGAATTGGTTTTCGTTTTCGAATGCGCATACATTATTACATCGAACTATAGAGTCAAATCAGTGTCAAGGTAACGCGTCATTAGGTGAGCCGATACATTACCAGGGACTACCTGAGGATCAAGCGCGTAACGAATTAAATGTTCCAGAGGCGGTGTAAATACCGCCCACGTGAGAGCCCGAAGTTTAGAAAATACAGCATCAGCGTGCCGAAGAAGGGAATGAAATATTTTCAGGCATTATTATCATGTCACGCGATATGAGGATCTAAAGGTGAGTCAACATGGCATGTGACTGATGACCTCAGAAGTTAAGTTCCAGAGCCAACATGGCATGTGTAACGCCACGCAGTGCCGCTGAGGCCGGCGCAGAACGGCCCAGAACTGCCAAAAATGGAGCAGAGTCTACGTAGGTGCCCTGCAGTGTTCCACTGTGTGCGTGCGTATGTGTCAATAATAATGGAAAACGAGAAATGCCGTCGAAAATGCGCATTTCCTACGATATCCAACACTGCACTGAATTTTTCATTGTCGTGCATAGCGGCGCGGTTTGACGTCGATACCGGCAGCGCTGCGCATAACCTTCTTCTTCGCTTTGCGCATATGCTGACCCCCATGCGCCTAATATTCATTGTTCAGACACGGAAAATCCACGATGGATTGCGACTCAGGATCTCCGCTATATTGTTAATATTCACTGTTCCCTTTTATTGCGTTTGGTCTGGCTCGAGGAATCCAGAAGCCGGACGTCGTGGCGGTGAAAGGCGGCGTTGCCCATGTCGTCGATGCTCAAGTTGTCGGCGACCACCTGCGTCTTGACTGGTGTCACCGAGAGAAAGCTTCGAAGTACGACCACGAAGACGTTCGTCGTGCTGTCCACGATCTGCATCGAGACATCGAAGAAGTGCGGGCCACCTCAGCAACAGTGAACTGAGGGGAATCTGGGCTCCACAATCTGCCAGAAGCCTCCTCAAACTGGGCCTGACGAAAAGGGAACTTTGTGTTGTGTGCTCACGGGTACTCATTGGTGTAAACGTGTCCTTCCGCATGTTCCAGAAGATGACTGCTGTAAGCACGGAGGATACTGTTGGAGTGTGTGACGCTGAGGCCTGGCGCGCCTTCACAGGCCAAATACCTTCTTATTCCTTGGCTTTGCGCGGATGCCAGACCCCATGTTCTATTTTATTGCGTTTTTGTCTGGATCATTTATCAATGCTCAGTTGACTTCACAGCTAATACGTTTTGTGAATTATATATCAGAATTGACGATCATTTAATTTAGAGGGACGATGAAAGAGAATTACTGTTCTAAGAAAATATTCTCCACGTAAAATAGTAAGGGGACGGTGTACCCCTCGGAGAAAAGTGGGGAGACGACGTCCACCCGCGTTCCCCCTCCAATACGGGCCTGAAGGTCGGTCACTTTTCCTCTTGACACACGTGAGTCACATATCGAGAAAAAACAAAGCACATGTTGTTCGACAACAGTCCCTCACTTTTCAGAACCTTGCATGCTGATTGTTGTACACGACAATAGCTCTAAGAAAGATATACAACAGATTTTGTACATCGCCTAAGAACGAGATTTCTTGAAGAAAAACATAGCTACTTTCATTTAATTAACCTTTCCGTACTTTCAGTTCCAGTCTCCTATAAAGTTTTTCGTTGAATGTTTCGCCGGTAATGGACTGCATCATGAGGGCTGAACTGTTGATTAATATAAATAAAACAGTTTCTGCGTCAGTCACTTATTTATTTTTCCACTACGCATTTCGATGGTTCACACCATCATCTTCGGGTGAAGAACTGTGTAGTTACATTCTGGTGATAGTGAAGAGAACAGACGACTTTTCACCGCACCCGACCAAGTAGAAAGTAGGTTATGTTAAATCTATCGCTGTGATAAAATTGTTTTTCTAGAAAAACCACCGATAAATTAAAAAAATTGTAAGAATAAAGCGTACTTACAAGGTAAGTAGAGTCGAAAAAAGTGATACATACTGCTAATTGTTGCATGTGCTCCTCAATATCTTTTTGTTTTATATTAAAATATGGATGGACTGCAACAGAATGGAGATGTGGATAGTCATGAGAGAAAATCATCAACGGTAAGAGCAAAATTAATTTAATTTACTGATTTGTTACCAAATTTAGACTTCTTGATAATTACAAACATGTTACGGAGTAAAAGATCAAAAAGCCATCTAATACTGCAGGTGACAGATTGTGGTTGTTTGCATTTTTGTATTATTAAAATTTTTCTTATTTATTACATTTTTATATTTCTTATGTTCTTTCTTGTATTACAAGGTTGATAAAACACATAATACATATATACTGTAGGCGGATTAAAACAGATCTTACATATATACTGTAGCCTATGAATTGAAGAGGTTAAATAAATTGCTGTGTTTTGTCAAATAAATTGCTGTGCTTTGAATTTTATCGTAAATTGTGGAAGAGCTTTAAGTATTACGTCAAAAGTTTGAAAAATTTTGATCAGCCTGCTTCATTTTTGTCACTGAATAGATTTTCCGCAAGTTTCTTTCTGCGGATGTAGATTTCTAGTTCTTCATGCAGAGACATCTTGCGTCCTTTGTTAATTTGTGTATTATTTTAAGATTGCTTTGTATAACGTCAAATGGATGTCCTTTATCTTTTATATGGGAGGCTATTACAGATTAGCGTGGTGTGTTTTATCGAAAGGCGTTGATGTGTTCTCCGAAACTGGTGTGAAAGTAATGATCTGTTTGACCTACGTACTGAGCTGGGACTTTACTATACATGATTTTATATATGTCAGAGTATGAAATCTGTCTTGGCCGCTTTTTAGGTTATGAGATAGTCTGGGGCAAATTTTAGTGTTTGTTTTTAAATGCAATCCTTATTTTATGTCGTTTGACTATGTTCGGATTTTTTGGAAGGTATTACCAACAGCAGCCGGCTCTATTTAAAAATGCGAAAACTAAAGACGTAAAGCAATCCAGTCGTTGATAACAGGAACCGCCAGCTCTCTCTACATCTCCACTTACTGGCTTATCTTCTGTCCAGAAAAACATTCAAAGAAATATATAAAGCACGCAGCTGAATGCAGTTCTGAGTAAAGTGTCCAATGATACACCAACATTAAAAGGAAAATATGTTTATTTCAAAAAGGAGATAAAAATTCGCGTGACGCCTTCTTGAGAGACAGTCTTCTCTCCTTCCGATGTGGCTAGGTAAGCGTAGACGACATGTGGTTTAAATCAGAGAAGTGGTGTTGACAGCAGTTGTGGAATATATACCAAATAAATTAATAAGTGATGGTACTAACCTCCGTGTTACACAAAACAGGTCAGAACACTGCTGTGGAAGCAACGAAAAAAGCATTCCAAATTAAAAAGAACACAAAATCTTCAAGATAGGCGATGTTTTACTGAAGTGCGAAACTTGGCACGACTTTAATTCTGGTCCTATGTGACACGACTTTAATTCTGGTCATACGTAAAGCACACCAGCAGCAAGACACAATCAATACCTTCACTATGCGTTAGGTATCGTAATGTTACTGATGACTGTGCTACTAAAATACTAAAAATGGAGTTATTAAACACGATTATCCGAAATTCCTCCGCCAAAGAAGACTAAATAAATATTCTAGAGTTCGAATCAAGAACAACTGCCAGCATGAGGAACTTAGAAGTAGATATCCTCGATGTAGCGAAACAGCTTAAAAAACATTAAACGCAAGGCCTCTGGTCCAGACTGTATATGTCAGGTTCCTTTCAGAGTACGCTGATGCAGTAACTCCATACTTAACTATCATATACAACCACTCGCTCAATCAAAGGGTACCTAATGACTGGAAAGCTGCACAGATCACACCAATAATCAAGAAAGGAAACAGAAATAATATGCTGAACTACAGACCCATATCACTAACGACGATTTGTAGTAGGATTTTGGGGCATACTGTAGTTGAACATTTTGAATTTATTCAATGAATACAACAAGGATTCAGAAAATATCGTTCTTGCAAAAAGAAATTAGACCGTTATTCACACGAAGGAATGAGTGCTGTCGACAGCGGAATCTCAGCTTGATTCCATATTTTTATATTTCCAGAAAGCTTTTGACAATATTCGTCACGAGCGACTTCTAATCAAATTGTGTGCCTGCGGAGTTCTATGACTGGACTCGCAGACTACTTCGTAGTAACCGTCGTAAATTTATCAAGTAAAACAGAAGTGCTATCTGGCGTTCTCAAAGGACGTGCTGTAGCTTCTCTGCGGTTCCTGATCTATATAAACGATTTAGGAGACAATTTGAGCGGCCGTCTTAGGTTGTTTGCAGATGATGCTGTCGTTTGTCGTGTAGTAAACTCGTCAGAGGGCCAAAACAAATTGCAAACGATTTAGAAGAGTCATCTGTGTGGTGCGGAAATTGGCAGTTGACCCTAAATAATGAAAAGTATGAGTCATCCATATGATTACTAAAATGAATCGTTTAAACTTCTGTTACACGATAAATCTGTCAAATCTAAATGCCATAAATCGAATTAATTCCTAAGAATTACAATTACGAACAACTTAAACTGGAAAGAACACGTAGAAATTGTTGTGGGGAAGGCGAACTAAAGGTAGCGATTTATTGGTCAAAAACTTAAAAGATGCAACAGGTCTAGTAGAAAGACTATCTACCCTACGCTTGACCCTCCTGGAGCATTTCTGTTCGGTTTTGGATCCGCATCAGGTGGGACTGACGGAGGACAATGAAAAAGTTCAAAGAAAGACAGCTCTTTTTGTATTATAAGGAAATAGGGGTAGAGTGCCACGGATATGACACGTTATTGTGGTGGCTAACATTAAACAAAGGCGTCTTTTGTTGCGGCGGCATCCTCTCATAGAACTGCAATCACCAACTTTCTCTTCCGAATGCGAAAATACTTTGTTTGTGCCCACCTATATAGGGAGAAATGATCATTGTAACACACTAAAAGAAATCAGAGCTCGTACGGATAGATTTATGTGTTCGTTTTTCCTGCGCGATGTTCGAGAGTGGAACGGACGAGGAATAGCTTGAGTGTTGTACGGTGAACCCCATGCCAGGTACTTACGTGTGAACTGCGGAGTAGTCATGCAGATGTAGTTGATTGGCTCAGGAAAATTGATGTCTCTGCTGACGGCAGAAAACCTGTCACACTACGTCAAACAGCTAGGTACCGATTGGAAAGTGCGTTCTTGACATCAGAGGTATTACAGTCTTAAAGCGGTGGTAAAGATACTAGAATAAAACAAAGAACCTTTGATCAAGAACATATAATTGCATTAGAAAGTACTGAAAAAGGCTCACTAAACGACGGGGTGACGAATTTAGCTGCTGTGTTATTCAGATGGACTAATATAAACCGGTTTCTATACCGTGCTTCGAAAACTAGCAATCTCACCAAAAAATGAACGTATTGTTTGAACACAGACACGTGCTCGTTAAAAGTCTGGAAATACTGTAAATACTACACCAAGACTTTCAATCCAAATCAGAACATTGGCAAACACGTGTATCACGGGATCTGAGATTGAACAATTACTTCAGTTCTACTTAATATTCTACTCAACCATAGCAGCGTTTATGCACATCAGCACTTGGCAAATCGGAACCCAAAGACAGGCAACGCTGAACTAGAACTCCCTTTTTGCGTTCTGCAGTGAACGACGCTTTGTGGTCGCTCCCTGACGCCGCCTTAACCGCTCACCAAAATGTTTCGTCATCTGATCCAGCTGAGTTATATCAAGGACATGCTTTCAGAGATCGATTAATATGTACGAAAATATCTTTACAGAGTGTCGGCGATTTAGCAAACTCGAAGAGAAATACTTTCATAGTTAACTAACAAACGCAAATTATACGACAATGTTGCTGTAAAGTTCTTTCAGTACAGTCCACCATTTGAAGCGGCGAGGAACATAAGGGCTTAAAGCAAACTGTCGTCGATTTTGAGATTGTTGGGTGTATGCATACTCCTGTGATCTGTTGATCTCGCGGTGAACCACCTTTCATCAGTTCTGTACTCCTACACTGTTTATATGAACATTATATTGTGAAAAGCTGTCCCTCCTATATCTTTGATATTCACTTCAATATGGGCCCAAACAACAAATTTTCATTTCTACAGGAACGCTCACTGGCTACACTGACGCCCAGTTCTTCATAAAACCTGGAAGCTCTGGAAGGAACCTCACGTTCCATGGTTTCAGCTTTCAAGTCTGTAAAATCGACATCGAAGATTTCTTGACCCTTAAGACTGTTACCGACCCGGTGCCAAACCAAAATTGCATGTTCGTGTCAAGAATGTACATTTGAGAAATTTTACAATGATAATGTTTCCAACAGGTTGCCATTAATTATTGTTTAAAGCAACATATTCTTCATTGGAGTGGTGGGAAGTCATCATTTTCTCTGAGTTACATCGAGCAAGACGACAATCTGTCATTCTCCCACAGTTTGTAGATGGCTTGCAAAATGTAGTGCCCAAATGTGTATGTGGAAGACAAACATTAACCTTGAAACACAAAGACTTAAAATAAGTGATAGATCAAGCTTGAAGCATATAGACTTAACAAAACTATTGGATTCCATGCCTGAAGTGAACAAACAGTTTCATCTGAACCTGATAGAGAACGTGCACCTTGAAGTGTTCGTATAGGTCATAATGGTGTGTATCGTACATTTAGTATCTCTTCTTTATGTTCTGATTCTAGTTTCGCATTAATTACAAACTACAAAACAGTCAAAACGACACAATCTGCACTAGCCTATACATTAAAATTTTGTGGATTATCATCAATAATAATAATCCTAAGCATTAATTACAGTTTCATAACGTAAGGCGGTTCCATTATTTTTGTAGGAAATATAAGATGTTGATGCCCGGGTAGAAAACATGTCAAACCTATGAGACTGGTGGTGTGCCTATAAATCTGACTTTCACCAACATCTACTTTTCACAGACATTTGTATCTGTGCTTTGGACTCTTATGGTTCTTAGTGCCTCATTTGTAGTTCATCATTTCGTATATTTAAGTGGTCCTTGTTATTCACTGTCACGGCTGGCAACGGAAGAATGGCCACAACCAAAGTGATTACGTATCTGCAGATAGCGTATCGGATACGTGGAAAGCGTTCGTCAACACTTTGAGATTTCATTTGGCTGTCTCGTTGCCTCATATCCTCGGCTGACGGCCACGCGATGAGAGTAGAGCGTCTCGCGGTTTGAGCTGTCATGCGCCAGATATCTTGCGGTTTACTAATGACGGAAGAACTAGCCGTTAGAAAAATCCATCCTGACGTAATAAACAGAGTATCGCAATCGGAAAGAATTTGTATCCATGATTATTCGGGTGTAATCGCCTTGCTGTCAAATAAAAGTAAATCAAAATAAAAGTTTTAATGAACATTTTTGGAACAGTGATCAAAAATTTTTAAAAATTTTTCTTTCAAAAATTCAGTCTTGATCGCACCACGTATGCCTCAAGAACATAGGTGACCGGTTTCGGTCATATCTCATGACCATCATCAGACCTGTAATTTAATTTAGAAAGTGATAGAAACCTCACTAGAGTGACAATAAAATATGACAAAATGCTTATAAGGATAAACTACAATAAAACTTGTTATACCCATGGCAACCTACGAAGATGGTAGGTGGAGCACTCTTCTCCGCTGCTGTGACGTCATCTGGTGCCAGCAAGTGACGGGAATACGCTTAAATTCGAAGATGCTCCGCCTACCTCTTCTCCCTCTACCTCACGCCAACCAATCACCGTAAAACGGGTTCACATAATCGTCAAAACGTAAAAAAAAACAAAGTACAATAATAACATAAAAATAGTTATGTATAAAATATCTCTCTACAACCATGGAACTACTTAAATATTGCATAAAATATTGTATAAAATAATTAAATATCAATTAAAAGCTTTAAAAATAACTGTACAGACGATGTATACTCAGTGTGCCCTCTATAAGCTAAGATGGTACTACCACAATGGTTTCAAAGTCAACGATGTTGTGAAGGTCTTTGGCATTGTGGCATCATATCGATATGTGAGTTGTGACTTCACTGCAAGTATACACCTATGCTAGATTCAGTCTGTCTGTCTTATATTAACATTATTTGGCACTGGAGATATATGTAATAATGGAATGATTAGCTGCAGAGTGGTATGATATTACATACATTTTTTTTAAAATTTCATAAAACTGATTTATTAAAAATGGAATTATATTTCGTAATATAACTGAGGGGGTTGCTGCAATGTCTATGCAACGTAGCGCGACTCCGATGTGAGTTTATAAGCACTGACATGGGGTAAGGGATTAGTGTGGCATTCATGGCTTTCCGAGGTGCAATGCAGTAATTGCGGAAATATGAACTATGGAGACGTTAACACCAAATCCGTTCAAAAAAGTCCAGCTGTGCTGTCATTTTCTCGGCTGCCGAAGAACAAACACTGTTGGACATCCATCGGAGAATGAAGAATGTGTATGGGGTAGAATGTCTGTCGAAAAGCACCTTCGTGGAATAATGTGAAAGGGGTGCTGCTGCTTCATGATAACGCACGTACCCACATTGTAAATGTCCTAATGCTGAAGTTACGCTAACTCCAGTAGGAGATACTTGAGCACCCATCCTATAGTCATGATCTATTCCCTTGTGATTATCACTCATTCAGTCTCGTTAAGAAAGGCTTTGAACGGTTGACGATTTCCTTAGGACGGGAATGTGCAGCAAGCAGTAACAGACTTCTTCGCGCAGCACGACACAGTTTTTTACCAAACGGGTCCTTCAACCTGGTACGTCGATGTGACGATTTCTCTCTATGAACACGATGATTTTTCCTGAGTGGTATACCAATTCTGTACTGTATGGCCTTCTAACATGAAACGTAACAGCTAGGACCTTCCTTCTTCATCAAAGTTTGTTATCACCAGAATCTCACTCTCATTAAATAATTGGGAAGCTAATGCATGTCAACAGAAATCCTAAGCATAGAAAAGTATGGGTAACATAACTATACTGCACTTTGGAAACTGTTATGATGAAACAAACCTATAGAAAGTATTTCTTATGCTTCAAGTAGAAACTGTGATTGGTAGGAATGTGTGAAACCATAGTCTTTATTTAAAATCACGAAAAGACGATTACCATCATTGCCTATGACACATATTTTACATTCGATTTTATTTGAAGCTAAAAAACAGAATTAAATTAAAATATGAGTCTTAGTACGTAATTGGAAAGCATTATCCTCTCTGTGAGAAATGTACATATAATTAACAGGAAAGGTAATTGCAAGTAATGTAAACGAACTACTTTAAGGAACTTCCAGACTGTTTTTCGAATGGCTGTTTCTACTAAAATGAAGTACATTTTTACTAAAGCTAGTAAACGTGTTAGGAAGAAATTGTATTCTATATTTTTCATATAATCCACTAAATGGCTATAGATACTGTTATATCTGTCAATTTACTTTGTGAATGTAAAAAGTTTCATGTACTGCGTAATGTTATTTTATTTTACAATTTATACTATATTATTTTCTATTCTAGTGTGTGTCAAAATTCATTGTATTTCATTAGTTTCCTGTTTTAGCAATAACTGACATTGCAGCAAAATGTATAGGAGGTCCTCGCGGGACCACTGTTGATGCCACAATTCCGTTCCGATCCGATTTATAAATAAGTAATCGATTCCTAGAGGCACATACTGTAGCAATTTAGTTCAGTTCAAAAATAGTTCAATCACACACATCCATGCCCGAGGCAGGATTCGAACTGCGACCGTAGCAGCAGCGCGGTTCCGTACTCAAGCGCCTAGAACCGCTCGGCCACCGAAGCCGGCTTAGTTCAGTTGTACTATGATTTATTTCATTACTTGAATGATTTCAAGACAGAAATAAATTACATTGAAACTAGAAAAATGTGTGGCACGAATTAATGTAAGAATTTTACATTAAGTCAGTCGTTGTTATACTAGGATTTGGATTTTTTTATTTTCTACATCACCAGCAGACTTCAACTCAAGTATATGTTCAACGAGTTCACCCACAGTTTCATTTTGTGTAGATAGTAATAAATAACGGAGAACTTCAAAAATCTTTATTACAGCAGTATTAAATTCAGCGAATTCATTAAATACTGTACATTAATTGACTTTCAAGTATTTGATTCTCGCCAGTTTCAGTTGCTATAAAGACAGTAGGAGCATTATTATTTTGTTTTCGTTACGGTAACTTCTCAAATAGAAGCTTTTGGTCGCCCCTTATTCCTGAGGTTCAGTCATATGACGACCACTAATGGTAATCAACTAACATCGATATGATTAAACTATCGATTTATCGATACCACTATCTGCTACTCCTAGTTTAGCAAAGACCAACTATTGCACATTGTTGGCTTTACTGGAGTTCAGTTGTTATTTTGTTAATCATTTCAGTTCGTACTTCCATTTGATAACGCAGGTGCTGCCACTTACTGTTTTTGAGTTGTTTGCTGGTCTAATAGTTTCTAATTTCGGATGAGTTTATAAAAGTGGCTCTGAGCACTATGGGACGTAACATCTGAGGTCATCAGCCCCCTAGAACTTAGAACTACTTAAACCTAACTAACCTAAGGACATCACACACAACCATGCCCGAGGCAGGATTCGAACCTGCGACCGTAGCGGTCGCACGGTTCCAGACTGAAGCGCCTAGAACCGCTCGGCCACACCGGCCGGCTATGAGTTTGTAACAAGAAAGAAAAGTAAAACTGATTTTGACAATAAGAGTTACTTGTTGCTTTACAAACAAATTTCCATAAGTGGCCTCAGATACAATTTTCACCTTCTTGTAGCTACCACTGACCCACAGGGAGGAATTATAATTTTTTTGTTCTGCGTGCTTGTGTGCTCATTCTGTATTTGAGTGCAGTGTTTGGTGTGACCTGGAAATAAGATTTACGAAGAAAAGTGCCTATGTTTTCTTGCATTTATTTCTTAACCTAACTTTGGAATATAAATTCCTCTAAGTATATAACCACGACATTGTTTCCAGAGTAGGGTGCAGTTAAAGACCTTTTTTAGGTAAGAAACGAAATTATTTTTCAACTTAGTGGCCTTTCAGGACAATGGAACTTCCACAACGATTTTCCACGATTTTCTGTCTTGAAAATTTGTGACTGGGGGACGCTTTGAGCTCAATAAGCTGTTCACTCGATTCGAAAAGTTCCTGTTAGGCCTTAAGCTCCATTCGTTACACCTTTAAGCACTGGTTATTCAGCACTACACTGAAGAGCCAAACAAACAGGTACACGTGCCTAGTATCGTGTAGGGCCCCCGCGAGCAAGCATAAGTGCCGGAACACGACGTGGCATGGACTCGACTAACGTCTGAAGTAATGCTGGAGGGAATTGACACCATGAACCCTGCAGGCTGTCCATAAATCCCTAAGAGTACCAGGGGGTGTAGATCTCTTCTCAACAGCACGTTGCAAGGCATCCCAGATATGCTCAATAATGTTCATGTCTAGGGAGTTTGGTGGCCAGTGGAAGTGTTTAAACTCAGAAGAGTGTTCCTGGAGCCACACTGTTGCAATTCGGGACGTGTGGAGTGTCGCATTGTCCTGCTGGAATTTCCCAAGTCCGTCGTAATGCACGGTATGAATGGATGCAGGTGATCAAACAGGATGCTTACGTACGTGTTACCTGTCGGAGTCGAATCTAGACGCATCAAGGGTCACGTACCATCCCAATTGCACACGCCCCACACCATTACAGAGCCTCCACCAGCTTGAACAGTCGCCTGCTCACATGCAGGGTCCATGGATTCATGAGGTTATCTTCATACTCGTACACATCCATACGCTCGACACAATTAGAAACAAGACTTGTCCGACCAGGCAACATGTTTCCAGTCATCAGAAGTCCAATGTCGATGTTGGTGGACAGAGGCAGGGCCTAAAGCTATGTGTCGTGCAATCATCAAGGCTATACGAGTGGGCCTTCGGCTCCGAAAGCCTATATCGACGATGTTCGTTGAATGGTTCGCACGATGTTACTTGTTGATGGCCCAGCATTGAAATCCACAGAAATGTGCGTAAGGGTTACACTTCTGTCATGTTGAACGATTCTCTTCAGTCGTTGGTGCAGTTCTTTCAGGAATTTTTCTCCGTCCGCAGCGAAGTCGGAGATTTGATGTTTTACCGGATTCCCGACATTCACTCGTGAAATGGTCGTACGGGAAAATCCCCACTTCATGGCTACCTCGGCAATGCTGCTTTCCATCGCTCGTGCGCCGACTATATTACTACGGTCAAACTCACTTAAATCTTGATAACCCGCCGTTGTAACGGTGGTAACCGATCTAACAACTGCGCGAGGCACTTGTTGTCTTATATAGGCGTTGCCGACCGCGGTACTGTATTCTTCCTGTTTACATATCTCGGTATTTGAATTCGCATGCCTATACGAGTTTCTTTGGCACTTCAGTGTGTATTCTGTATTCATCATCTGGTTTTGCCGGGCCGTGGGTCGTGTTTGCAGATAATTATATTCCATATTTTCTTTTTTTTCTTCTGTGAACGTAGTTTTGGGATGTTCTTCACGTATTCGGAAGGGTAAGATCACTTAATCCATTTTATTCTAGAATTATGGATAATGTGTAGCTTTAAAAGTCGTTTGAAAATGTATGCTGCAGAATAGTTAACAACTGAGTTTAATATTTACTTAAAGCGCGCCAGAATAATAAAAAAAGTTAATATCACCGCCATCGTTGTACACAGCAGAGATCTTATCCCTCGCCTTGCTATAGTTTGCCATAGATTGTTATTCCCATTAATTTGTAAAGATTCTGGTATCTATTGAAGATCATGACGATTGCGTTAGTGTTAAAACCTATGTTAGCAGAATCTAAAGAACGAAGAGATTTAGAAACAAGGCTTTGCAGTGAGCTATGGATATTAAATAGCGACATTTCATAGCGCTCGTAGTGGAAAGAGAAGAATGAAAAAAGAGGGAAAGTATGACAGAACTGAAGAAAGCACAGTATCACGAGCAGAAGAAATAGCTACGAGGCGCTTTAGAACAAAAGAAGAGGTGTCCACGCGTCGCCGCAGGTTTTCCACTAGACTGTTCGTCCTGCCGTCGATCACCCCACAAATTCCTTTCATCCAGTTACAGCACTTCATTCGAACAGTATCTAGACGGCACGCAGCTTAGTCACCGAAGACGTGTGGAGCAACGACCAGAAGCCCTCCGCATTACTATTGTGACGTCTATCAGTGTTTTCCTTTCCTTCATTGCTTCATTCCTGAAACGACAGGATTCGTGACACAAGGGAAAGTACCCAGCGTGTGACGTTTGCGTGTTTTTCCGAAAGTGAATTATATGTTGGGAAGTTAGTGACGCTACATTCCTCATTAACTACGCAGAATTTGAAAGAATGCCACGCAATTAGAGTTACGTTCCCGCTAAAGCTGTGGGCACACGCTACTCGGTATCTTGTTGTGCTCCTACTTCCGCTGGCGCGGTTCGTGACACAGTCTTAACAATGTTAAAGATTCCGCTATGTTATTCAGTTGTCTCGATTTTCTGTTTTCCATTTTTTCTCTCACTATAGTTTCCTTGCTCTCGTAGCTAGACTACTGGCCATTAAAATCGCTACACCAAGAAGAAATGCAGATGATAAACGGGTATTCATTGGACAAATATATTATACTACAACTGACATGTGATTACATTTTCACTCAGTTTGGGTGCATAGATCCTAAGAAATCAGTACCCAGAACAACCACCTCTGGTCGTAATAACGGCCTTGATACGCCTGGGCATTGAGTCAAACAGAGCTTGGATGGCGTGCACAGGTACAGGTGCCCATGCAGCTTCAACCCGATACCACAGTTCATCAAGAGTAGTGACTGGCGTATTGTGACGAGCCAGTTGCTCGGCCACCATTGACCAGACGTTTTCAATTGGTGAGAGATCTGGAGAATGTGCTGGCCAGGGCAGCAGTCGAACATTTTCTGTATCCAGAAAGGCCTAAACAGGACCTGCAACATGCGGTCGTGCATTATCCTGCTGAAATGTAGGGTTTCGCAGGGATCGAATGAAGGGTAGAGCCACGGCTCGTAACACATCTGAAATGTAACGTCCACTGTTCAAAGTGCCGTCAGTGCGAACAAGAGGTGACCGGGACGTGTAACCAATGGCACCCCATACAATCACGCCGGGTGATAGGCCAGTATGGCGATGGCGAATAGACGCTTCCAAGGTGCGTCTGTGAAGTGACTACCCAGTAATGAACATTTAGTAAATAGATGCGAGTGACAACCTCCGATGCCAAAGTTCCTAATTCATATGACGTGACTGCACGAAGAAAACTAGAACTGCACTACGGGCATGAAGTTCCAGAGAGGTTGTTCAGCTGACTACTTGGAGATAATTTCCTTCCTGTCACAGAACGGCATCATTCTTTAGTGAAGTATGCCCATTGTGTTTTGAATGTATCTGTTCAAGGTCTGGATCTGTTAGACGCCGATAAGTTTCGGCTTTCGGAAAGATAAAGGTACCAGAGAGGTTGTGCTTGATAATGGAAGCAAGACTGAGGGAAGATCAAAACACCTTCATAGGATTTGTCGGCCTAGAAAAAGCGTTTGAGAATGTAAAATGGTGCAAGCCCTTCGAAATTCTGAGAAACGCTGGAGTAAGCTGTAAAAGACAGATAGTATACAATATGTTCAAGAACCAAGAGGGACAATAAGAATGGAAGAGCAAAAACAAAGGGCTTGGATTAAAATAGGCTAAGACAGGGTTGTAGTCTTTCGCCCCTACTGCTCATTGTAAACATCGAAAAAGCAATGACGGAAATGAAAGGCTCCAGAGTAGGATTGCAGTTCAGTACCAACGACCAGATTCGCTGATGACATTGTTATCCTCAGTGTAAGTGAAGAAGAATTAACATTACCTGTTGAAGGAAATGAATAGTGTAATGAGTTCAGAATACTGTTTTAGAACAAAGAGGGCGTTCCTGACCACGATAAGTCTGCAAGTATCAAACATCGGCCTAAATATGAGGATGAAATTTCTGAGAATATGCATTTGGAGCACATCATTGTATTGTGATATATCATGCAGATTGGGAAAAAAGCGTTTCAAATGTGGTGCTATAGAAGGATGATGGAACTTAAGTAGACTGATAAGATATTGAGCAAGGAGGTTCTCAGCAGAATCTGCGAAGAAATGGTCATGTAGAAGATACGAAGCAGGGACAGGATGACAGGATATGTGTTAAGACATCAGGAACAACTTCTATGGTACTAGAGGGAGCTTTAAAGGATAAAAAAACTGTAGGAGGAAGCAGAGATCTAAAAAATAACTGAGGACGTAAAATGCAAGTGCTACTCTGATATGAAAAGGATGGCACAGGAGGGGAATTCGTGACAAGCAGTGTCAACCCAGTCAGATGATTCATGATACAAAAGAGAAACCTCTGCTTAAATCCAACGTAGATGACTGTGATGGTGTATCATGTTTACTTTGTTGAAGAAGACGACGGGAAACGGGGAGAGGGTTAAGTCCAGTGAGGGCTCTCAGCCTACTCCACTCGACTATAGCTGGAGTCACGAAGAATGGCGGTGGAGTTTAGGCTCGTTCCGTACATCTACATCACGCAATCTCTGACAGCCAATGAGCACTCTTGCTGTGAATGTCATAGTCAACGCGAGGATTAAACGTTGTCGTAGCGAGTTAATAGTGAATTTTTATTCCGTTTGCTGCTGTTTGTCACGTCTGAAGGTGGTGGTAAGCGATAAATTCTGCACAAGCAAGTGGGAGACATATTTTGCAGTTTATACACTTTCTTCAAGCGCAGAGCACTTGTGTGCGTTTACCGCAACCGTCGCCTGGAACCGGCAACAATGTAATCCTCGAGCTGCGTGAACCGCCATCGTTCGTGGGACTCTGGTACCAGGGTGAGCAATGAGCTTCTGCCGGACGGATCACGGCCAACAATGCCACATACCATCCTTCCACGCTGCAACTCATAAAAGTGCGATATTAAATCCAGGACGTTGGTGCAAAGTGTTTACAGTGCCTTCAAAACCTTGGCAGTAATAGTAAAGGTGGAAGGTCAAGAAATACAGATTTGTTTCAAGAAGGGTGGAAGACAGTGTTGCAGCTTGTGAGCACTGTTGTTCAACTCACACGCCGAAGAAACTATGAGGGAAGTCGAAGAAAATTTCGGAACAGAAGTATAGGTGCAAGTGAAATAGATATAAATGATAAGGTTCGTAGATGAAATAGCCCTTCTAGCCAGACGTAAGGAAGGTTTAGAAAAGCTCTTGAAAGTAACGGACAACTTAAAGAATAAACAAAATAAAGATGAAAAATGATGAACATTCGGACAATGGAGAGTAACGATTTTCCTAACATTAGAATATAGAACGTTGCAATACTGGAAAAACTGAAATAATTCTCTTGCCTAGAAAGCAAGACTATACATACTAACCGGAACAGAAAATACATCAGAAATACAAGGTACACGAAGAGTAAGCTCAGTAAAGGAGGACTATTAGTATCAGATAATAAAGTGGAAATGACGAAGAAGTTTATCAAAATGTGCGTCTGGTGCACAGTGGAATCAAAAGTGAATCATAGGAAATGCGTAGAACAGAGAACTGGAAGTGTTTGAAGTGTGGTGCTATCGGAAAATGACAGAAAGTAAGTGGACAGTTAAAGAACGATATGAAGAAAAGTTGAAAAGAGAAGGTGAGAAAAGTAATCTACGAATATTCTTACCAGGGCTAGGGACAGGTTAGTGGAGCATCTGGAAGGAGCAGATGAGGGCAAAAAGTCAAAGACCAGAATATCCGAAACAGATTATGGAGTATACGGGGCACAGAAATAACATAGCATTGCAAAGATTAATACAATAAAGGAAAAGATGGAGGACAACATGAAACCAGCTGAAAGAGTGATCGCTTAAAAATAAAAACATTAGCAAAAGCAATACGTGCTATAAACTATGTAGGTGGTTGCTATGAAACGAACAACACTGGAAGCCAGGAGTATTTTCACCAGATAGTAAATTCAAGAGTAGGAGACAATTAATAATGTATTTTGGGCTTCTTGATACGAATACCAGTGGCTAGATACAGTCAATAAACGTAGTCAGTGTTCCGTTGTTGAGTTTCTGTTATAGTTTCATGCGTAGCGCGTCAGCTTGCGTGGCTTCGAGCTGAATCAGATTGACCTACTCCATCATCCAGCCTGAGTGTGACATTTAGGCGGTTCTTCAAGCTCGTTTAGGGAAATGCCGGGCTGGTCCCCCAATCTCCACCTCAGAATATACGATTTACAAACACTGGAAATACGTTGACAAAGAACAAAGTCTTTTTGTTGTGCCTATCTGTGAGTGAGCATCTCCGCTATATGGTGAATAGCAACTATATTTTTTATAATATTAACAAAATAGTTATGTTCCCCAGCATTGATAAAAGATGTATTGTAACACGTAGAGCTGCTGCATGGCCGGCCGGGGGTGGCCGAGTGGTTCTAGGCGCTACAGCCTGGAACCGCGCGACCGCTACGGTCGCAAGTTCGAATCCTGCCTCGGGCATGGATGTGTGTGATGTCCTTAGGTTAGTTAGGTTTAAGTAATTCTAAATTCTAGGGGACTGATGACCTTAGAAGTTAAGTCCCATAGTGCTCAGAGCCATTTGAACCCTTTTTTTTTAGCTGCTGCATAATTTGTTTTTAATTGTACGACCAGTTGTATGATTGACATGGCACTGTCATGTATCTATCTTTGTATAACAAAATATTTATATAAATATGATATTTTCGCATTTTTGTTTTAATATGTATATAGATAGAGGGTGTTTAAAAAAGTGTCGAATACTTTGAGAGGTGGTTGTATTCATCGAAACGAGAAAAATAAGTCCAGTAAACATGGGTCCGTAAATCCATACTTTCTGCGATAAACACCTGTTTGCAGGACGTGTTCAACGTGGCGTCCATTCATGGCCTGCACCCCTCTGCCCTCCGGCTTAAGGAATGATGCACCCTTTGAAGTATACTCGGTTGTTGTTGTACCTGCTGGCACACATTGAAGACGCGACCCTGTAGGGTCCGCACATCGTTGATTGCCGTGGCGTGGATCAATTGCTTCAAGAGTCCCTGTAACCAAAAGTCTAGGTCATCGAGGTCTGGAGAACTAGCAGGCCAAGGTGTGGGCCGCCCTTACCAATCCAGCTGTCCTGAAATGTCTGCGTCAGATGTTCGCGCACATTGTGACGGAAGTGTGCTGGTGTGCCGTCATGCATGAACCACATTTGTATTCGTTGCTGCAGTGGCACAGCCTCCAGCAAGGTAGGCAATACATTAATGAGAAAGTTCAGATAACGCGCCCCAGTTAACCTTTGTGATAGCACATATGGCCCTGTTAATCTATCCCCAAGTACATTTGCCCATACGTTGATTTAGAATGTGTGTTGATGCCCTCTTTCCTGGATTGCTTGGGGTTTACGTCTGCCCATACACGCTGGTTATGGAAGTTCACAACACCATCTCTTGTAAACCCCGCCTCATAGGTAAATAAAATCTTCGCCGTGAACAGTGGATCTGCGGCACGCTTCCGCAACAGCCATTGACAGAACCGCCGTCTGCCATGGTGATCCTGTAGCAAAAATGGTTCAAATGGCTCTGAGCACTATGGGACTTAACATCTAAGGTCATCAGTCTCCTAGAACTTAGAACTACTTAAACCTAACTAACCTAAGGATATCACACACATCCGTACCCGAGGCAGGATTCGAACCTGAGACCGTAGCGGTCGCGCGGTTCCAGACTGTAGCGCCTAGAACCGCTCGGCCACTCCGGCGGGCCGATCCTGTAGCCTTAGGGCCTAAAGGCGCTGTAGATGATATGGGTACAGCAATTGATGGAGTACCCCCCAGATACTACTAATTGTGTACACCGGTCTCAGGGGTTTCTTTCACCGAACGTTGAACAGGCTCCTCCGTGTGAGGTGTGCGGACTGTGTGGGTCTTTCCACTATCAGTCTTCTGAGATGCAAGGGTACATGCGTCCCTCAGACGCTGGAAAAGTCTGCCGAATACGTTATCAGATGGCATTCTGCGCTGAGGATATTTTTGAGCGTAGAGCGCACAGGCTCGCAGGCTACGTCCATGTGCTACGCCATAGCAGAATATCGTATCCACCTTTTCACTCGTCGAGTACTAGGCTTCCACTGCTGACAAGCGATGGAAGAGAGAAAATGTAAATGTACTACAGCACTTGTACGAGACAAACAGCGCAATAAACACATATGTGAAACCGAGCTGGAAGAAGGTAAATCACGATGATACGTATTCAAGGTTGCCGGTACTGTACAATAAGGCAGACAAACACATGAAACTAACGTAACCTAAAACACAACTCGAACCACACAAATAACTGCAGACCATCTAATGATAGGAAGAGTACTGTGAATAAGACATCATAATACCCTGTAGACACATTTGATGCTATTCATAAAAAACTGTACTGGAAAATATAGTCTCTGACCGAAATCGGTTGTATAATTAAAAGTAAATTATACAGCAGCTTCACGTTACCTAATGTCTTTTCTAATAATAAAGAACAATGTTTACATTAGTCACAGACAGATGGTGCACACGACTTCCCTCTTTTAAGTCGACTAATACCTGTCACTTCAGGGAGGATACTCGTCCATATAGTTGAAACAAAAGATAGGTTTAACAGAATGCCCCTTACGACAAGATGATATCTAGGAAAGAGAGGCTTAAAGCAAGTTCCTACACGACACTTCACTATCTCTCTTCCGGAAACATTTGTAACAGAACTTCAGGTCTGAAAAATTCATTACATTATATACTTATGGAACTATGGTTCCCCAGCAGTATCAAATTCTTCTTCTTTAACACCTAAACATGTTTCTGTGAGGTTTCGCCATCGTCAGTGCCATCTTCTTAGTATCACATATTAACGGTTATGCGGTTCTCATTTGCAGCACAGCTGTCACAAGGTGGCGAAACAGGTGAATATCTAATAAGCACTGACACAGCGTGTGCTGAAAAGTACAGTTTACATAGAGAAATGAAAAAGTGGAAACAATAAAAATGACAGACAGGTAAAAAATATCAACTGTACTCCTGTTCCGGCTTTAATCTTGGCGGCATGGGACTCCACTGGTTCCCGCCACTAATGGCTTGAGCTGCCGATATGGATTTGATTGTATGTCGCGAGCTAAGGTCTTTGGTCGAGGTGTGTGTGTTGTTGGTTTATCGGGGTCCGGAGAGTCAGTTGGCTGGAGGGTACGCGGCTGGCAAGCTGTTGCTTTAGGGGGACTCCGGCTGACCGGCGCGGGTCTCGAGATGCCGCGAACCGTTGGATCGGTCGGCTCGCTTAAGGACTAGTAGCGGCCAGCTGCAGGAAGACCTAGGGACGTCGCGTCAGCCGTCCCGGCCTACTCTGCAAGCTTAAATTTTGCGGCAACTCGACGATCAGCTGTACGGTTTTGAGGCAATAACGCCCTGGCTGGAATCCTGCAAGCCACTGTTCCTTCACACCTAAGCGTAGTTAAATGATGTTTTTTTTTTTTTTTGAGTACTTCGTGGAATTCGACCTGTTATATTAAAGCGCCTACGATGATTAAGTCCGTGATCATCGGTCAGTGTTACGGATTGCAATTTGTGTTCGGGGCCATATGTCGTGCAAGAGTATGAGTGTTCTGAGTTATAAGTTCTACGGAGGGAATTAAATCGTAACATAAGACTGTGCTTGATTTATTGCATCGGCAGTCGCGGATATTTTCGTTTCTGAATAATAGTAATTTTAAGGACTGTTAAACTTGTAACCTGTATCGGTAGTCGCTTGTGTGATTAGTTTGAATCTTCCACTCCTTAGGCATTCTTGTGTGTAGCCCTATTTGCGCAGATTACTGTTCCCTTTTGATATACAGAGTGAAAAGAATTTAAACCGACAAACTCCGGGAGGTTGTAGGGGTCATCAAACCAAATATTTTTCCCTAATGTCATTTTTCCCTATGAGGAGTATTTAAACCGGTAGAGTAAGATTTATCTGGCGGCAAATTAATTAAACCAACAAACACTTTTCCATTTTTTTATGACCAAGAGACAACACATTAACACAGCCCAATTTCAATTACAGTAGATTTTAAAAAATGCCTCCATCGACACGTAAACAAAGGTTACATCATCGGATCATGTTCTGTCTGACACGGGCAAAAACCCCGGGGATATCCTGAATTGTTCCCGCTGCTGCTACTATCCGGGCAACCAGATCCTCTTCTGATGCAAGAGGGGTTGCGTAAACAAGATTGCGCATCTCTCACCACACAAAAAGGTCCAGAGGGGACATATCTGGGGATCGAGCAGGCCTTGGTACAGGACCACCTCTGGCAATCCACGTTTCTGGGAACCGTCGGTCCAGGAACCGACGCACACGACGACTGAGATGTGCCGGCGCCCCGTCATGTTGGAACCACATTCGTTGTCTTGTAGGGAGCGGGACGTCTTCCAGCAATTCTGTTAACGCTCTGGCGAGAAAATTGTGATAGTGCCTGCCATTTAATGGCCTAGGTAGCAGATACGGCCCAATTAGATAGTCCCCAACAACACCGACCCAAACATTAACGAAGAACCGCACCTGATGAGCGCTAGTAACTGTGGCATGTGAGTTATCCCCACTCCAAACGTGCGAATTGTGCATGTTGAAGACTCCATCACGCCCGAACGTTGCTTCATCGGCAAACAACACAGAGGATGGAAACGTAGGATGCATTTCACACTGTTCCAGGTACCACTGCGAAAACTGTGCTCTGGGTGGATAATCAACTGGTTCCAGGTTGTGGAAGTGAAATGGACATAAGAACTGCTTTCGAAGGACTGTTCTTACATTCGTCTGATTCGTCCCCATGTTACGTGCAATTGCACGAGTGCTGATTGACGGATCCCGCTCCACATGCGACAAGACAGCTTTCTCAAATTGCAGCGTTCTTACCGTGCGACGGCGTCCCTGTCCAGGTAATCTGCTAAATGACCCGGTCTCATGCAGACGTTGGTACACAGCAGCAAAGGTCTTATGATGCGGAATACGGCGATTAGGATATTGTTGTTGATAAACCCGCTGTGCAGCTCGTCCGTTGTGGAGCGCTACGTAGTACGCACCAACCATGTCAGTGTACTCACTCCAGGTGTATCGCTACATTAGTAAACAGAGACAACGAACTACTACACTGGTGGACAGCAATTACCTTCAACTGAAGAGCGTAATACGCCCTCTAACAACTGAAGATCGTAATACGGCCTTTAACAAGTGAAGAGCGTAATACGGCCTCCACCAGTTTAAATACTCCTCACCAGTTTAAATACTCCTCATAGGAAATAATGGCATTAGGGAAAAATATTTGTTTTGAAGTCTCCTACAACCTCCCAGACTTTGTCGGTTTAAATACTTTCCACCCTGTATGTTGGCAGGATGGGTTTGGCGGCAGACGATGCTTTCCTGTTCCCTTGACGCGGAGCAGGGGCGTGTTTGCTGTTTGCCGCGACGGCACTACCGTCCTGGCACGCCGTCTGGGTTGGCCTGCAATCTGATGCCTCTACCAGCCGCGTCGTCGTGGCTCACTTTAAGTAAAGTTGGTCGTTTGATGCGTGCCACGGTGGAGTGTCGCCGATTAAGTCTGCTCTATTTGGAGAATTTAGTAAGCTCAGAGGGTTTAAGGTGTGTTTGGCAATCCCGAAGTTCTTCCTCACTCTAACCCTTTAACTACTCGTTTAAACCTTGCACCCTCGTTACTTATTACCCTTGATACTTATCAGTATATAAACTACCGGACCTTACCTTGATCCACAATCATTAGGTAACACCACACATTGTGAAACTTGGCTGCTCGTTTCTTGTTGGCTGTGATAGCCGTCTGCTGTAGCTCTCACTTTTCCTTGAATTTTGGCCAACTGTATATTAAAGGTCATTGTCAACGTTTCTGCTGGTAGTACCAGTTGGGAATTACATCTAAATGGCATGTATTCCCAACTTATCTTGTATTTTTATTTAAGGGTCACATTCAATGTTTGTTGGAGTGTACCGGTTGGGGTTTTTATTTAAATTTGATACCTTCCCCGTTTGTCTTTTTTGAGGGATTGTGTATTTTATTGGTTCAAATGATTAAATGGCTCTAAGCACTATGGGATTTAACATCTGAGGTAATAGTCCCATAAACTTAGAACTACTTAAACCTAACTAACCTAAGGGCATGACAAACATCCATGCCCGAGGCAGGATTCGAACCTGCGACCGAAGCAGCTGCGCGGTTCCGGACTGAAGCGCTTACAACCGCTCGACCACAACGTCCGCCGTATTTTATTGTTTAAGGAATTTTTTTATTAACGCTTCTACATCTAAGAGGCCTTCCAACAGTAGCAATTAGTGACTATTAGTGGCTATTTGAATGGGTGTTATTCGATTGTGTAACGGTTACCTAAGCTTGGAAATTGGTGGTACAGTTAATGGCTGTCATTGTAATTCACTTCTTGGTAAAACAGTTAGTTGAACTTCCTTGTAGCCACGCCCAGTTGATGCTAATGTTCTTGTTTTTTTGGAAACTGTATAATTCTTGCCGGCCCAAGTGGCCGAGCGGTTCTAGGCGCTTCAGTCTGAAACCGCGTAACTGCTCCGGTCGCAGGTTCGAATCCTGCCTCGGGCATGGATGTGTATGATGTCCTTAGTTAGGTTTACCTAGTTCTAAGTTCTAGGGGACTAATGACCTCAGAAGTTGAGTCCCATAGTGCTCAGAGCCATTTGAACCATTTTTTTGTATACTTCTTGTTTCAGGCCCCCCTCTCAATGGTATAAATTGTTACCATTTTTCATTGAATGAATTGAGTCTGTTCAGGTTTCTAAGTTTGTGAGAGTTGTGATTCTTTTAACAAGTCTTTTTTAAGTTTTCGTTATAATATTGTTGTTAAGCAATAAAGTGCATTCCTTGAAACAACAAATGATGAAATATGTGGGTCCACCATCCATGTGTTTCTCTTAAAGCTATCCCAACCCGAGTTTGAGATATCAGGTAGGAAGCCACATAAACATCAATATGCGATACTAAAAAAATAAATGAAACCACTGAAGATTCTACTTCACCAAAACATGTTTGTGTTTTAAAGGAGAAGAATCTTATGTTTTCTCAACGCAGAATATTTCCATAATTACATATCTGAACATGGACAAAAACTGAGCTTCAACCACAAGATGAATATTCATTACACTCCTTGACACAACAGAATTGCAGATTTCGGCACAGAATCCATAGATAGGAGGATAGAACGGTAAGAGGTTTCCCAAAGATCTTACCAAGTATACGTAGAGAGATTATATTCTTTACTCAAAATTAATTACTGAGCATTTGACTATACATAAACCTTATCAGTCTATGTAACAAATTTGCAGATGTAGAGCCATACACAACATATTCTGAAATTTAGACGTAGTGTGCTGTAGTGTACATTTTTCTTGTCAATCTCACTCTGACAAATTTGAATAATCCTTCACAGCGACTGGAAGTATTATCCACACAGTTCACATTGTCCGTCACTGGTAGCTGAGTGATCAGCGCGACGGAATGTCATACCTAACCATACGGGCTCGATTCCAGGCTGGGTCGGTGATTTTCTCCGCTCAGGGACTGGATGTTGTGTTGTCCTGATCACCATCATTTCATCCCCATCGACACGCAAGTCACCGAAGTGGCGTCAACTTGAAAGAGTTGCACCAGGCGAACGGTTTACCCGGCGGGAGGCCCTAACCACACTGCATTTATTTATTTCACAATGTTCTGACGTCGGAAGATACATAGCCGTCCTCAAACAGCACTAAAAATGTGATTAACGCGAGGTGTAGGGTGTCTAATGTTGCTGTAGTGGCAGTTGGTGAGAAACATCGAGCGGTGAATGGTACGGTGTGCGACATCCTTCTTTCCCAAACGTTGCGCCCCCTTTCACTTGTAGCGCATCGAGTGGAGTATTATATTTTACGAAGAGAATAAATTCCGAACTATTATATTCTAAAAAAACTAAGACTAACAGCTGCGATGTAGGATGTTGTCTTTCGATAGATTCCTACGATGGGACCGACTGAACAACAAGTCGCGCCATTATCGGTCTCTGTCCTTTGTAATAGTCCCCCAAATTAGGAAACCCTACTCTCTGCCTTGGTCAGGTACACTGTATATGTCGAACAAGTCGTCGACGTTACTCTGTATATACACATAACAAATATACCTTCGCATCTACTAAAAATGGTTCAAATGGCTCTGAGCGCTATTGGGCCTTAACTTCTAAGGTCATCAGTCCCCTAGAACTTAGGACTACTTAAACCTAACAAACCTAAGGACAGCACACACATCCATGCCCGAGGCAGGATTCGAACCTGCGACCGTAACGGTCGCGCGGTTCCAGACTGTAGCGCCTAGAACCGCTCGGCCACCCCGCGCACCTACTAGATTCAGTATGTTTTGTCTCAGGAACATCGCCCCAGAATTAAATAAAAAATTAGTTCCCATCCCCTGGTTCTGATCAAGTTTTTCGAGAATTTTCCATTGGTTGACAGGTAGATGATCTGCATCATAGACAAAAACTAAAATGTCAACCTGAGAACGAGGTGTGTTCCATTAGAGCCTACAGTGTAGAGCGCTTAACTTCTCAGTTTTCTCGACATTTTCGTCCTGTGACCTGTGCTCTCTTTGTGGCATCCAGAACTCATTCACACAATAGAGAAGCTATAAAGTTATGGGTGGTCGGTATGTGTAAAATATTAACTTCCTAATGCGTCTACTGGCTCCACGAAGACGTTAAGAGGACGTTAGTGATAAGCATGTCACATCAGTTCAGTCATTACTGTGGTATCGTGAGTCATACCGTGACTTCCTGATGGAAGCTACTCCAGAGGCTATCTAACTGGATCCCCTGCTGTCTTTCCGCGTTTCGAACTTGTGACAAGAAATGTAGAATCTACATCATATCGCACAGACATAGATAACGGCGCAACTTCCGCTGTACTTTCAAACTGTAGGTCATACAACACACAGCGTAAACTCTCGGATGTTGTTTATAGATCAGATATTACTAAACCAAACCGTACGTCTGCAAAATTTTACACGCCTCTAGAATTAGCCACTTACTGCGCTCTCCTCATCGTCTTTATTATCAGAAGCCATTTGACATCGACTGCTGGCTGAAGGAATTCTCCACACGTCTCGGTGCATCATGTTCTTCAGCTCTACGCATTCATGTAACTAGCGCACGCTTTCTAATGCCATGTATCCGTCTTCTGTTTAAGTAGGCTTCTCGGTCCATTATCTCTCATAATCCAAGAAAGTACGTCTTTGGTCCAAGGACCATCAATTCGGCGGCTATATGCCCCGTTCACTTCTATTACATTTTAATTGCCGTCATAATGACTATTTCGCTCATCTGTTCCACAATCCATTTATTTGTTTCCCTGGTTCTCATTGTGTTTTCCAACAAGCATCTCTTCATTACTCGCTGAGTAACGCTCAATTTTTTGAAATAGTTTCGCATTAAAAATCCACGTTTCGCTGCCGTAAGTCAAAACTGATGGTAAATTACCTGTTTCACAAATATGGGAAGCTTAGTTTTGAAAAACACTCGCATATTTGGTACTCATGACGATTTTTACTCTTCTGTTTATTTCTTTTGCCACTTATCCCATCGTAATCTTCAACTGCTCTAAATTATATAATATGAAAAGTTGTTCTTTGAAATCAATATTAATTTGTACGATTTTCTTTTCAGTTTATGATTAGACATTATTCTGGTTTTACTGTAACTGATTTCCTGTCCCGTTTAACAAACCTGCTCTATTACTTTCTTCTTGTCATTACGGAAGATTATCTGCGTCATAGAAAAACACTAAAATGTCATCGTTAAAACGGAGGTATGTTCCATTAGGACCTGACAGGTATTCCTTATTTTCCAATTGAGATCTCTACTAAACTTCCTCCAGAGCTGCTAAGGATGGTTTTGACGATATAGAACTCTTCGCTTTAGTCACATTCCAGTTCTGAATTGTTCACTGTGCTGTTGAAGTCTATTCGAAACTCTAGTGTTGACGTAAATATTCTTAAATCACAAATACTCCTAAATCAAGGCCTTGTTTACCGGCATTCCTGCTACATTGGTACAGACGATTTCCACAGATTGCGGTGTGAAAGAAAGACAAAAACAATGTTGATAACATTATTTGTAAGTTAATGACTGAATGTTGAAAATTTGTTTTCAGCTATGACGAAACTACGTCAAAGTAAAAAAAACACTTGACATGATAGCAGCAAAACATGAAACGCTGTTATAGATTATAAATGCATTTATCAACACAGAAAGTGTTTGAAATGTGTTAAACTGATCAGTCTACTTGCTACAGCACGTGTAACGTCAGTAAGAAAGACGATTGCTCTGAGAAGCAACGCAGCACACACGCCGATGTGTGGCGCTTCTGATGTTTGTGTTTGCGAGCCTCTACGGGAAATGCAGCGTAGGTCTGGAGGTGAAGGCTGGGGACAACAGCAGTCCTAGCAAGGACGTCCAAAAACAACCTTTATGGGGTTCAGATCGGGAGATAGAGCTAGACATTCGATGAGCGTAATGAAGATATTTGTTCATGACACCAGCCCTGAGTAGTTGAATATTGTCATTTCGTAGGATGAAATTGCCTGTTAATCCAGTATGAGGTCATACAAACAACAAAGATGACATATCTGTATTAGCTGATGAGTGGCGGATGTCTTCTTTGTGGAAGATGGTATCCCGTCGCATGTGATTTCACTTCAAGTAAATTCGTTAGAAAATTTTAGTCTGATTACAGCATACCAGTCGGCAACTTTTGGTGGACGGTTTTGCGGGCGGACACGGTCGCAGCGTGTTTCCCGCATCTGAATAGCGGCACGGCAGAGGCTTGTGTTAAAGACCGCCGCTCTCCGTTTCAGGGCGCTCAGTGTTACCTGCCTGTCTCCCTACTGGCAGACCGACACGTATGCTCTATGCCGGTGCTACCTACGGCTTCTCCTGGTATCACAGTGCATTTGGAAGGACTGAACAGCTTTCTGACGAAAATCGCCGTCCGCGGATTTTTTGTTTATCACGAGAAAACGAAAAGAATTCTTTAGGCAATAAATGATATGAATATGTGCAATGAGTTATTAACTCCTTTTTCTCTGTCAAACGATAAATTGTTTAATGTGCTTTGTATGACACTGTCATCGTAAAGAATGAAGCGACGTTTACGGTTGTTATTCCTGATTTCATTGACGACGTATGGCCAACAAATTGTTGTATAACGTTCAGCATGCGTCAATACTCTAAAGCAGTGGTCGTGACGCTTCTGTTGTAAGCAAAGAAATAACTGATGATTTTCTCGGAAGCGCTTCGCGAACGAATCTCTTTTGTTGGTCTGGTTCAACTAGGAACACACTGAACTGTAAATTTCCGATTTGCTGCTTAGCTCTTACGAATATATCCACGTTTAGTCTCCCTTGCAATGTTCTATACGGATTTAGAAATTCCTTACCTTAACTACGAGGGCAGTTCAATAAGTAATGCAACACATTTTTTTTCTGAAACAGGGGTTGTTTTATTCAGCATTGAAATACACCAGGTTATTCCCCAATATTTTAGCTACACAACACTATTTTTCAACGTAATCTCCATTCAATGCTACGGCCTTACGCCACCTTGAAATGAGGGCCTGTATGCCTGCACAGTACCATTCCACTGGTCGATGTCGGAGCCAACGTCGTACTGCATCAATAACTTCTTCATCATCCGCGTAGTGCCTCCCACGGATTGCGTCCTTCATTGGGCCAAACATATGGAAATCCGACGGTGCGAGATCGGGGCTGTAGGGTGCATGAGGAAGAACAGTCCACTGAAGTTTTGTGAGCTCCTCTCGGGTGCGAAGACTTGTGTGAGGTCTTGCGTTGTCATGAAGAAGGAGAAGTTCGTTCAGATTTTTGTGCCTACGAACACGCTGAAGTCGTTTCTTCAATTTCTGAAGAGTAGCACAATACACTTCAGAGTTAATCGTTTGACCATGGGGAAGGACATCGAACAGAATAACCCCTTCAGTGTCCCAGAAGACTGTAACCATCACTTTACCGGCTGAGGGTATGGCTTTAAACTTTTTCTTGGTAGGGGAGTGGGTGTGGCGCCACTCCATTGATTGCCGTTTTGTTTCAGGTTCGAAGTGATGAACCCATGTTTCATCGCCTGTAACAATCTTTGACAAGAAATTGTCACCCTCAGCCACATGATGAGCAAGCAATTCCGCACAGATGGTTCTCCTTTGCTCTTTATGGTGTTCGGTTAGACAACGAGGGACCCAGCGGGAACAAACCTTTGAATATCACAACTGGTGAACAATTGTGACAGCACTACCAACAGAGATGTCAAGTTGAGCACTGAGTTGTTTGATGGTGATCCGTCGATCATCTCGAACGAGTGTGTTCGCACGCTCCGCCATTGCAAGAGTCACAGCTGTGCACGGCCGGCCCGCACGCGGGAGATCAGATAGTCTTGCTTGACCTTGCGGCGATGATGACACACGCTTTGCCCAACGACTTACCGTGCTTTTGTCCACTGCCAGATCACCTTAGACATTCTGCAAGCGCCTATGAATATCTGAGATGCCCTGGTTTTCCGCCAAAAGAAACTCGATCACTGCCCGTTGTTTCCAACGCACATCCGCTACAGACGCCATTTTAACAGCTCCGTACAGCGCTGCCACCTGTCGGAAGTCAATGAAACTATACGAGACGAAGCGGGAATGTTTGAAAATATTCCACAAGAAATTTCCTGTTTTTTCAACCAAAATTGGCCGAGAAAAAAAATGTGTAGCATTACTTATTGAACTGCCCTCGTAATAAGAGCTTGTTTATGAGATTCGTTTAAATTGTTCGCAGTCCATCGGGAATGTACATATTTCACAGATGAGGACCCGTCCGTCTCACGGAAAGTGACATGTTCATCCTCTTCAGTCATGTAGCTCACAGCATAGATGTTTTCCGGAAAGATGATCAACTTTAGTCGATCTTCACAAAATTCTACTCAGACAGAACCACATCCACCATAAAATTCTGCTATACCGATTGTAAACAAGCTTTTCTGAAGACGAATGCTATCCGAAAGTTGACCGAAGTGACTCAAGGTATTTGATTCATATGCTGTTTCGACATGTTATGGAAAGCGCGGTGTAACCACTTTGCCCGTAGCAATCTAACCGCCTATTTCGAATCCCGGGAACGCTCAGGCGCTCATTTTGTCGCGCCGACTTAACGACGGCTCGGATGAGCTTGCGAACAGTCATTGACCACCGACAACTGGGTGATGACCACCAAACGGCAATGCTGGCACTGATGTGCGACATTGACTCTATAAGCAACTGCCGGAATTGAATATTACTTTGAGCGAGAGAGTGTCTTGCTAATATCTCAGTTTACATGCTTCAGAAACACGTTGATCAGGTTTGGTGAAAGACGGTCCTGGTGTTGCGTCTGCTGTTTAGGATACACACAAATCACAGGCAAAATGGAATGGCCTCGCCGTATGGTCTTGTTAAGTTAGCAACTTAATGTGTAGACTGTACGAGTTATTCAGAGCGATCAGCGTCGCCCTAATTTGTTGTTGTTGTTGTTGTTTTTGTTGTGGTCTTCAGCCCAGAGACTGGTTTGATGCAGCTCTCCATGCTACTCTATCCTGTGCAAGCTTCTTCATCTCCCAGTACCTACTGCAGCCTACATCCTTCTGAATCTGTTTAGTGTATTCATCTCTTGGTCTCCCTCTACGATTTTTACCCTCCACGCTGCCCTCCAATACTAAATTTGTGATCCCTTGATGCCTCAGAATACGTTCTACCAACCTATCCCTTCTTCTAGTCAAGTTGTGCCACAAATTTCTCTCCACCCCAATCCTATTCAATACCTCCTCGTTAGTTATGTGATCTACCAATCTACCCATTCTGTAGCACCACATTTCGAAAGCTTCTATTCTCTTCTTGTCTAAACTATTTATCGTCCACGTTTCACTTCCATAAATGGCTACACTCCATACAAATACTTTCAGAAACGGCTTCCTGACACTTAAATCTATACTCGATGTTAACAAATTTCTCTTCTTCAGAAACGCTTTCCTTGCCATTGCCAGTCTACATTTTATATCTTCTCTACTTCGACCATCATCAGTTATTTTGCTCCCCAAATAGCAAAACTCCTTTACTACTTTAAGCGTCTCATTTCCTAATTTAATTCCCGCAGCATCACCGGATTTAATTCGACTACATTCCATTATCCTCGTTTTGCTTTTGTTGATGTTCATCTTATATCCTCCTTTCAAGACACTGTCCATTCCGTTCAGCTGCTCTTCCACGTCCTTTACTGTCTCTGACAGAATTACAATGTCACTGGCGAACCTCAAAGTTTTTATTTCTTCTCCATGGAGTTTAATTCCTACTCCGAATTTTTCTTTTGTTTCCTTTACTGCTAGCTCAATATACAGATTGAATAACATCGGGGATAGGCTACAACCCTGTCTCACTCCCTTCCCAACCACTGCTTCCCTTTCGTGTCCCTCGACTCTTATAACTGCCATCTGGTTTCTGTACAAATTGTAAATAGCCTTTCGCTCCCTGTATTTTACTCCTGCCACCTTCAGAATTTAAAAGAGATTATTCCAGTCAATATTGTCAAAAGCTTTCTTTAAGTCTACAAATGCTAGATAGGTAGGTTTGCCTTTCCTTAATCTATTTTCTAAGATACGCCCTAATTTATATTGGTAAATTTTTTATCTATTCATGGCACAGTCGTTGTTATTTAGCTTGTCGACATTTTTTTAATTGGGTACTCAGGACTAATGTAATTGCCTGTGTTTTCAAAAAATGGCTCTGAGCACTATGGGACTTAACATCTGCGATCATCAGTCCCCTAGAACTTAGAACTACTTAAACCTAACTAACCTAAGGACATCACACACATCCATGCCCAAGGTAGGATTCGAACCTGCGACCGTAGCAGTAGCGCGGTTCCGGACTGAGCGCCTAGAACCGCGAGACCACCGCGGCCAGCTGCTTGTTGTTTTAGTTGGAGGCTTGTGGGTGGTGTCGTTTAAATTTTATTTATACGATATTTTATGCAGTCAGCTTCAGTCATTTGTATTTTACCTCAGAGCTGAAGTATTTTCGTTCAGATTTAGCTAAGGCCCATATGTTATGGTTAGTTATCTGATTTTCTGGGCTTACAGGTCTCAGATGTGTTGACTTTTGATGTATTTTTCTTTGGAACATGTGTTGATGAAACCTTTCTCTGTGTTCTAGTAATGATTTATTTTAGAGACTGTATCCTGTCGTAATTATTTTGACAAAAAGCCGACGCAACATCAAGCCTTCAAACATGAACTGAAATCTGTATAAATTTCAAATATTGATGATTCGTTGGCATGACCTTCCGTTTACATGAATTTGTCCACTTTCACGTCTGAAAAGAGATTAATAAGAACTTGGCAGCAAACTGCTAATATACACTGAAGAACCAAAGAAAGTGGTTCACCTGCCTAATATCGCGCAGGGACACCCCGAGCACGCAGACGTGCCGCAACACGACGTGGCATGGAATCGACTAATGTCAGAAGTAGTGGAGGCAACTGACACCATGAGTACTGCAGGACTGTCCATAAATCCGTAAGTGTACTTGGTGGTGGAGATCTCTTCTGAATAGCACGTTGCAAGGCATCTCAGAGGAGTGTTCCTGTAGCCACTCTGTTACAATTATGGACGTGTGGAGTGTGGCATTGTACTGCTGGAATTGCCCAAGTCCGTCGGAATGCTCAATGGACATGAATGGATGCAAGTGATCAAACAGGATGCTTACGACGTGTCACCCGTCAGAGTCGTATCTAGACGTATCAAGGGTCACATATCACTCCAACTGCAAACTCCCCACACCATTACGGAGCCTGCACCAACTTGAACAGTCCCCTGCTGACATGCAGGGTCCATTGATTCATGAGGTTGTTTCTATAACCCTACACATCCATCCGCTCGATAGTATTTGAAACGAGACTCGTCCGACCAGGCAGTATGTTTCCAGTCATCAACAGTCCAATGTCGGTGTTTATGGACCCAGGCAAGGCGTAAAGCTTTGTGTCGTGCAGTCATCAAGGGAACACGGGTGGGCCTTCGACTCCGAAAGCCCATATCGATGATGTTTCGTTGAATGGATCGCACGCTGACACTTGTTGATGGTATTGAAATCTGCAGCAATTTGCTGAAGGGTTACACTTCTGTCACGTTGAACGATTCTCTTCAGTCGTCGTTGGTCCCGTTCGTACGGAAAAATCCCTAATTCGTCGTTACCTTGGAGATACAGTGTCCAATCGTTCGTGCGCCGACTATAACGCCACGTTCGAACTTACTTAAACCTTGATAACCTGACATTAAACCAGCAGTAACCGATTTCACAATTGCACAAGACACTTGTCTTACATAGGTGTTGCCGACCGCAGCGCCGTATTTTGCTTGTTTGCATATCTCTGTATTTGAATAGGCATGACTACACAAGGTTCTTTGGCGCTTCAGTGAATTATTATTTCTGGATTGAGTGTTATGTTATTTAGGAGCTGGCCCCTTACCACTCCCAGATCCTCGCTAGCTACAGCATTTCAGTATTGCTATTGCCATAAAAAATCATCAAAAGGGCATGGTCGCGTTAAACTCTGAGTTGCTATTGTTTTAACAGTAAGAATAGAGCCATCTTGCGGCTGTTTGTAATAACAAAACGTATATCAAGAAGCTGATACCGGCGTATCCGCTAGTGCCACATTAACTGACGAGGAAATCGAGGTCATATAATGACACGTGTGACTGGATCGCTTCGTATGCAGGCCCAGGTATTCGTCGTACCACTCGGGATGCGTGGCGGAAGAGAGGCCGGGGCAGAAAAATGCGAACGCGGCTTCCAGAGCAGCAGAGGCGGCTGCAGCAGCGGAAGGATGGCTCGCACAATGGCAGGTGGGCGGCGTGGCGAACAGGACGCTAGGTGACACCTCGCACTCATTTGCACACAGTGAGGCGACGACCAGGAACCAATCTGAGACAGTTTTCTTTTGTCTATAGCCGGCCGCAGTGGCCGAGCGGCTCTAGGCGCTTGAGTCTGGAGCCGAACGACCGCTACGGTCACATGTTCGAATCCTGCCTCGGGAATGGATGTGTGTGACGTCCTTAGGTTAGTTAGCTTTAAGTAGTTCTAAGTTCTAGGGGACTCATGACCTCAGATGTTAAGTCCCATATTGCTCAGAGCCATTACTTTTGTCTATATTGCCTATACACTACCTGAGGAAATAAGTCAAGCATCCAAAGAGGGAGGATGAAACGAAATGAAACTTCACGTGCTGACGGGTACTTTACACTACTTGCCATTAAAATTGCTACGCTACGAAGATGACATGCTACAGACGCGAAATTTAACCGTCAGGAAGAAGATGCTGTGATATGCAAATGATTAGCTTTTCAGAGCATTCACACAAGGTTGGCGCCGGTGGCGCCACCTACAACGTGCTGACATGAGGAAAGTTTCCATCCGATTTCTCACACACAAACAGCAGTTGACCGGCGTTGCCTGGGGAAACGTTGTTGTGATGCCTCGTGTAAGGAGGAGAAATGCGTACCATCACGTTTCCGACCTTGATAAAGCTCGGATTGTAGCCTATCGTGATTGCGGTTTATCGTATCGCGACATTGCTGCTCGCGTTGGTCGAGATCCAATGACTGTTAGCAGAATATGGAATCGGTGGGTTCAGGAGGGTAATACGGAACGCCGTGCTAGATCTCAAAGGCCTCGTATCACCAGCAGTCGAGATGACAGGCATCTTATCCGCATGGTTGTAACGGATCGTGCAGCCACGTCTCGATCCCTGAGTCAACAGATGGGGACGTTTGCAAGACAACAACCATCTGCACGAGCAGTTCGACGACATTTGCAGCAGCATGGACTATCAGCTCGGAGACCACGGATGCGGTTACTCTTGACGCTGCGTCACAGACGGGAGCGCCTGCGATGGTGTACTCAACGACGAACCTGGCTGCAAGAATGGCAAAACGTCATTTTTTCGGATGAATGCAGGTTCTATTTGCAGCATCATGATGGTCGCGTCAGTGTTTGGCGACATTGCGGTGAACGCACATTGGAAGCGTGTATTCGTCATCGCCATACTGGCGTATCAACCGGCGTGATGGCATGGGGTGCCATTGGTTACACATCTCGGTCCCCTCTTGTTCGCATTGACGGCACTTTGAACAGTGGACGTTACATTTCAGACCCGTGGTTCTGCCCTTCATTCGATCCCTGCGAAACCCTACATTTCAGCAGGTCAATGCACGACCGCATGTTGCAGGTCCTGTTTAGGCCTTTCTGGATACAGAAAATGTTCGACTGCTGCCCTGGCCAGCACATTCTCCAGATGTCTCACCAATTGAAAACGTCTGGTCAATGGTGGCCGAGCAACTGGCTGGTCACAATACACCAGTCACTACTCTTGATGAGCTGTGGTATCGTGTTGAAGCTGCATGGGCAGCTGTACCTATACACGCCGTCCAAGGTCGGTTTGACTCAATGCCCAGGCGTATCACGGCCGTTGTTACAGTCAGAGGTGGTTGTTCTGGGTACTGATTTCTCAGGACAAGTATGCCTGCCCTTACATTCCCACGCAGTCAAATCCGAATGCCCCACAAATTTGGACAATGCAGGATTCGAGTAGCCAGCAAAAAGTAGACCCAAAACTAGACCTCTTTCAAGCACCTTTATGGACTACCTAAGATCCATGAGGAAGGTGTTCCTCTAAGACATAATGTGAGCAACACCCATTTACAGTACTTTTTATTTAGCAAAATGACAGTGTTACCATTGGGAGTCTTTTGTTTCCCTTTGTGATGAGCCTTTTTACGGAAAATTCTGAGGATCGAGCACACTACTCAGCAGTTCCAAAACCAACAGTATTTGAGCGATACGTTGATGACACTTTTATAGTTGGGCCTCATTGTTTGGACAGTCTCCAAGAGTTCCTACAACATCTAAACACATACATGGAAATGTAGAAATGTACAGTGGGGATGGAGAATTGCAATTTTTAGATGCCTTAGTGCGACGTAAGAGCGGTGATACACTTGAACATACGGTGTTTCGGAAACCCACTCATACAGAGAGGAATTTTCAGAGTTCTAGTTCCCACCATCCTATGCAAATAATGGGCGTTCTGAAGACCTTAAGCCACGGAGGTCAGTTCCAGGCAGAGAGCTGTCATTGAGTTTCTCTTCGCGGAAAACCAGAACATTGCAGATATTTATAGGTCCTTGCAGAATGTTTAAGGAGACCTGACAGTGAACAAAAGCAAGGTGAGTCGTTGGACGAGGTGCCTGTCATCATCAGCACCATTATCGTCGTCGTCGTCATCATCATATCGCGCAAACCTCTCTGATCTCCCACATACCGGCCGGCAGCACAAAGCTGTGACTCCTGCATTGTTGGATAGTGCGGACACTCTCATTTGAGGTGATCGAGATCACATAGTGATAACCTGCAGTCGGAACTGGAACATCCCCAAGTTGTGCTCCTGGAAAATTAAACATTCATCTCAGTAGATACGGAGACTGTTACAGATGTATAAATAGGAGAAGGAAGAGCACGAAGCCTTCAAGACGACAACAAGCTGTCATATATTGGTAATGTGTCAGCGAAAATAGGCAATTACGAAAACATGACGCTAAAGGGATCCTTCTTCCTCCATTAGAAGTCTGGGCGCTTTTGGGATCGGTCAAAGACTACTTAGAACTGCGTAAGACAGGTGCTTGCAAGATTCCGTGCAAATGTGGAAAATCGCGAGCACTATTCAGGAGCGCACAGTGAAACACCGACGGCATGCTCGCCTCCTCCAAGGTAGCTAGGTCGCTATCGTAGATCACTGTAGTGCTACTGGCCATTCGATGAAATACAATGCACACATTGTTGCCAATACCTTAAACTTCTGAAACTCCGTTACCAATGTGTCAGTAGGAATATCACTGACTAAGGCGCTTATCAATCGCGGCGTCGATTTCCAGTTAAATACTCATGGAATCTAATCACTGAGAAACTATACGCTACCAGTAACCGCAGTTCTGCAATTTTGGCAGGTAAAGTCGAGCGATCTGATATCGACGAGGGGAGCTGTCACCACGGAGGGCGCTCTCAGCAGCGCACAGACTTGCAGCAGAAGCGCACAGACTCAAGCAACTCATTCGCATTGACAACTGGGAACACCATGCACGGAAGCTCAGGCAACGCATGCGCAGTGACAACTGGGTACGCCGCACGTGGCCAGGAGACTTAGCCGGAATTCCATAACGGCAGGTTACTGACATCCGGCAGCTTGCCTGAAATTTGATGGAATATCTCCAGACTCTGATACTGTGATTGCTGCAGTCGTTGAAATTGCGATGCACTGAATATAATGGGTACCATACAGGATGACTCATCTCGTTGACACAAGCAGTATTCTATAAAAAATTCCGGACGTTGTTGCAATAGTGATTTTTAGTTCGAACAATGTACTTGAAGTAAGATCCTATACGTATATACAAGATGTAACGTCATAGAGACTCTCCTGAAGTAAAAAAAAAAAAAAAAAAAAGTGCAGTGTAAGTTATTGAGCGATTTTAAAATATCCTTAAGAAAATACAATCAATCCAGCAGTGCAAGGTGCCAGTCACATATACTCAGAACTAAGTACGTACAATTTCAGTAATTTTGTTTCAACAAGTAACTTCAAGGAAAATGGCCACCAAAAATGAACAACAGTATTTCTTTAAAATATGTACGGTTTAAACATGAAATTAGATAACAATTCCTTTCTGTGTACAACACGTTCAAACAGCTTTTACAGAGTAACCGCCGCATCCCTCATTCCAGATATGTTATCTTCTCAAACAGACATCAGATATTATACAGAGGAGATCATATATAGTTCAGAAACACTGCACCAATAACCACCAAAATGAGTAATCAAAATGCTTCATGGCATTCAGCCAAAACTGACTACTGAAGAGATCGGCGAACAGTCTGACAACATAGTGTACGAGTACTACTCGCAGTATAAAACTAGAACACAGATGCTCCCAGACACCATCAAAGTATTAACATGGTTAATCAGTAGCGTACATTAATACCAGAAGGTGACAAGTGTTTGTGTATTAAACTGTAAAGTCCACCGTTTATTGGTTTGTGTTCTTCCTTCTTTTCATGTTATGAAAATCCTCAACTAATACGGGGAATCCAGCCAAATTAGTAAACAACACATGCTGTACTTGTCTCATTTCTTGACTTTAGATAATTCAAACATCACATTCAACAGTGCATAAACAGCTAACAATCTCCACGGAAAACTAGAGGGCCCACCAACCGTAACACTTCGACACCAACGCACAGTTTAGACTCAAGACACTACTGGAAACTCCACTTTACCTTCGGTGATACTGCGAACACACTATAATTGATGTCCACGGAAACACTGTTCCGACCATGCAGCATCAACTCCACATGCGAACAGCTCCCCTGCTGTCGCACAAGCTCACTAAACCTTTCATTCGCTAGAGGTGACAAGACCATGAGTAGGTCCGTGTACGGCGCTTTATAGTCTAATAGCTCAACCCTGCTGCCACCTAGCGAGAAGCCGAAGTAAGCGTTACCCACAGAAGCGGCCTGTCTTTCTATGTACACTCATGCTCATAAATTAAGGATAATACTGATACATGGTGAAACAACGCTCTGGTGGGCGCTTTGCGGGTTTAAATCACCTCGGGGTATGACCATGCCGTGCATTTGACCTGCGGTCGTTGCACGGTGGCGCTGGCAGCAGTCCACATACACAGAGGCGTGTTGGTGCATGTCAGAGTACGGTGCAGCTTGTAAATGTGGTGACATTTTCAGACGTGCTAATGGTGACTGTGTGTTTAAAATGGCTCAAAGAACACATATTGATGACGTTATGAGGGGTAGAGTACTAGGGCGACTAGAGGCTGGTCAAAACCAGTAGGTCGTAGCACGGGCCCTCCGTGTGCCACAAAGTGTAATCTCAAAATTATGGCAACGATTCCAGCAGACAGGAATTTTATCCAGGCGCTACAGTACGGGACGTCCACAGTGTAAAACACCACAAGAAGACCGATATCTCACCATCAGTGCCCGCAGACGGCCACGGAGTACTGTACGTAGCCTTGTTCGGGACCTTACCACAGCCATTGGAACAGTTGTCTCTAGACACACAGTTTACAGACAACTGAACAGACATGGTTTATTCGCCCGGAGACCTGCAAGGTGCATTCCACTGACCCCTGGTCACAGGACAGCTCTTAATGCCTGGAGTCAAGAACACAGTGGTCCCAGGTTACGTTCACGGATGAGTCCAGGTATAGTCTGAACAGTGATTCTCGCCGGGTTTTCATCTGGCGTGAACCAGGAACCAGATACGAATCCTTGAATGTCCTTGAAAGGGACCTGTACGGAGGTAGTCGTTTGATGGTGTGGAGTGGGATTGTGATTGCTGAACGTACTCCCCTGCATGTCTCTGACAGAGGAACTGTAACAGGTCAGCTGTTTCGGGACGTCATTTTGCACCAGTATGTCCGCCTTTTCAGGGGTGTAGTGGGTTCCACCTTCCTCCTGATGGATGATAACGCACGGCTCCACCGAGCTTCCATCGTGGAGGAGTACCTTGAAACAGAAGATATCAGGCGAATGGAGTGGCCTGCCTGTTCTCTAGACCTAAACCCCATCGAGCACGTCTGGGATGCTCTCGGTCGACGTATCGCTACACGTCTGAAAACGTCTACGACATTCCAGGAGCTCCGACAGGCACTGGTGCAAGAATGGGAGGCTATACCCCAGCAGCTGCTCGACCACCTGATCCAGAGTATGCCAACCCGTTGTGCGGCCTGTGTACTTGCGCATGATCATATCCCATATTGATGTCGGGATACATGCGCACATGTGTTTCGGGACGGTTTTCTCAACTTATCACCAATACCGTGGACTTACAGATCTGTGTCGTGTGTGTTCGCTATGTGCCTACGCTATTAGGGATAGTTTTGTGTAGTGCCACGTTGTGTGCAATTATCCTTAATTTATGGGCATGAGTGTTGATAGCGGACCTGCTCACTATTAAAAGATGCCGGTGGCGCTTTGTTTCTCTTTTATTGGAGCTATCCTCGTCAACGACGCGCCAGGATTTGGCTCACCACTGAAGTAAAGCAAACAGCTCAACTTCAGGCAACAGTATGCTTGACACCAGCTGTTTTTGTGTCACGCTTGGGCAGAGCAGTTAAGAGAGATAAGGATATTGTCAGGAGTGCCGCAGGGAAGTGTGATAGGACCGCTCTTCTTCTTCTCTATATACATAAACGACTTGACGGTTAGGATGAGCAACAACCTGCGATTATTTGCTGATGACAATGTAGTGTACTAGAAAGTATCGTTCTTCCATTCACGGTAGGAGGACACAAGATGACTTGGACAGAATTTTCATTTCGTGTGATTAATGGAAGCTTAAGTGTTGAGAGCTGCAAGCTAATCCAGATCAGCGGGAAACACAGTCCTGTAACGCTCCAACACAGTAGCAGTAGCATCCGGTTTCATACAATCATATCGAATAAACAGCTAGGCGTAGCGTTCGAAATCGATATGAAATGGAACGAGCATGTAGGGTCGGTTGTAGGGATGATCAAGAATGGACTTCAGGTTACCGGGAGAACTGCAGGAAAATGTAGCTCATCTATAAAGAAGACTGCATACAAAGCAATTGTGCAACCCACTGTTGAGTACTGATCGAGTGTTTGAGATCCCCACCAGGCCGGGGTAAAGAAAAAAAACGAAGCAATTAAAAGACGTGTCGCTAGATTTGTTACCGGCAGGATTGATTAATATGCGAGTACTACAGAAATGCTCCGTGAACTAAAATACGACTCCCTGGAGAGAAGCAGGAGTTCTTTTCGCGAAACACTGCTGAGAAAGTTTAGGGAACCGGTATTTGCGACAGACTGTAGAGTGGTCCTACTGTCAACAATACAATCTTGCGTAAGAAAAAAATGTTCGAATGTGTGTGAAATCTTATGGGCTTATGGGACTTAACTGCTAAGGTCATCAGTCCCTAAGTTTATACACTACTTAACCTAAATTATCTAAGGACAAACACACACAGACACCCATTCCCGAGGGAGGATTTGAACCTCCGCCGGGACCAGCCGGACAGTCTATGACTGCAGCGCCCTAGACCGTTCGGCTAATCCCTCTCGGCAATCTTGCGTTAGGACCACAAAGACAAGAGATGTAATGGTTCGTGAGGAAGCTTAGGGTACATCTATTAATTACGTGAGGGATTTTGTCTAAAATTTAGACCCTCCTCCGCACTTCCGACATATGGTGGGACTCGCCATACCCCTTATGTGAGGTTCATCTCGTAGTCGAATAAAATTGCGTGAAAAAGAATTTTAAAAAATTTCTTTTAAACATTGCTTGAAACGCTTTAATAAAATCATGTTTTATTTATAAAGTATATTAAACGGTCTTATTAACTAGTGATTAAAAACACTTTATTTTAAACATGCCAACACGGAGTAGTATCCGGACGGAGAGACGGGCAAAGGCTCCAAGAAAATAGAACTAAACATTTTGACGGATCTTTAAAAAACTGGCCTTTTATTGGTTTATTACGTACATTAAATGCCATTGAACCTTTACTTACCCTGCAGATGAAAGACAACATTGTTTGTACCTTCCTTTGACCCGCATGATTTCTTACCTTTTCAACATCTTCACCTCTTCATTTATATGATTACTAAGAGATTTCTTGTGGGTCAACTTCAGCTTAGCTTCTTTTCCCAAACGATTAAGTTCTTGCTCATACGTGTGTTTCGAATTGTCGATATGACGCTTAACAATGGCAGTGGGAAAGATTTTATACAGATTCATGTTGAACACAATAACATCAGATTTATATGCATTGCGGAGTATCAAGATTGACTTAGTGACTGACGCACAGTGATTTCGACCGGCGTGGCAGAGAACTCCCCAAATAAAATCTAACACTTGCGCTGAAATCTTTTCATATCGGAGAATCCCTGGCATGCATACGTGTAAAGCATTCAGTTCAGCTCAGAGAAGCCATAGAGATTCGTTGGCACTTTAATATTGCCTGTGCTCAGGTTTAATTAAAAAATGGTTCAAATGGCTCTGAGCACTATGGGACTTAACTTCTAAGGTCATCAGTCCCCTATAACGTAGAACTACTTAAACCTAACTAACCTAAGGACAGCACACACATCCCTGCCCGAGGCAGGATTCGAACCTGCGACTGTAGCGGTAGCGCGGTTCCAGGCTGTAGGCTGTAGTGCCTAGAATCGCTCGGCCACCGCGGTCGGCCAGGTTTAATTATATATAACAAAATGTTAACCGTTACAATAACGTATATTCTGTGAGTTGAAAAACGGATGTGAGCTATTCATTGCCCTCCCCCACCCCATCCCCCTTACATGAGATTTGCTGAGCTTTTTCCAGACCCCTCCCCCCTCCCCATTTTGAGTTCACTTAATTAATAATGATAGTTCAGGTATACATGCCGACGTCGCAAGCTGAAGATGAAGAGATAAAGAGATACAGAAAGTGTATGAGGATAGTGAAAGTGTAATACAGTATGCAAAGGGAGATGAAAATCTAATGGTCATGGGGGACTGGAATGCTGATGCAGGGGAAGCAGTAAAAGAAAAGGTTACAGGAGAATATGGGCTTGGGACAAGGAATGAGAGAGGAGAAAGATTAATTGAGTTCTTTAATAAACTTCAGCTACTAACAGCGAATACTCACTTCAGGAATAACAAGAGGAGGAGGTATACTTGGAAAAGGCCGGGTGATACGGAAAGATTTCATTTAAATTACATCATGGTCAGACAGAGATTCCGAAATCAGATACTGGATTGTAAGGCGTACCCAGGAGCAGATATGGACTCAGATGACAACATAGTAGTGATGAAGAGTAGGCTGAAGTTCAAGACATTAGTCAGGAAGAATCAATACGCAAAGAAGTGGGATACGAAGGCACTAAGGAATGACGAGATACGCTTTGAAGTTCTCAGACACAGCAATAAGGAATAGCTCAGTAGTCAGTACTGTTGAAGAGGAATGGACATCCCGAAAAAGGGCGATAACAGTAGCTGGGAAGGAAAACATAGGTAGAAAGAAGGTAACTGAGAAGAAACCATGGGTAACAGAAGAAATACTTCAATTGATCGAATGGTGGGTGGTAAAAATTGGAGAAGAAGACCAAGGTTCGCATACGACAGGTTGTAATGAATGTAGGTTGCAGTAACTATGGAGAGATGGAGACACTTGCACAGAATAGGCTAGAGTGAGGAACTGCATCAAACCAGTCTTCGGACTGAACACCGCAACAACATGACATCTGTTTCAGAATTATTCGCATGTTTTGGTACTGTTGTATGCCAGGTGTGTTGAGACTACGCTTTAGCTTGTCTTGTATGTGCCCGACATTTTGTTAACTAAACATGTTTACATCTCTCGATTGTGCTAAACGTTTGGGTTGTAAATCACTCTGGCGTTGAGGTCGATAGCTGTTTTACGTGTTACGGGCACAGGTTTGTTTAGGGACGGACACGCTTTGGTGAGAGATTCCTCTGCGGTCACTGCGGCATGCGAGCCACTCAGGAGGGCGGCGGGTTTCGCCACGGGCGATTCCCGAGTCCTCCAATTACGGGGCGCCAGCGGCCGGCTCCAGCTCGTCATCTGTTTCGTCGCGCCATCACGCGGTCAGTGACCCTGGCGTGGCACGCCAAACCCGGCATCCATCTGCCACGTCCAGTACGCGCCATTGTGGGCAACAGTCCTCTCCGCGCGCACCTTACGCCGCCGGCATCACGGGACGAGTCAGCGTTTATTTGGCGTGGCGCTCTACGGGATTTGTGACGTCACTTACTGCTATTTCACGTTGAGCAGCCATTTCGTCACGTGAAACACAAGATAAGTTCTGCGGTATTTCGGCGACGGGTCAGGCAAAGTAGAAACTACAACAAGCAGGCACGCTCTCTACAAGCAGAAAGCTTGCGGCCCACAGGAAGTAGGATAATGATGTACTTGTCTTGTTCAGGAGAAGCCTATATTGGGTGGGTTTTATATTATCCATTACGCCGTATGAATATACGCTGTTTCTAAGCACGACTCAAGAACGAATCGTTATTGCTACAATTTGCAGTAATAAAAAATGTCACGTTGGTAGTGAAATAATTTTCGTTTCTAGTTACTATCACGTCATGGCTTGCGGCTTATTAGAGTAAGCCGTTTTAGAGGAACAGTGCATTAGTCATGAAACACGTGTCGTTCTCGTTAGAATTTCTTAAAATTAAACTAAATTAATAACTATCAACGGTTAAAGATAAAATCCAAAGTCACTTATGACGAAGCTACAGCCAAGTAAAAAGAGTGGTGTATGGAGGCAGCATATTACATTACAGAGATTAGGTCGATATGGGGTTCGAGTCCTATCGTTTTTTCTTCACCTTCGCGTTCTCCAAAAGGTTTGTGGTTTCCTTACTGAAGTAATTACTGTAATACTTGATGTTATGTAACTATGAGTGCATTCTCTGTGAGGAGTGAGTTTGTACGATTTGGCGAACTTTTATAAGCTAATGACCTCGACATGTATCTTTCCTTTTTGTCTTATTACGTGTTCACAAATATTGAAGTTTTCATTTATGTATATTGCAAATAGAACAACGCGATTAGCATGTGAGCAAGTGAGGAAATGTGCGAATTGATAGAACTAACATAGGAATTTTACGCTCGTCCGTTTTTGTGAAGAAACTGTGTTAATAATACAAATTGTATTGTTCGCAAGCCAAATGAACCGACAACTCCGCTGGAGAACGCTGAGAGCGCAAAATCACGACTCGTGTGCCGATGGCCTTAGAGGCTGTAGGCCCCGCTACCAGCCTTTGTCACCGTAAGATCTGCGATTCCCCGACCTTTGCTCTGCATCTAACGAACCTCACTAGGAAATGTATTCGAATACTGCTGCTTCATGGGGTAACTTCAGTCTCTCGTTTACCTCATTATGTCACTTCCACCTCTACATATACGAGCGCTAGTTGATTTTATAGACCGGTTGCCTTCTCTGCGAGAAAGTAGAAAAAAAAAATGTGAAATCTTATGGGACTTAACTGCTAAGGTTATCAGTCCCTAAGCTTACACACTACTTATCCTAAATCATCCTAACGACAAACACACACACCCATGCCCGAGGGAGGACTCGAACCTCCACCGGGCCCAGTCGCACGATCCATGACTGCAGCGCCTTGGACCGCTCGGCTAATCCCGCGCGGCAGTAGAGAACAGATTTGCGCGACTAGATAATGTGCCCGATTCTTGCACCCGGTGCCTGGTATCGAGCGTAGAAACTTTTGGTGTGATATTTTCTGAGGTACAGGAAGAAACTGCTTCTAAGCCCGAAATTTACCTGTACGAATGAGAAAAATTTCTTAAAAATCCACATTCTGTCTGGTCAAAGCTATGTCTCTCTCTCTCTCTCTCTCTCTCTCTCTCTCTGTCTCCCTCTCTTGCAGACAGCACAGTACGCGTTAAGCTAGCCGAAGACGTGCAAATGCATAAAAAAAACCTTTTGATATATAGTACTCCCTGCAGTACTACGTCCCGGTTTTGAAGAGCTTTCTAAGTCCTAAAAGACTAGTAACTTCGTTTTTGACTTCTACTGTTGTCGTGTAATTATTTTGGTTGAACAAGATATTAGAAGGCGTCGCCGATAGCGACTAAAAGAATTGGTGCATAGTTGAACTGCATTTAATTTTAGGTTTTTTATATTCTTCGAATACTACAACCATTTTTATGTCCATCGCAGACTGACAGAAATTTTTATGTAGAGGAACTTTATTACACCATTACTGGCCAGCCTCAAATACAGTTGCGGCGAAAAAATGTGTGTCGCTATGTTTCAGAACTGCTGCACCTTCGCAACTGCGTTTTAAAATGGGCTCAGACGTAGGAGTCCGCAAAAATTTATCTAAGAGGTGGCAAGATACATTTGGCATTTGTTATACAGGGTGGCCAGAAACAGTCTGAAAAGCCTAACGGGTATTACAGGGTATGTTGTGTTGACAGATAACTGTTAAGAAAAAAATTCGATAAGTTGCGCCGTTTCCGAGTCAATCAGCATTGAACTTAGACAATCAGACAGGTGCGTGCGAAAATTCGAGCAGCCTGCCACACACGTTTAGTGTCAGGTGTTTTCACAAAGTAGATGATAGCACATGAGACTGCTCAACTTTTGGCTCTGGTTCGATCCTTACTACCGTTCCATGTCCAATTTTTCTATCGCTCCCTTGTGTCTGGCCGAAGCTCTGTCTCGCTCCACTTCTTGCAAGACAGCAAACTACGCATTAAACTAGCCGCAGACATGCAAATGCTTATAAAAAAAATCTTTTGATACACAGTACTCCCTACAATACTACGTTCCGGTTCTGAAAAGCTCTCTGCGTCCTAAAAGACCACAAACTTCTTTTTGACTTCTACTGTTGTCGAGTGGAAACCAAACGAAGAACACGTTTGTCGACAGAGTCTCTGGTAGACCAACTGAATTTGCGCACGCACTCCTGATTGGCTAACTTCAGTGCTAATTAACTCGAAAACGGCGCAACGTATCGAATTTTTTTTGTTAACAATTATTCTGCACAGCCTACACTGCAAACCCCTTACAAGCTTTTCTGAACACTTCATATAAATGACTCTGTGAGTCTGAAGATGTGTTGCCTAGCAAGAGCAAAGCTTGAAAGAAGGCCCACAAGCTTACCGGCATTTTATCTAAAAGACTGGTAATGTTCTGTCTGACTCCAAAGACAAATCATTTTTGTATCTCCAAGGTAAGCAGATTACACTAGAAAATGCAAAGTGCCGATAAACTGTTTTACATCGTTAATATGATTATGCAAACCATATTTTTGAGCTACTGATCTGAAGCTATATCCTCATTTGATTAAATCCAATTTATTGAGCGAACTAGGATATGAAGCTATAAAATATTCGAAAAGATATTTTTATTCATGTACCAATAATGTTCCGTTGACATTTAACATTAAAAATCTGAATTAGAAAATAAATATGTGAACTCCTGAGAAAATTCTGTTGCATATCACCAAAATAACCAGAAAAACAGCCCCTGATAAATACTTGTTGAAGTCGATGAAACAAGAACAAAACTTAAAAAAAACATCATTTATTCAACTTCAGTGAATTCTGTAACACTTATTCGCTTCCAGACTTGTTCCATAAGATCTGATCTGTAGAATGGGTGTATTTCATTATATTCACGCCTTCAGTTTTCTAATGTTGACTGGTGAAATTCGACTTGAACCAATGTTTTCTTGTATACTGCTTGTTTTGCGTTGTTTGAATAAAACGTAATGCAGTTCGACTAGCTGGAACTGTCCTTCCAGCACACGGCTGAACAAAGATGACCGTCCCAGTTTAACCCTTTACTTTGCACTCACGCTAATTAGGTTAGAGAATTTGTAGCTACATGACAGCATATTGCGGCCGTAAGGTCTCATCTGGAGAAGACATTTTTGGCCATTAAATCTGTCCGCCCCCCCCCCCCCCCCCCCCCCAGGGCTGAAAATGGTATTTTCAGTTTGCGGGTAATGGAGTTGGTTCCATGGTTGAAGCATAGATGAACAGGCCTACTATTCCGTGTCCGTCTTTTTAAATCTAGTGGAACAGCGCTGACGTGTAAAACAGACTGTAGTTTCACAAAGGCACCTCAGGGTTTGTTTGCTCATGGAAAAAAGGTAAATTACTGTTGTGATTTAGATTTGCAGCAAGCGTAGAGGGATGGGCCCGTCCTTGTAGAAATTAGAAACAGATGTCGGCCAGGTATCCTACAGACATGTTTATGTTGTGCTGGTCAGGGGCGAACAGAAAAGAATATCCTAGGAAACGGCTACGGGCGTCCCGAGTGAGGTTACTCACCAGTCATTTTCTGTAGCTCGATAAGCGATGTACGAGGGAGCGACACGTAAAAAGATTTGTGACCACATCCGGTCACTATTGTGTTGAGGTTCGCGTCTGCCACGCCTGCAGGACAGCACAGAAGTCTTCGCCGTGTCAAGGAAAAAGCATAACTACTGATGAACGGAAGAGCAGTCAAACAAACCTAAACGGACTTCTTTTTTTTTTTTTTGGGGGGGGGGGGGGGGGGGGGGGCATCAGTCTTCTGACTGGTTTGATTCTGCCCGCCACGAATTCCTCTCCTGTGCCAACCTCTTCATCTTAGAGTTGCACTTGCAACCTATGACCTAAATTGTTTGTTGGGTGTATACCAGTCTCTGACTTCCTCTATTCCCCTACAGTTTTTGCCCTCTACAGCTCCCTCTAGTACATGGAAATCATTCCCTCATGTCCTAACAGATATACTATCATCCTGTCCCTTCTCCTTATCAGGGTTTTCCACATATTCCTTTCCTCTCCGATTCTGCAGAGAACTTCCTCATTCCTTACCTTATTAGTCCACCTAATTTTCAACTTTCGTCTGTAGTACCACATCTCAAATGCTTCGATTCTCTTCTGTTCCGGTTTTCCCACAGTCCATGTTTCACTACCAACAATGCTGTACTCCAGACGTATATGCTCGGAAATTTCTTCTTCCAATAAAAGCCTATATTTGTTACTAGTAGACTTCTCTTGGCCAGTAATGCCCCTCTTGCCATTGCTAGCCTGTTTTTGATGTCCTCCTTGCTCTGTCCGTCATTGGTTATTTTTCTGCCTAGGTAGCAGAATTCCTTAACTTCATCTACTTCGTGACGATCGATCCTGATATTAAGTCTCTCGCTGTTCTCATTTCTGCGACTTCTCATTACTTCCGTCTTTCTACGATTTACTCTCAATCCATATTCTGTACTCATTAGATTGTTCATTCCATTCAGCAGATCACGTAATTCTTCTTCACTCTCAATCAGGATAGCAGTGTCATCAGCGAATCGTGTCATTGATATCACCTTGGATTTTAATTCCACTACTGAACCTTTCTTTTATTTACACCATTGCTTCTTCGATGTACAGCCTGAACATCAGGGGAAAAGGAATACTTCTCTGCCTTGCAGCTGGCCGCTGTGGCCAAGCGGTTCTACGCGCATCAGTCCGGAACCGCGTTGCTGCTACGGTCGCAGGTTCGAATCCTGCCTCATGAATGGATGTGTGTGATGTCCTTAGGTTAGTTAGATTTAAGTAGTTCTAAGTCTAGTGGACTGATGGCTTCAGTCCCATAGTGCTCAGAGCCATTTTTTGAACCCTGTCTTGCACCATTTTTATCCGAGCATTTCGTTTTTTGTCGTCAACTCTTATTATTCCCTCTTGGCTCTTGTTCATGTTGTATATTACCCGTGTCTCCCTATAGCTTACCCCTAGTTTTCTCAGAATTTCGAACATATTGCACCATTTTAGATTGCCGAACGCTTTTTCCACGTCGACAAATCCTATGAACGTGCCTTGATTTTTCTTTAGCGTTGCTTCCGTTATCGACTGCAACGTCAGAATTGCCTCTGTCGTGCCTTTACCTTTCCTAAAGCCAAACTGATCGTCATCTAGCACACCCTCAAGTTTCTTTTCCATTCTTCTGTATATTATTCTTGTCATTAACTTGGATGCATGTGCTGGTAGTGACTGCTAAAGTCACATTATTTGCAAGTGCACTCTACTACGCTAAGTCTGTGGTTTAGTAGAGCTGAAAATAATTTTTAGAATTGCGTGAAAGTTCTTTTAATGAATAAAAAGTCTGCGTGCAAGATACAGGAGGGAGCATGTCCCCCTCTTGCCCTCCCACAACCCGACACTTGCTAGTAATGCTGCCTGCATTGTTGTGGTCTTCAGTCGTAAGACTGGTTTGATGCAGCTCTCCACGCTACTCTGTCGTATGCAAGCCTCTTCATTTCTGTTTTCTGTCACATCCGTCTTATGACTGGTTTGATGCGGACTACCACGAATTCCTCTCCTGTGCCAACCTCTTCATCTCAGAGTAAAAGTTGCAACATAAGTCCTCAATTGTTTGCTGGATTTATTCCAATCTCTATCTTCCGTTACACTTTTTTGCTCTCTACAGCTCCCTCTGGTACCATGCAAATTACTCCCTGATGTCTTAAAAGAAGTCCTATAATACTGTACCTTCTTTTCGTCAGTGTTTTACATATATTCCTTTCCTCACCGATTCTGCCGAGAACCCACTCTTTTCTTACCTTATCAGTCCACTCAGTTTTCAGCTTTCTTCTGTAGCAACACGTGTCAGACACTTCAGTTCTCTTCTGTTCCCGTTTTCCCACAGCCCATGTTTCACTACCATACAGTGCTGTGCTCCAAACGTGTACTCTCACCAATTTTATCCTCAAATTAAGGCCTATACTTGATATTTGTAGACTTCTCTTGGCCTGTCTGTGACTAGGTATTGCAGACTCCATCCATCTGAATCTTCTTACTGTATTCATCTCTTGGCCTTCCTCTACAATTCTTACCGCCCACATTCCCTACATTCCCAAATGGAGTATTCCTTGATGCCTCAGGATGTGTCTCACCTGCCTCGAGGTGACTGGGTGTTTGTGTTGTCCTCATCATTTCATCATCATTCATGAAAGTGGCGAGATTGGACTGAGCAAAGGTTGGGAATTTGTATGGGCGCTGATAGCCGCGCAGTTGAGCGCCCCAGAAACCAAAAATCATCATCAGGATGTGTCCTACTAACCAATCCCTTCTTTTAGACAAGTTGTGCCATAAATTTCCTGTCTCCCCGATTCAATTCAGTACTTATTCATTAGTTATTCTATCTACCCATCTGATCTTCGGCATTTTCCTGTAGCACCACTTTTCAACACTTTCTATTCCTTTTCTGTCTCTACTGCTTATCGTCCATGTTTCACTTCTGTACGAAGCTACCCTCCAGACAATACATTTATAAAAGACTTCCTAATACGTAACTTTGTATTAGATGATAATTAATCCACGTGTTTCAGAAGTACTTTACATGCTACAGTAAGTCTGCATTTTACATCCTCTCTACATCGGTCATCTTCAGTTATCTGGCTGCTCAAATAACAAAACGCATCACTTTCGTTTGGTGTGTCATATCCTAATCTAATTCCCACTGCATCGACTAATTTAATTCAACTACGTTCCATTACTCTTGTTTTACTTTTGTTGGTGTTCATCTTATAACATCTTTTCAGGATGCTTTTCATTCCTTTCAGCTGCACTTCCAAGTACTTTTCTGTCTCTGACGGAACTACAACGTCGTCAGCATACTTCAACTTTTGCCGCGCGGGGTAGCCGCTCTGTCTAAGGGCGTCTTGTCACAGTCCGCGCAGCTCCCCCCGTCGGAGGTTCGAATCCTCCCTCGGGCATGGGTGTTCTTTAAGTTAGATTAAGTAGTGTGTAAGCTTAGGGACAGATGACCTCAGCAGTTTGGTCCCATTCGACTTTACCGCAAATTTCCAGTACTTCAACTTTTGTATATCTTCTACCTGAACTTTAATTATTTTTCCAAATTTCTACTTGCCTTGCCTTGCTGTTTGCTGAATGTACGGACTGAATAGTTTCGGGGACAGGCTACAACCCTCACTATTGCTTCTCTTTCAAGTCCTATAATTCTTATATCTGCAGTTTGGATTTTGTATAAGTTGTATTATTTTCCAGATTTGAAAGAATGTAGCCCAGACAGGGTTGTCGAAATGTTTGTTTAAATGTACATCTTTCATCTCTGAAAGCTACCCATTCGTCCTCTGTTGAATTCCTTTTCCCTGTTTCAGCTCAACATTGCCTAACGTCCCACTGGAACTGTCAAAAACCTTAGGTTCTTTAAACCTATCGAGGTTCTACCGCCTTCATTTCCTACGTTTTTGTAATTTCTTCGATTCAATTCCCTGCTTATAAGCGATAGATTAAGGTCAGAGTCCGTATCTGCCCATGGAAACGTCTTGCAGTTTAAATTTGATTTCGAAATCTATGTCTGACCATTATATGATCAGTCTGAAACCGTTCAAAGTCACAAGGTCTATTAAACGTATGCACCCTCCTTTCGTGATTCTTAAACGAAGTGTTAGCAATGAAATTGTACAGTGGTATCCTCCTTCATTTCTTTGCTCCTGTCCACTATCTCCTTCTATTTTTCCTTCTCTTCCTTTTTTTGATACCGAATTTCAGCCACCAGAAAATTTAATTTCCCTTAACTCTATATTATCTGGATAATCTCCTGCATCTCATCATATATTATTTCAGTCTCTTCACCATCTCGGAGATGGTTGGGATATAAACTTGTACTACTTTGGTGGGTGTTGATTTCTTGGCAACTATAATGTCCATGACAGCTTACCCTCAGTCCTATTTTCTGATTCAGTATTGTTCCTACTCCTGCATTACACCTTTATTTTATGTTTATAAACCTGCTCTCAACTGACCATAAGTCCTGTTCTTCCTGTCATCGTACTTCACTAATTCCCACTATATGTAACTACAAATTATCCATTTCCTTTTTAAATTCTCTAAATTACCTACCCGATTAAGGGATCTAACATTCTACGCATCAACCTATAGAATGCCAATTTTGTTTTTTCCTGATGACGTCCTCCTCCTAAGTATTCTCCTTCTTGAGATTCAAATGCGGGACTCTTTTAGCTCCGGAATATTTGTCTCAAGATGATACCATTATCATTAAGCCATACACTAGAGGTGCATCCCTGAGGGAGAAAGTAACTGCTGTAGTTTCCCCTTGCTTTCAGCCGTTCACAGTACCAGAACAGCAGTGCCATGCTGACTCATGATACAACGTCATGACACTCAACCATACAGACTGTAGGCCCTGCGACTACTGAAATGGCTTCTGCCCTCCTTCAGAAACCACCGGTTAGTTGGCCTGTGCCCAAATACTCCTGTATCTGGGTGCGGTTATCCATATCGTCCAGGCACTCAAGCCCCTCTACCTCTGAAACTCCAGTGTCCGCAGGAGTAATGTACTACATGATATAATGAAATTCACCTGTATAAAAATTTCTTGTGAACTAATAATTTGTGATCCTTGGGAATCATGCCGTGTTCCTGTCAGCATCCTAGGAGAAAAACAGCTGAGGAACGCTATAATCCAGAAACACTATATCATGTATGTGGCACATAGTTCTCCTTTCTCCTGCCGCTAGTCCAGAGCTCGCGGAAAACACATCACATGGAGATGGACGTCGGCCCACTATAGAAGATAAATATTCAATCCGGCTCCTAGGTCATCAGTTCGTATAACGTTACTGAATCCTCCGTAAACTGATTATCGAATACAACTGTTGCCAAACTTTCTGGATCCAGTCTTTGACTTGGAACTCCGCGTGGCTGTGTGACGATTCTGGCTTTCACCTCACGTTAACTGGAGCTGTAATGTTCGCTCTCTACTGAGTTTTCGGCCATTGAGTTAGCGTTGGCCTTGGTTTAGGCACAATACGTGATTCATTCCAGTGACCTGATCCGCAACCAGTTATAGAGGTGTACCTGATGAATTTCTTTATATTTCCGGCACAATGCAGTTTCGTCATGAAATATGGTTGTATCATACATTTAAAGAAGTTCATAGTATATACATCTTGGATCTCCTTCGGGAGTCACCTTACCTTGGCTGAAGACAATACAGTGAAGGATTCTGACAATGTACATAATAACCACGTGTGACAACTCAGTACCATTTTATAGTATCGAGCAAAGTTGCACAGTGGGCGCACATTAGGGAGCACTGTGTTCAGGACCCACTCGGACAACGAGATTTAGGTTTTCCGTGGTTTCCCTAAATCGAGTAAGGAAAATGCCAGGGTGGTTCCTTTGCAAAGGACGCGGCCGATTTCTTTCTTCATCGTTTCCTGACCTGAGATTTTTGCCCTTTCACGGATAACCGTTCCTATGAAAAAAAGGGAGAGAGAGAGAGAGAGAGAGAGAGAGTTCGCCATGAGATATACGGAGTGAAATCCTGCTGTTGAGTAGTGGTCTCTAAATTCACCACCGAGCGAGGTGGCGCAGTGGTTAGCACACTAGACTCACATTCGGGAGGACGACGGTTCAATCCCGTCTCCGGCCATCCTGATTTACGTTTTCCGTGATTTCCCTAAATCGCTTCAGGCAAATGCCGGGATGGTTCCTTTGAAAGGGCAGGGCCGATTTCCTTCCCCATCCTTCCCTCACCCAAGCTTGCGCTCCGTCTCTAATGACCTCGTTGTCGACGGGACGTTAAACACTAATCTCCTCCTCCTCCTCCTCCTCTAAATTCGCCGAGAATGCTTAGCTCAGTGGTGTGGGACCCAAGCAGCATTGTTCAACGGCGAGAGAAAGAGGCTAATGTAGCGCCATGTGCCATACTTAAATTGTATTAAATAGAAGGTGAGGTGTATGGATTCCTCTGCTTATTACGATTATGGAGTTTATTATAGCATGGCTCGTAGTTAAAAGTTATTACGTGAGTTCTCCTGTTACTTCCTAAAGATAAGTTACGACCGAGAAATGTTTGAAAATTTTAGGTGACTGTTGCTTACTAACAACAATCCAGACTTCTAAAATAACAATGCCACCAATCAATCTTCTGGATTTGGTCAGAGTCAGTTGATAAGGACTTCACAGTCTTTTTACCGCCACCCTGTTTTCTCCCAGGAGCTCCCTGCCCACCACCTACTCGCTCAGCTTGATCGTTAAAGACAATCTGGTGCAGATTTGCTGTTATGTATTCGCTGATCGCACTAAATGCTGCGTTGCGTGATGGATGGCGCAAATGTTTCCGTTACTTCCATAAACCTGTGCAAAATGGTATGTTAGACAGCCTGATAATAGATGGAAGCACGTATGTCAACGAAGGCCGATCGCTGGATGCTGAAGGGGTAAAAGCAGAATAACTGACTTGCTACAGACGCTCTCAGCTTTAAGCAATCGGAGCAAGTGGGAATGTAAACGCACTACGTGACGCGGCCAGGAATTACGGCCGTCTGGGAGCCAGTTTGCAGGCTCTGCTGCTGGTAATGTAGGAGCCACACATCATATTTTAGCATCATTGGAAAAACGTGTCCGCCATTTGTAGCTCATCTATACTTTGTTTATGGAAAAACTGAATAGGCAAAATAGAAAGCAGAATTTAGGAAAGGTAAATCTTCCATGCCAGAGCGAGTTCTAGAGTCAGGTGAACACACTGGCTGATCGTGCATCACGCAGTAGGTAAATAGATTCTGAGAGGGAATTTGGGAACATTAAGTAAAGACGAGTTACAGCGAAAAATTTGCGAAGACGTGTGCAGTTTCTTTAGTGCAGCTACCTCCGATGTACGGAATGTGACTGAAGTAATATCTGATATGGCCAAAGGGAGTGTAATAGTATGACTTAATTCATACAAGCCTCAGTTAGCGGACAGTATTACTTGCAACTTCAGGATTTTCGCAGTTGATGCTGTTATCTATAACGATATTATATTCGGTAAAAATTGCATTGTTGCGTTAGATCTTGGAAAAAATATCTGTGTAGAGCACAGACTGGCCACCTGGCTTTTAACGTAGAGGAATGCAAAACTGGGCAGTCCATCTATAGGATTAATGACACGCAATTAGACTCAGTCATCTCATACAAATAATGATAATTTTTGTAGGTATGAGGTGTAACGACTGCATTGGTTCAGTTGTAGGTGAACCAAACGTCAGGCTACGTTTCACTTATAGTTCTATGTACACCGTTACATAGATTGTTGTTGCCGTTGTTGTTCTGGTCTTCAGTTCGAAGGCTGGTTTGATGCAGCTCTCTGTGCTGCTATATCCTGTGCAAACCTCTTCATCTCTGCATAACTACTGCAACCTACATTCTTCTGAATCTGCTTACTGTATTCATCTCTTACCATTTTTATCCCTCAGACTTGCCTCGAATACTAAATTGGCGATCCCTTGACGTCTCAGAATGTGTCCTATCAGGCAATCACCTTAGTCAAGACAGGCCACAAATTTCTTTTCTCACCAATTATATTCAGTTATTCCTCATTAGTTGCAAGATCTATCCATCTAATCTTCAGCATTATTCTGTACCATCACATTTCAAAAGCCATCACCATCTTCTTGTCTAAACTGTGTATCGTCCACGCTTCGATTCCATACAAGGCCACACTCCAGACAAATACCTTCAGAAAAGTCTTCGTAACATTTAAACCAATATTCGATGTTAACAAATTTCTCTTCTTTAGCAACGCTCTTCTTGCCATTGCCAGGTTACGTTTTATAATCTCTCTACTTCGGCCATCGTCAGTTATTTTACGGCCCAAACAGCAAAACTTATGCACTACTTTCAGTGTCTCGTCACCTTATCTAACTCCCTCAACTTTACCTACCCTCTTTCCTCGATTTTCTCTACTGCTTGCTCAATTTAAATATTGAATAACATTGACGATATATTGCAACCCCGTCTCACTCCCTTCTCAACAACTGCTTCCTCTTCATGCTCTTCGACTCATATAACTGCGCGTCTGGTTTCTGTACATGTTGTAATAAATTTTCACTCCCTATGTTTTAGCCCAGTTACCTTCAGAATTTCAAAGGTTGTAGTTAAGTCAACACTGTCAAAAGCTTTCTGTAAGTCGACAAATGTCAATAGTGCTTCATATGTTCTTACATTTCTCCGGAATCTAAACTGATATTCCCCGGGGTTGTCTTCTACCAGTCTTTACATTATTCTGTAAAGATTTTGTGTAAGTATTTTGCAACCATGACTTATTAAACAGATAATTCCGAAATATTCACACCTGTCAGCATTTGCGTTCTTTGGAATTCGAATTATTACTTTCTTTTTGAAGTCAGAGACTGTTTCACCTGTCTCATGTATCTTGCGCACCGGAGGGAATAGTCAGGTCATCGCTGGCTCTCCCACGACTATCAATAGTACTGATGGAAATCCGTCTTTTGCATGGGCCTTGTTTCGGTTTAGATCTTTCAGAGTCTGTCAATTTCGTCTCGCACTATCTTTTTTCCAATCTCATCTTCATGTACGTCCTCACAGACGGTGCATAGGTCTGACCACAAACGGCACCACCAGGGAGGCATTCTTCAGAATGGCGCCACGCACAGCAGCGATTAGTCATCACAGAGATGATACCCGTAACAGGAACCTTATTATGCTTTCATCACAAGACATTATTAAAGTCTTAGCTATTTGTCAACAGCTACGTCTGCCGCCCCAGAGGGGGCTCTCACCGGAGACTGTTTTCTACATACACCAAATAATACGAGACGACGGTTCATCCACATAAAAGCAGCCGCACACCTTCACTCGCCCGGTTACCGAGCAGTTCCAATTACTAACCAGTTACCGTCCATTAGTCGCAGATTACCAGTTGCTGAACAGTTATCTGCAGTTGCTCGGTTGTAGCTCAGCAGCTATCACCGAGTGATTATCGGACAGTCAATGCCGAATGTCAAAGCGTTTTATCATATTTCGGGCCTGAAATAAGAGCAGTTCAGCCTGAACTATTAGTCAGTCATCACTGATACTAGGTTCAGAACTTTTACAACAGTGCTACCACTGTTCGTCTCACTAAGTTGAACGTTTATCGTGCACTTTATTGTGATACTTCTTGTGGTTTATCTATAGGTAGAGCCGCTTCTCCGCCTCATAGCCTCCACCTTCTTCTGTCTTGACATTCCTCAGTATTCATACTCCTTGCTTGCATTGCCTCCTCGATATAACCTTGCCGCTTGCGCTGGGATGGCATCCATCATAGCTTCCTATATTTGGTATCCTGTCATCATTCATCCTATTCACATGACCAAACCACATCAGCTGTTGTTGTTGGATGTCGTCACAGATATCACTATCCATTACCATCCTTTGTCCATAATGTATTTTCTTATCCTATCAATCCGAGTACAGCTCGGGCATCTTCTTAAGTAATCCACCTCTGTGGCAAGCAGTTTAGTCTTATATTTTTGCTAACATCGCAGGCTTCTGGACTGGACGTTGTGGCCGAGCGGTTCTAGGCGCTTCAGTCCGGAACTGCGCTGCTACCACGGTAGCAGGTTCCAATCCTGCCTCGGGCATGGATGTGCGTGATGTCCTTAGGTTAGTTAGGTTTAAGTTGTTCTAAGTCTAGGGAACTAATGACTTCAGATGTTAAGGCCCATAATGCTTAGGGGAATTTGAACCAGGCTTCTGGTTCGTACAAAATTACGCAATGGACTAGACTTGCGCATTTTATGCATTCTCTTCTTCGTTGCACTTCTTATATTTTTGTTCCATAAAACAGAGTTCGCTGCCCTTGTTACAGGTCGTCCTGTATTAAGCCTGCTATTACTTGTGTCCTGTTTACACTACTGGCCATTAAAATTGCTACACCACGAAGATGACGTGCTACAGAGGCGAAATTTAACCGACGGGAAGAAGATGCTGTGATATGCAAATGATTAGCTTTTCAGAGCATTCACATAAGGTTGCCGCCGGTGACGACACCTACAACGTGCTGACACGAGGAAAGTTTCCAACCGATTTCTCGTATACAAACAGCAGTTGACTGGCGTTGCCTGGTGAAACGTTGCTTTGATGCCTCGTGTAAGGAGGAGAAAAGCGTACCATCACGTTTCCGACTTTGATAAAGGTCGGATTGTAGCCTATCGCGATTGTGGTTTATCGTATCGCGACATTGCTGCTTGCGTTGGTCGAGATCCCATGACTGTTAGCAGAATATGGAATCGGTGGGTTCAGGAGGGTAATACGGAACGCCGTGCTGGATCCCAACCTCCACGTATCACTAGCAGTCGAGATGGCAGGCATCTTATCCGTATGGTTGTAACAGATCGTGCAGCCACGTCTCGATAACTGAGTCATCAGGTGGGGATGTTTGCAAGACAACAACCATCTGCACAAACAGTTCGACGACTTTTGCAGCAGCATGGGTTATCAGCTCGGAGACCATGTGTGCGGTTACCCTTTACGCTGCATCACAGACAGGAGCGTCTGCGATGGAGTACTCAACGACGAATCTGGGTGCATGAATGGCAAAGCGTCATTTTTCCGGATGAATCCAGGTTCTGTTTACAGCCAGTCACTACTCTTGATGAACTGTGGTATCGCGTTGAAGCTGTACCTGTACGCGCCATCCAAGCTCTGTTTGGCTCAATGCGCAGGCGTATAAAGGTGGTTATTCTGGGTAGTGATACCTCAGGATCTATGCACCCAAATTGCGTGAAAATGTAATCACATGTCAGTTCTAGTATAATATACTTTTCCAATGACTACCCGTTTATCGTCTACATTTCTTCATGGTGTAGCAATTTTAATGGCCAGTAGTGTATTAAATAATACCCCAAGGCCTTCCACACCTACAATTCTTCTCCATCTACCTCCATATCATTACTGTTCCCGATCAAACGCCCGAATGCTCATACTTCTTTATGTTCATCTTCAGGCCAACCCTACTGTATTGCTCTGTAGTCTTTCCTTTCATTTAACTCAGATCATCTTCATATTCTAGTACAGTCAGGTCATCTGCAAAATACGGGCTAAATAAATTGCCGTCCTCTACTGTCGCTCCCATAACCTCGCATATTCTATGATCTGTGCCAAGTCTACTGGATTGCTTTTACACAGATACAGCTTAAAGAACGTAAAGGACAGCCCATATCCCTGCCACCCAACCTTAGTCACCTCGAATTCTTCTGTCCAACTATTCCCAATCCTTACCTCTCGCTGTGTTCTTTTCGTATGATTTCATAACAGTCTTTAGCAATCTTCGATCTAACTCTCTTTCAACTTTTCCCACAGTTTGCTGGTGGGTACGCTATCATTTGCTTTTCGCTTCTCAATCAATGCACCATGCGTCTTCAATCCAACGTTTGCGCGTGTTTCACATCCTAGTTTCATTGTGAGGATATTGTCCATTACCGCCTGACCGTCCTGATCGGAATCCTGCTTGCTCTTCTTGCTCCTTGTAATCTGTTTCGTTCTCCATCAGATCTTTAAGTACCTTCGAGTACAGTCTTCCAACGAAAAGTAACGCTGTCAGTTCCCTACAATTATTTGGGTCCTTGCGTGACGTTTTCTCATGCACCGATATTACGTAACATGTTGCCCTATCCGATGGAACAACTCCACAGTCTGTTGAGGAACTTTTATATCTAAACGCTTCCTGTTGCATCCTCTCTTCAAATCCACGTGAACTTGTCGCTAAAATACTTTATCTATTGACCATGACTGACATTATTATAATGTAATTTGTCAGAAGTTGACACCCGCGCCGACTTAAGTGTCCTCCAGGCTTCAATACTGAGCCCCACCAGTCATCATTCTCTAGGTTTTCACATATTTCTTCCCACGCCTTGATTTTCCTTTTTAAAACTTCACTTTTTATTTCTGTATGTAGGATCCTGTCATCAGTTCTTTCGCATCTGGCAGAATTTTTCATTGATGTGAAAAATACAGAGTCGGACCGTGGTTCGGAATCTACGTCAAACTGTAGGTTCCCCAATAACTGGTTAGGGTACGTCAGTTCAAAAGTCTGAGGAAGACAACGACATGCCACCTCCAACAGTACCATGCCTAGTAAATCTCTATGGTGCTTAAAACTGTCTTCGGATTGATGACTGCTTTACTACACAGATTCCTACATCTATCTCTACTTTGACCGTCATTCACTTTCAGGAACGTCAGATACGTTTCTTTATTCCTTTCAGTCAGTTCTGCTATTTCTGCGTCCCACCAAACTGGTTTCTTTTTCTTATCACATACTTCAAGGGCTTCTTTTGCTGCTTCATCTACGGCCTTCTTTATTTGCTCATATTCCTCTTCATCTTACTTTACAGTCGCATTTGATATCGGTACTTAGTACTATATTCCTCAAATTGTCTAAGCTATAACTTATGGATTCAGGTCAGCAAGCTGAGTCCTGTTCTGTTCGCCACTACTCCCGCTATTCCACTTTGTGGTTGTCACTTCCACAATCTGCCTCTCTTTTAACCTCGATAGCTTGAATTTTTAAAATGGACTTTTGCCTCCAGATTATATAATAAATAATTGATTTCAGCCCTATTTCAAGATTGTGCAATGCCACTTTAAGAATTAAAGTATATCCTTGAGAGCGAAGAATAACAGTTTCTACTCATAATTGCTATTGTTCCAATAAATCCACCAACTGTTTCCCATTCTCATTCCTTACAACATTCTCATACACCTCAGTAGCCATATTGTGCCTCTCTTTCATTACACTGCTGTTAAAATGTGCCAGTATCAGTTCATTGCCACTTGGAATCGCATCTACAGTTCTATCAGCATCTGTTCAAAATCTTCTACCTTCATGGGCGCATTGTCAGGGTATACACCTTCACTGTCATTATACTCATGGCTCTAGCTCTCAGACTGAGCTTTATCAACCTTTCATTAGCAGCTTCCCACGAGGTCACATATTTTGACCACCTTTTACTTAGAAAGATGGAAAATTCTGCTCTCGCCCTAGTGCTTTACTTCACCTCACTAAAACAATGGGTGAACTCCAGGAGATGTTCACAATCAGTACCCTTCTTTTCTGTTTCGGATAGCACAGCTACATCAGTGTTGTGCTGTCTTATACCCAGTGAAATTTCTTGTTATTTATTCTGGATGCCCCGTTTATTCCAGTCTGTTTTCGTTTACATTGTCGATTTCAATTAAAAGCTTCCAAAAATCGGGGCACATTACTGGATATTTTAGCTGACTATTTCTTTTAATTTTTTAAAAAGCTGCCACCGATATAGCTCCCAGCCTCATCGGAACTCCAAACCTCCCCGCTTGCACGGATAGTGCTTTGTTAAGCTGGTGTCCCCTGGAGGGAGATTTGGTTTGATAAATGAGTATTAATGATTTGTTAATGTTTCCCGTCTTATTCATTACGGTAGTTTTCGCCTATGACAAGTTCAGTAGCAAATCTGGTAGAACGCCACTTCAGTACAACAAATACTTTTCTGTGGTAGGGTTTGCTTCCTGCTATCTTTTCCGTTGACCACCGGACTTGTTTGGTTAATAAGACTGGAAACCGGAGTTTTCCTACAATAACGGATCCCGTGTATGTACATACTTGACTATTGCTCATGTTTATGGTGCATTTCCGGGCAGACTGGGAGGGGGGCGTGGGGCATATACAAAGGACAATGCGAATGGTCACAGGCGCGTTTGACTGGTGTAGCAGAAATGATGTGAAGTCTAAGCTGGCAGACCCTCCGAGCAAGACACCGTGTATCTCGGTAGAACGTGGTTAGAAAACTCCAAACGTGGGGTTTTGGAGCAGAAATTCCGAATATTCTTGAGCGCCCAACGTATGTATGCAACTGAGGTTGCGCAGGTAAAATCAGGCAAATGAAAATTCGTCAACGCCGTATAAGCTATCATTCTACCCGCGTTTCATCTGTGGATGAACTGATTGGAAGAGCAAAGATGTAAACATGGATGCAGATGAAAGTAGAGATGTAGACGTGGATGAGAATACAGAATCAGAAATACACGTAGATGAATCAGCAGTTTTAGATAGAAAATGGAGTTGTGTAAGGTCGTTCGACAGCGTATATATACTCTTATATATCAGTTTGCAGAGCGACATTTGAGATTATTATGTTCGAAAGTAAAATGACATGAATGAAGATTTGTGTATACACTGTTGAAGATAGTGGCATCCGCATGATCTGCCACTGTCAATTGCCAAGTAGGATAGCTCAAATGAAACTTGGACCATACATACAAGGAACTGCTACGGTGTAGAGAGAAGGTAACTGAAAAGAGAGACAAACGGAAATGATAATTTTATACAAAGTCAAGTTGTTGGATATCCTCGTGAGGGATATCGTGTCCAGTTGGCACGTTAGATCGTCAACACCCTGAGCTGGCTGGATGGCACTGCCCGTAATGTTCAGTTGGGGAGAGATCCGGCGACCTTGCCGGCTAGGGTAGGGCTTGGCAAGCACGAAGACAAACGGTAAAAACTCTCGCCGTGTGCGGGCGAGCATTACTTTGCTAAAATATAAGCCCAGGATTGCTTGCCATTAAGAGCAACAAAAAGGGACATCAGATATCGTCGACATACCGCTGTGCTGTAAGGGACCCGTGGATGGTAACCAAACGGATTCTGCTGTGAAAAGAAATGGCATCCCAGACAATCACTGTGGGTTGCCGGGCCGTATGGCGGGCGACAGTCGGGTTGGCATCTCACCGTTGTCCGGCGTGTCTTCGTTGGTCATCAGGGCTCATTTCAAAGCGGGTCTCATCACTGAAGACAATTTTACTCCAGCCAACGAGATTCCTACTTCGCTCAGCTAGCCACATTGAATGACGGGTATCCAAGCTGCAGCATGAAAACACAAAAACGTTAATAAATCGAATATTATTAACGTCGGAGCACATATTATATTGATTAAAATGTTTGTTTTTAGGTGATTTTTCGATGTGTGGCAATGAAGATACGATTTTCCGTCATCGACTTTGACTTCGGTTTTTTCAAAAACTAGGGCGTGTCTAGGAAAAAATACCGAAACGCGTGTCTCTCTATTTTCAACACAGAACGATCTTGGAAAACTTGATAAAAATCGGTTACCTGCATGTCAGTCATTAGCAAGTGTGCTGAAAAGTTATAGTATATCACTTTCTGGCCGCTCTCGTCGGCTACTGCTGCTCGTTTTGTAAACGCCAGTTACAATTTTCCGGTTTCGGGAGGACGGTGGCTGTTCTCCAGCCTGGAGATAGTTGGCCGGCCTTACCTTATTCCAGCTACTTGGCGGTGGTCTGGACCGACCACGCTGTTATCAAAGATGAATGATTCTCACCCTTTGGGAGAGAAACCTCTGAAAGTGTTGGCAGGAAGCAGCGCCTTACAGCATGTGCTATGAGGGTTAGCAGGAAATGAGCAACTGAAATGTCTGAATTGTGTTCTCGAGGGTGAATGACCGAAAGAGTTAGAGTTTTTGGAGTTCACGAACGAGAGAGTAAGCTGGCAGTCCTCGCGATGGTAGGACGGGAGTCATGTGCCTGTGAAACAGTGCTGAGGTTTTTCAAAGTGCTCCGTAGATAAAGTCGAAAGTAACTGATCCCCAGTAATCAATAAAATCTTTATTCTACTACGGAAAACTGAAAGAGCTGCTAAGTGTAGTTTCCGTGCATCAGTATGAAGGGCTCAACTGTTTTTATGAGATTGGTGCGAGCACTGGCTAGGTGCACCACATCAGATGTCTCACATTGGGATGTGGTGACATCAGCTGAATAGAGGTAGTGTTTGAACAGAACAAGACGGACTTGGCGAGTGTTTTTTTTTGTTTTTTGTTTATTGAGCCAACAGTCTTCTGACCTGTTTTACGCGGCCCGCCACGAATTCCTATGCCAAACTCTTCATCTCAGAGCAGCAGTGCAGTAACCTACGTCCTCAATTATTTGGTTTATGTAGTCCAGTCTCTATCTTCCTCTACAGTTTTTACCCTCTACAGCTCCCTCTAAAACCATGGACCATATTCCCTGATGTCTTAACGGATGTCCTGTGATGCTGTCTCTTTTTCTTGTCGTTATTTTCCTTTTTTTCCTCTCCAATTCTGCGCAGAGCTTTCTCATTCCGTACCTTATCAGTCCATCTAATTTCCAACATGCTTCTGTAGCATCACATCTCAAATGCTTTGATTGTCTTCTTTTCTAGTTTTCCGACACTCCATGTTTTACTACCATACAATGCTGTGCTACAAAAGTACTTTCTCAGAAATTTCTTCCTCAACTTGACGCCTGTGTTTGATGCTAGAAGATATTTCTTAGCAAGGAATGCCATTTTTTCCATTTCTAGTCTTCTTTTTATGTTCTCCTTGCTCCGTCCGTCATTGGTTATTTTGCTGCCTAGGTACCACAATTCCTTAACTTCAACTACTTCCTAATCATCAACCTTGATGTTAAGTTTCTCGCTCCTCTCATTTCTGCTACTTTTCATTACTTCCGTCTTTCTCCGGTATACTCTCAATCCATATTCTGTGCTCATTAGACTTTTCATTCCATTCAACGGATCCTGTAACTCTTCTTCACTTTCTCTGACGATATCAAGTCATCAGTGAATATTTATCGTTGACGTTCTTTCACCTTAAATTTTGATTCCACTCTTGAACCTTTCTTTCGTTTCCACCATTGCTTCTTCGATGTATAGACTGAACAGTAGGGGTGAAAGACTGCATCCCTGTCTTACACCCTTTTACTTGCAGAAAAAGAAATGAATTCAATTTCCTATTTAACTTTAGATTGTTATCACGTTTCGTTTGTGAAGAAGATGCTAGAAACCGGTTTCAGACAATGTACAGAATGTTTGCGGTGCTTGCTTTCCAACCCAGTAATGAGTTCTTTCAATCGTTTTAAGCTGTTGGATTGCTGCAAGATATTGATTAGTGGTATAGTTCCGCCAACAAACGTTTCTCAGAAAGTGTACAGAGCAACACGTCGGCTAAACCGTGTCGCCCGCCGCACATATGTAATAGTAGGTGGAGTCTGGATGTGACCGCAAAAATCAATTCGAGCGATACCACGGAAGCTCTCATAGTTAGACGGAAGTAACATTTTAATGTCAGTCGCACCTACTAGCTATTTTATGACGGACTGAGCAACAACTGTCTGCTGTGAGCTTAGTTATTACGTTGTCCACAACCCGCTGAACTACGCTGCGTTATTTACTTTCGTGACCAGGCCTTGTAGAAGCAGTAGTTATTCAGCCACTCTCCGGCATAAATGCATGCAGTTCACTAATACTTTTGTAGCTGTTTCTGCAGTTAAACCACCAATAACTGGTGTGTGCTCAACCTTACCTCGTGGTATTGTTCTGTCTGCACCCGACGCATTCCTCGGATCGGTCAATAAGACACCGAATTTCGCGCCGTTTTCAGAAAGTCTGCAGTTATAACGATGATACTACACAAGCCTTCGGCCTACAGCCATGTACGTCGCAGTATAGTACTACAGCTGCGGCAGGAGCACTACCGCCCCAACCGTTAACTGAAGATGAAGATTCTTTGAGGAAACGCGTTACTTTCCGCGATTCAACTCGCTGAATTATAGCTGACGAGCAGCGCAAGTAAGCAATGTAATGGCTTTGAGAATAGCCATGGAGGTGTATTAATGTTTATGTTCCTTTTACAGCGTCTGCAATTTGTTAACATATGTATGTAATTACTTAGTCTCAGCAGTAAAACGAAGGTTAAATGCTTCCTCTGCGGTTGAGAATGATATCTGATGCAAAAGCCATTGTCTCAAGGAATACTCATAGATGTTAAAGCGATTTTTAATCATACAGCTTGTTTTCAGATTCATTGTGTGATTTATTTTTGCTCGCTGCTGTAAAAGAGAAGCAATTATAATAAACGTAAAACACTGCATGGCCAGAAGTAACCACCTAATTACTAGGAAGTACATACGATCATATTTACTTCTCTCCAATACGGTGTATATGTCCTATTTCATAAAAATTGTAGAGCAGTTAGACGTTCACAAAGAACTCGCAGTAAACTTACTGAAAGGATGAAAACGCTTTTATTGATCTCTGTAAAACGGAAAAAACAGCCAATAACAACTTAAGGAAACAATCAGTTGTGGAAACTATTAAATTAATTGCTCGACACCTAGAATTAAAAAGCAGTAAATATGTTTACGTCCTGCAACTTTACGCATATAAATGATCAACATAGCTTCTGAAGAACCTGCAGCGCGCTTGATTTTCTATTAAGTTTTCTTACGAGCGAATAATACCACGTACGTTGGTATGGGTAGCGAATTCAAAGCCTACTAGGCAAATAAAGCTGAATGAAACCGAATTGAGCATAAGGAGAGCAGCTAATTGAATTTGAAAGTAAAATTTTATCAAAAATTATGACTAGAAGTCCTAAGAAGTTTTGGATTTACGTAAAGTCAGTAAGCGAACCAGAATCGTCTGTTGTGTTCAGTCGCTCAGTAACCCTACTGGCAGCGAAACGAAAATGACACAGAGAACGCCGAAATATTGAATCCGCTCGTCCGAAACTGTTTCGCCGCAGAATATCGTAACAAGACTTAGTTCCTGTAATGAACGAAAGTGGAAATGGGAGATACATAGTTAAGCGATGCGGAACAGAATATCAGTGGAAAATGCTCGGGAATGGCACTTTGGCAGGGTAAGACAGATGTGAGATTCTACACAAAGAACTTGATCTCTTTGTAGCTGTAGTTTATTGCTGGAGCAACGAAGGGTACCTAACTATTGGAAAAAAGACAATATCATTCAAGTTTTAAAGAAAGTTTTTGCACATAATTATAGACTATACCGCAGATGTCAGGTGTTGTAGCATTATGGGACACGTTTAATGCTCACGCATTACGACGTTTTTGGTGAAACATAATTTCCTCTATAGAAATCAACATGGATTCCGCAAGCAGAGCTCTTGCGACTCACCTCACTCTTTTCGTCCATGAGATCCAGAGCGCTGCAGGCAAAGAAGTCGATTTTGGTGCCATATTCTTTGATTTCCAGAAGGCATTCGACAGAGCTCCACGTTGTCGTTAGTGAACAGTATGTATGAGCTTATCGAGTATCAAACCAGATTTATCCTTGGATTCAGGACTTCTTTTACAATATAATTCAACCCGTCGATCTTAACAAAACAAAACATACAGATGTTAATATAATTTCGGAAGTACACCAAGGGGATGCTAAGGGGCCGTAAGTGTTTGCAGTATGTATTAACGATCTTGTGGATAAGCTGGAATCTCCATGAGGCTATTAATTGGTCATCTGACTGGCTTGATGCGGCCCGCCACGAATTCGTCTCCAATATCAACTTCTTCATCTCATACCAGTTCTTGCACAAAGCGTTCTCAGTTATTTGTTGATACAGATATAATCCTATCTCCGTCTTCCCCTACAGTTTTTAACATGCAGATGCCTCAAGTACAATGGAAGTTATTCCTTGCTGTCTTAACACAAGTCCTCTCAAGTCCTTTCATCGTGTCCCTTCGTGTGAAAATGATCCACATTCTCCTCTCTTCGACGATTAAACAGAGCACTTTCACATTTCTTATCGTCATATCTAATTTTCAACATAATTTTATAGCACCAACCCTCAAACGCTTCGAATCTCTTCTTTACCAGTTTTACTACAGTCCATGATTCGCTTCCGTACAAAGTTGTGCACCAAACGTACATCCTTGGAAATTTCCTCCTCAAATTAAGGCCCATGTTTAATACTAGCAGACTTCTCTTGGCCTCTTTGCCTCTGCTAGTGTGCTACTTAGGTCTTACTTGCGTCGTCCACAATGAGTTATTTTGCTTCCAAGATATTAAAATTTCTTCACTTCATCTACTTCGTGGTCCGCAATTTTGATGTTAAGTTTATCGCCAATCTCATTCTGCTACTCATCAATACTTCCATTTTCTTTGGTTTACCCTCCATCAGTATTCTGTGCTCAGTAGACTGTTCATTTCATTCAACAAGTCCTTATCTTCAATTTTAATTCAACTGCTGAACTTTCCTTTTTCTTTCACCTTTGCTTCTTCGTTGAGTATATCGAACAAAAGGGGCAATAATCTACATTCCTGTCTTATACCCTTTCTATACAGAGTACTTTGTTCTTTGTTTTCTATTCTTATTTTTCCCTCTTGGTTCTTCTTACAGCATTTTATATTGTTGAAATCTCTTTCTAGGTCTACAGATCCAATTAACGTGCCTTGAATTTCTTTAATGCGTTAGTGCTCTAGAAGATTTCAGTATTCTCTGGGATGTCTACTTTACTGTATTCAGCTCAACTTCACCATAAACTCCGTTATCGAGTTACAAGGCGATTTGTGAAAAACTATCTCCGAAAACCATTCACACCGGGAAAAAATAGTTGACACCGCGGCCAATGTGGTAGCATGTAATTTCAACAACGACAGGCATTACGGAAATTATAGAAGTGCGCGAACTTGAAATAAGGCCAGCCTGTTACAATTTCCGAACAAAAGCGGACGAAAAGCATGTCGAGCGAACAGAGCAGCGGATGACAGAAGCTGCCAAAGAGGCCCACAGGACCACCACGGCCACGAAGAACATGGAGGAGGACTTCCTTTTGTTCTAGAACGCTTGGTGTATGGGCCAAGGATCGCTGACTAGAGATACCTTTAATTTAACTACTAAAAAGTAACCCGAAAACATTAACACGTTTTCGTCAAAACAGTATTTTTCAAATTGGCTAGGAAATGAAATGATAGTGTGGCATTGATGGCCGGGAGGCCCCTTCAGGGGAGGTTCGGCCGCCGGGTTGCAAGTTTTATTTCAGGCGACGCCACAATGGGCGACTTGCATGTCGGCGAGGATGATGAGGACAACACAACACACAGTCCAAGAGCTGAGAAAATCTCCAACCCGGCCGGGAATCGAACTCGGGCGCGCTACATGGTAGGCAAACACGTTACCACTCAGTTAAGCAGGCAGACATTGGCAAGGGATGTAACATTAAAACGGTGCATACGATTTTGATCGGAATTTGATGCCAGCATTATAAATTGAATTCTCTGTCAACGATCGTAGCTGTTTTGCGATAGCCGGCCTGTGTCGCCGAGCGGTTCTAGGAGCTACAGTGTGACACCGCGCGACCGCTACGGTCGCAGGTTCGAATCCTACCTCGCGCATGGGTGTGTGTGATGTCCTTAGGTTAGTTAAGTTTAAGTAGTTCTAACTTATAGGGGGACTGATGACCTCAGAAGTTAAGTCCCATAGTGCTCAGAGCCATTTGAACCATTTGTTTTGCGATATCTTAAAAAGTCTATTTTCGGTGCACGCTTCAGTCTCGACTTTTTGGACGAAAAAATTGGCATTTTCTTCAACACGTCACCATTTTGTTTGGACTCAATATTTTTCAATTATCGTATATATGCTGATAACAAATATATTGAGCCGGCCGCGGTGGCCGTGCGGTTCTAGGCACTTCAGTCCGGAACCGCGTGACTGCTACGGTCGCAGGTTCGAATCCTGCCTCGGGCATGGATGTCTGTGATGTCCGTAGGTTAGTTAGGTTTAAGTAGTTCTAAGTTCTAGAGGACTGACGACCTCAGATGTTGAGTCCCATAGTGCTCAGAGCCATTTGAACAAATATATTGAAACTGACTTACACACAATTATTTTGTTATAGGTACAACAGGATGACCAACGTTTCGGATGCCAGGGGTCCTTCCACCAGCTGCAGAGGTTACAGGGAGCCACCGATGTGGACAAGTAATAATTATTTAAAGTCAGAAGTGTAAGGAATAAAACTATATCATCAGATTCAACATTAATTCTTTTTTTACTTGAAAAAATCACGAAAATCACCTATTTTTCTTGCGTTCCAAGACGAGAACCCCCTCAAGTGCAACATGAGAACTGCCTCTCTGGCACCTTTACCTTTCCGAAACCCAAACTCATCATATTCTAACAGATCTTTAATTTTCTTTCACGTTACTTTATTTCAGCGTAGGTTGTTTTGACTTTTCTATATGCTGAATCAGTCCTTCCGAAAACCATTTATTTTTCGATGTCTTCGCATGTTTCCTGCAGAATTTTGCCTTGCACTTCCTACTTATGTCCTCGGAGTCCTTTGGGCGGCATGTCGGAATTAAATCTTCTCAGTTTTCAAGCCACGTGCATTCGAATAAAATTCCCGAGGTTTCGATGGCTTACTCCGCCATCGTCGTCAGGAGTAAAACTACTGCCTGCCAGGGATGGTTGTTTATTTTTTTCTTTATTGTAATTTTATACCTCTGCCCCATGTGGGCGGTGGTGGGCTGGCAGCGGCCAATTCGCCGCTCTTCAGCCAGTAATAGATAACATACGAGAATGTTAAAGACATATAAAAAGGGGATTAAAAGATGAATTAAACAGATGATAAGAGGAAAACAACTGGGGATAATATACACAAGAAAGAAGGAGTTTAATGAGGGACATCTGCATAACGTTCATGTACAAATAAAATCACTCTCGACGAATATGTAGCACAGAAACAGTGGCGGCAAAGAGGACAAGATAAAAGAACGGAGTACACAGTATTAAACGCCACAAGAGATGACGACAGTGAAAACACACTGCACTTAAGTAGCACATGTGGCGAGCAACAAAACACGACAGAGAGTAAACTGGATCAAAACTGAAAAGGCCTGCCAAGGGAGTGGATGCCATAAAGGAGGGAAAGAGGAAGGACAGGATGGGGGTTCGGTGGAGGAGGGGGGCAAAAAAGGGTGGAGGGCAGGAGCTGGGAGCACATCAAGGGACAGGAGGCGGGGAAGGTAGGGAAGGGAGTAATCCAGGAAGGAGCACACAGATTGGGAAAGGGGAAGCAAGAAAGAGAGGGGGTAGGAGTAGGAAACAGCAAGGGGGGGGGGGAGGAGGGAAAGGAGAGGGAGCTGTAGGGAGGACAGTAGAGGAAGAATAGGGTCAGAGTTGGAAGGAAGAATAAAAGGATAAATATCAGGACGAAGTTCATCGTCCGGGATGAGGAAATGCTGAAAGTTTCTTTGTGAGAGGAGATGGAGGGTGTGGCGATGCAGGATGGGTAGGATACATCAGTAGAGGCATGGCAGCCGGTGGGGAGTGGAGAGGAAAGGAGACACCAGAGTGTGGGGGGGATCTAGTCTGCAAATGGTGTAAAGGATGTGGATGTGCTCAAGTAAAAGGAGGAGATGTGGGAAAGGAATTCGGCCATAGAGGATCCTTGGAGCAGGGGAAACAGAAAGTGTGGCAGAGCACTTGGCATTAAAGAATTTGGAGGTTGTTGTAGAATTTTGGAGGGGCAGAGATCTAGGCGACACTGGCATAACAAAGGATGGGATGCATCAAGGATTTATACGAGTAGGTATGAAGGATGGTGGAAGGAAGCAATCTCCATGTTCAACTGAACAGGAGTTTCGTGAGGTGGAGTCTATTGCGGGCTTTGCATTGTATGGTAAGGAGATGGGGAGTCCCGATGGGGTGACAGTCAATGATGCCAAGGTATTTCAAGGTGGGAGTAAGTTAGATAGGACATTCATAGCTGCTGAGGTAGAAATCATGGAGCCGAAAGGAGGGGGTGGTACATACTATGATGATTGCCTGGGTTCTTGGACTGATTTGAAAGATCCACTGGTTGTACCAAGTGGCAAACCGGTCTAGGTGGGTTTCAAGGGAGCACTTGGACTGTTGAAGGGTAGGACAGACAACAAGGAGGGTGATTTCATCAGCATATTGAAGTAGGTGGATGGGTGGGGGTGATTTAGACATATCAGCAGTGTACAGGAGAGAAAGAAGAGGGAAAAGGATGGAGTCTTGGGTATGGTAGAAGGTATGGGAAAAGGTATTGTGGGCTGTTGATGTAGGAAGGACGGTGGAAGAGGAAGGATGCAATGAGACAGATGAAGCTGATAGGGTGTAGGTCAGGAATTTGAGAAGGAACCCAGAATGCCACACACAGGCATAGGCGTTCTGGGGGTAGAGGGAAACAAAAAAAAATTGCAGAGCGATGGGAGCTGAGTTGAAGGGAGAGGAGATGGGCATGATTAAGGAGCTGGTTATAAGCGGAGAAGGAGGGCCGGAAACTACACTGGGTGATAGGGAGGAAGTGGTGTTCGGTTAGGTGGTGATGGATATGGTGGGAGAGGATGGACTTGAAGACCTTACTGAGCATGGAGGTGAGGCATATGGGATGATAGGAGGTGGTGTTGGAAGGGTGTTTGTTGGGTTCAATGAACAACAGGATGTGGGAGGTCTTCCTCAGGTCAGGGTAAAAGCCAGTGGAGAGGATAGTGATATACAACATGGCAAGGCAGCAAGGAAGGAGAGGGGACCTTCCTTGAGGTGGTGGTAGGCGAAGCAATCGTGTTGTGTTTGGAATGGAGGCTGAGTTTAATGTTGCATGCTGTAATAGGAGTGTTTAATTCTGAGGATGGTAACTGTCCTAATACTGGAAGCTAGGAGCAAGTGGGGAGACAGTGGTATTGGTGTCGTCAAGGGCAGTGGGGAAGAATGAGTAACAATGTGAGGATTATCTAGTATGGAGAAGACTTCAGAGAAGTAGGAATCAAAATGGTTAGCCTTACTGAGGTTGTCAGGGAAGGGGTGATTGTCATGAAGAAGTGGGAATGCAGGGCAGGATGCCTACCAGTAAGGCGGCGGAAGGTGGACCAGTACTTGGAGGAACTGACAGGGAGGGTGGCAATGCCATGTGCATGGTTAGCGCTAGTCCGAGCGTTTCTTTGCTATTAGAAGGTTTCTAATGTATTTGTGTTGTTTCTGGTGGTGGAGATGTGTGCCGTGGTCATGAGCATGAAGGAAGGAATAGTAGAGCCTGCAGGATTCACAGTGAAGGAGTATGGCCTCTGGAGGATGGGTAGAACGGTTGGGGTGGATAGTTCTGGTGGGGATGTGGGCTTCCACCGTGTCAGAGATGGTCTTCTGGGAGAAGAACGAGGTATGATTGATGCCATCAGGATGGTGGAAGGCGCTGTCGGTCTTGTCCCAGCCGTCTCGATGTATTCTGCTACTTAGTTGATACAAAATGTAAAAAAGTTCTTCATCTGTTGTTGCCTTCCTAGTGAAAGAGCAGAGGAAAAACCTCCTGAAATATCCAGGACATTTTGCAGAGCAAAACCACCGGCTTGCAATCTGAAGAAAGAAGAGGTACAAGCTTTTAAGAATCTTGGCGCCTACAAGAGTACATTGGTAGTGCCTGCCGATAATAGAAATGCGACCGTCGTAATGAAGACCAAGAATATGAGCAGAAGATCCTGGACCTATTAGATCCGACAACTATCGAAAACTAAGTGCATATCCGACGAAGCGTATTACCTACCTATCGGTTAATCATTGCGTCTTCTCTAACGGCAGACATAGAGAGGAACCTGCGCAACACAAAAGCCCTACCACAATGGCTGTATGGGTTACCTAAGATCCATAAGAATAACATTCCACTAAGACTGTTGTTAGCGCTCCTGGCTCAGCGACGTATAAACTGGCAAAACACTTGGCCTCTCTGGTCCACCTGCACGGGGGGAAGACTGACATATACGTAAAGGACTCAGGTCACTTCACTGAGAAGCTGAAGAAACTAAAACTTGCACCAAATGACATTCTGGTCAGCCTTGATGTTGTTTCTTTGTTTGCGAAAGTGCCACTCAGTGACTCTGGAGCGCATCGGTTCCATTTTCCCACAATACATCACAAAGCTCTTTCAAGCAAGTCTCACCACGAGCTACTTCACGTGGATTGGCAACTTCTGAGAACAGCTGGAAGGCGTCGCCATGGGTAGTCCTCGTAGAACAGTAGTGGCCAACTTCTTCATGGAACATTTCGAAGCACAGGCACTGGACTTGGCATCTTGTAAACCTAAGGTGTGGTGCAGATACGTAGATGACACTTTCGCTGTGTGGAGCCGTGCTGAAGAACAGCTCGGTGACTTTCTAAGACACTTGAACAGCCTCCATGCCAACATAAGATTTACCATCGAAATAAAAAAGGACAAAAGATACCAGTTCTAGCTTTGCTGGTCACAAGGGATGTTGAAAACTTGGGACACAGCGTGTATCGAAAACCGACACACTCTGACTGATAGCTGCACAAACTATCAAATCACCACACAGGCCAGAAAAGAGGCATGCTCATAGCGCGAGCAAGACGAATATGTGAGCCGCAGCACCTCAGAAGCGAGATGCAACACCTGAAAAGTGATCTGAGGAGCGATGGGTACTCCACAATTTATACCAGAAGCAACAAAGCCAAACACTCGGCGAAGTGACAAATCAGAAAAAGAAATTTCAGGTACGGCCTTTCTGCCATACATTCCCAGAGTGACGGACAGAATCGGCCATATATTGTGCAAACACGGCATAAAGAGTATTTAAAAATCGACAAAGAAGATCAAAGATTGTCTCAGATCAGCAAAGGAGAAAAGTGACCCACTTGCAATGTTGGGCATATACCGCATACCACGCACATGCGAAAAAGTTTATGTTGGAATGACTGGACGATCGATCAACACTAGGATCACAGAACATAAACGACATTTCAGGTTGGGGCAGGTGGAGAAATTGGTCATGGCAGAGCACGCGCTGTGTGAGACCGACCACGTAGTAAAATTCGCCGACACGGAAGTTCTGGCTGTATAGAAGAACTCACTCCCGCTTGTTCAGAGAAGCTATAGAAATACCCAGATACGAGAATAGCTTCAGCAAGAAAGAAGAAAGCCTCAAGGTAAACGGATCCTGGCTTCCCGTGCTGTAGCCGAACGACCGTCGCACCGGAAGTGACAGCGGAGAAGTCTTTGGACGTTGACGCGCCAGGTACATATAGTATGCGGCCGCGAGCTCGGCTCCAGTCTATCTCCAGCAGTGGAGGGTGAAACTTTGACAATGCCAGCCACTCGTGCTGGCGAAACGTCAGAAAAATCATCACACGAACGTCGGCTGAAGAACCCGAGACAGAGGCCAACAGACACTTTGTCAACAAGGAAGATAACTGAGAAGGAACCTTGGATAACAGAAGAAATAATTCAACTGAGCAACGAAAGTAGGACGTACATAAAATGCTCAGGGAAGGACAGGAACACAGAAATGTAAGATTGAAGGACAGGAATACAGAAATGTAAGATAGAAATAAATAGGAAGTATAGAAAGCAAAGGTGAAGTGGTTGCAGGAAAAATGTAAAGAAATAGAAAATGATGAGTGTTGGAAGGACTGAGTCAGCACAGAGAAAAGTGAAATAGCGCTCGGTGGAATTAGTGCCTTCACCTTCAACATCTCCTCTTTTAAGTGCAGAGAACTGGACGAATATGTGGAAAGAGTACACTGAAGGCTTCTTCGAGGGAGAGAATTCAGCAGTTGACATGATAAAAGAAGGAATGGGAGTCAATTTGGAAGATATAGGGAACTCAGTGCTGGTGCCAGAGGGTAAAGGTGATTTCACAAAGGCTGTGGACGGAGTTATCATCAAGCTTTTAGATTTGGAAGACCTGCGGTGACATAAAACAGAAGTCATTGAAAACATTCCTTTCGAATTTCTAAAATCCTTGGGGGAAGTGTTAACCAAGCTACTATTCAAGTTGATGTCTAGAATCTGTGAGACTGGAGATACATCATCAGACCCTCGGAAAAATATCCTCCGGACAAAGACAGCAAGAACAGTAAGTGCGAGAAGTATCGCATAATCAGCTTAACAGCGCATGCATCCAAGTTGCTAACGAGAATAATATCAAAAGAATGAGAAATAAAACCAAGGCTCTGTTAGATGACGATCACTTTGGATTTGGAAAGGTAAAGGTAGAAAGAAGAAATTCTGTCTTTGCGCTTGGTAATGGAAATAAAACTTAAGAAAAATCAAGACACGCGCATAGGATTAATTGAAAAAGCGTTCGTCAAAATTAAATTAGTGCATTACGTTCGGTATTCGGAGAAAGCTATAGGGAAAGAATCAAGAGGGAACAATAACAATAGAACACCAAGGATGAATTCTTTGGATTAAGAAAGGTGTAAGGAAGGGATGCAGTCTTTCGGTACTACTGTGAAATCTACACATCGAAGAAGCAATGACGAAAATAAAAGAAAGGTTCAAGAATATATTTATAATTCAGGGAGAAAGGATATCATTGGTAAGATTCCCTGATCACATGTCTACCCTCAGTGAAAGTGGAGAATTCAACAGTATGTTGAATGGAATGGGTAATGTAATGAGCACAAAATAAGGACTGAAAGTAAACTGAAAAAAGAGTAATCTAATGAGGAGTAAAAAAAAATGAGATTTTTCGATGAACCTAACATCAAAATTAGTGGCCAGGAAGTAGACGAAGGAATACTACCACCATGGATGCAAAACAAAACATGATGGATGAAGTAAGGAGGACGTAATAAGAAGACTGACATACGCAAAGAGGGTTTTCATGGCCAAAAGGAGCTTAATAGTATCAAAGATCGATCTAAATTTGAGGTAGAAGTTTCTGAGAAAGTTCTTTTTGAGTACAGCATTGAATCCGGAAAAGAGGAGAGATGATGTGTTTCAGATGTAGTGTTATAGAAATATGTTAAAAATTAGGTGGACTGGTTAGGTAAGAAAGGAGTTTCTTATCAGAATTGGTAGAGATGTTGGGTCCAAGTGACATAATAGAGGCATTCGTGGCGAGCCACAGCATACCAGTCAGAAGACTGAAGTGATATACGTTGCTGTATTCCTTTCTAGTTCTGAACTGAACATTGCTTTTGTCCTTCGTCATCTGAAGTATTTCTCTTGTTTCCATAGATTTCTTCACAGCTACTTTTCTTGTACCCATATTTGTCTGTCCAACTTACGTGACTACATTTTTTTAGCCTTTCCTGTTAAATCTAACTGCTTGTTGTAGTATTCATTATCGTGGCATCTACACCCTTCGAGTATTTTTTCGTATTATTGCACTTTCTTCCACACTGATTTTTCCAGGTGTCTTTCTTAGACTCCAGTCTACACCTCATCATTGCTAAATTGTAATCATAATCTGTATCTTCTTCAGGGTACATCTTACAGTCCAAAATCTAATTTGGCCTCTGATGTTGTGCACGACGTTCACTTTCACTAGATGCCATGTATCCATAAGATCCATCTGACGATATGATTAAAGCGAAAAACATAGTAAGGAGTGTAATACAAGAATTTGTCGAACAAGACAAGAATATATTATTGAGCCAAACATTGTCTCAGACCCAGTCAAAGGTCTTATTTCCAGAAAAAATGATTTTAGAAAGTCTGCCCCAGCATTATGTAATCCAGTTGGAATCTTCCCATGTTTCCAAGTCTTTTCCAAGTATAACACCTTTGCGACTTTTGAACAGTGTTTTCGGTATTACTAATCACCCATGATTATTACATCCAAATCGCCCATTTAGTATCCTCACGTATCTTCTCTATCTGTTTCTCTTGTGACGTCCCCATGTATACTTGAACAACTGGTTTTGGCGTTCGGTTGCCGCCGATTCTGATTAGAGTAAGTTTATCACTTAACTGTTCACAGTAATTCACTGTCTGTCTTATCTTCCTATTCGTGACGAATCCTACTCCCATTACAACATTTTCGTCTGTTGCTGATATTACCGCATAATCGTCTGCCCAGTTATCCTTATGTTCTTCCCATTTCACTTCGTTGACCCCTCTATATCTAATTGAGCCTTTACATTTTCCTTTCCAGTTTTCCTAAGTTCCTGCCAAACTGAGACTGCTGATATTCCACGTTCCGACTCGTAGAATGTAAACCTTTCGTTTATTGTTCAGTCTATTTTTTGTGGTCACTTCCCCCTACGCTTTAAGTGTCCTTAATGCAGTGGTTTCGTTATCTCTTGCATCCTCTTGCCGTTGATCACTGCTGATTCTTCAATTACAGGCCAATTACACCGACTAACACTGAAAGTGTTACGCCATGAACCATCAGTCCGAAATTATCAATTATTAATCACAAAACTGGTAGTTAAATGATTAAAGCTTCAGCCATTCGAAACTGACGTCCACTGTGAAGAGTGACTCCTAAAGACTCCAGTGTACACTTGTATTCATTGCCGCAAAACAGCAAACAGTCTCAGAATATCATCTTGACGAATATCTTGGCATGTCTCAAACGTAACGCTGTGTCAATTCATGAAGACTGCTGTTTGGAGGCGTGTAAGAGTGTATACGCATTCCCATCGCAACCCAGACACACTCTGTGAGTACATATCAGGTGCCTGGGCAGGCCAGTTAGGATTCATACATTCCTCAGGGTGCTTGTGGAGTGAAATTTTGTATGCGATCTTGCTTTATCCTGCTGGAATATTCCATTTTGTATCCTTTAAAAATATAACGTAAATAAATAATAGTAATAATAATAATAATAAAACAGTAATTTCACAGCATTATTTCGCTTTATAACTTTCTTTTTCTGGAAATCTTACTCTAAAGTTCTTTAATAGATAATGCTAAAATCGTATCCTATTTCTGAGCTCAAAATCTCACTCATTATGGAAAGATGCTGACTCAGTTTTTTAAGGAAGCAAATGGGATTCTTTGCAAGGATGTATCATCAAACCGTATTTTACACTGGGGAAAAACCGAATGAGGTCGCGCTATTTTAATCTGGCTGGCTTGTATTCGGGGTGAGGGGGGGAGGGGGGCAGGGGGGGAGGGGAAGGGACAGGGGGAGGCTCCAAGCTTCAATTAAACAACATGATTTCGGTTATCCATGATGTCCCGAAATTACTTTGGGCAAATGACTGGATAGTTCCTACTGTAACGCCAAGATGGACTACCTGTCCCATCTTTGTAAATCTAGATCTCTTAAGTGTGTAAATGCCTGTACATACGCATTATGTTTTTATCCGTTTGTTCTTATATCGTGTTTCTATGACGCGCCAATATCCCTGCAAAAGCGATTTATGTGTGAATAAAACTTCGTCTACTACACGACCTGTTTATAAAATTTCAAACGTAAATAAGCATCTGTTACACTCCCCTAATGTCAGGTATTTTGAGTATCGTTACCTTTCGTGCTAATGTGCCCACAGTCCTGTCTCCAGTTGTTCGTAGTAGATACAGGGCACGGCTGAATGAGTTTTCGCTTCTCCAGAGTATCTTTTTAGTTAGCGAGTGGAACTGGGCTCCTTAAGCCATTTATCAGTCTATCTAGCCCTTTTCCTTGTGGAGTTGTTTGAGTCGGTCTCATTTTTTTCCCCTTTATTTTGCTGCGGATACCTTTGCAACACAGTATAGTATTCCTCTTTCGCAGTGAACTTATTGGCTTCCCATGGCTGCACAGAAATTCGATATCACTGGATCTACGAATCTTTGTTTTCTGCATTTATCAGAAGATGCACCAGTCTTTCCACCGTTTACGGTAACAAATTTTACATTTTCGTCCCCGAAATCAAGGAATTTTATTGGACAAGAGTTTCAAACATTGTCGAAATAGCCAGAGGAACGTATTCTCTCAAGTAGTAATTGCGATATTTGGAGTAGAATCACAGTTATTCGAAAAACTTATGCTGTGGGAAAAGGAAAGATTCATGTGACATGTATCATCGCAATTTATTACTAGAAGAGTAGTATTAAATGTTGAGCTTTGTATATTGGATGTAGTTTCCGACATTTCACTAGAAAATGGAGGCCATTGGAGCTTTAAGACCGAACATCGTGTCATCCGTAGGAACATGCTCTCATTTTGAGTGAAAAATAAAAAGAATTCAGCACGAAACTCGAATAAACCATTCGCTTTGAGAAAATTAGGAACTCACTATCCGTATGTATAGTGGTGGTTAAGTGCAAATTTCTTCACAATATATGAAGCAAAGACTGGTCATTAGTATCCCGATGGTGCATTATTAACTACAGTTTCATTGATTGAACCGTTACAAAAGATAAATATGTAGAGATGCCAAACACTTTCGCAAACTACCTCAACGGTAAAGTACGGTCGGCTGGAGATTGAAAGCAACAAGTTGGAGTGACATTTTCTCTCCCCATTCTAATGTATGTCAATCGTTTTGTCCAGGATAGTATTCAATGTTTGAACCTTCCTAATATGACGCCACCAGAATTACAAAACAGAATTACATGACCAGAGTGTTTCCACAAACAAACCTGTGTATCAACGACGTGTCGAGAACGAACAACAGCGAGGTAGATTAGGCTTCGACAGCGACATTTCGGCTTATGGTGCATCAGATTTAAATACTTTCAAATGATAGAGCGCAGCAATCAGTCACCCTTTTCTTTCATGTTCATTCGGCATATCTAGATTTCCGCTTGTGCCTAGCCATTATCAGTGTGCCATTTCATAGCATCAATGCATGTTCTGGTACTTCAGTGCCCCTGTTGTTCGGGTTTCGGGTGAAGCCCGAACAACAGGGGACCGACGTATTAGAATATGAATTGATGCTGTGGAATGGTGCAGTGATAATGGCTAGGCACAAGCTAAAGTCTAGATTTGCCGAATAAAACCTGCAAGAAAAAGACGAATGATTTCTGTGCTCTATCATTTGAAAGTCGTATCACAATCGTTGAGGGTACCCACGTTACTAATGGAAAGTAACCTGACGAAGATTTAAAACCGTATGAGGTAGATGTTAGCCACTTGAGCATAAAACGAGCCCTTAAATTTCATATCAAACTTGTCTGAAATTGCGTTTCGATGCCTGCACTACTGAAAAAGTTGCTACGGAAACTTGGTGTTGTAATATGCCCCCTCCTTCCTACTTCCATCTATTGTCCACATTAAACAATGTCCAGTCCAAGTAATTAATAAGCAAAGACCATTATGAAGGTTTGAGAGGAGCGAAGATTACAATAAACTTTTTAGTTTACTTAGCTTGTCATGTTGAGATGGCTCCAGTCCTTCTCCACTAGGGGTCTGATTCTTGAAGCTGATAATCTCACATTAGATCCTCGAGGTTGGTTTGAAATAAATAAATTTGGAGATTGTTGTTGCAACATTTTTTTACTTAAGTATATTTTCTCACATTTTAGTATGTTGTATAGTACTTTGATTTTTCACATTAACGAAGTCAAAATTACACTGTTCGCATAAAAATACAAAAATACGGCCGATCAGATCAGAGGCATGCTTACTACTCCCTCACTCTGTGAAAATAACAGTATTCCAACGGGTTTACAATTTTTCTTAACAAATGAGTTTCTACTAGTTTCCGTTACATGATTAATTTCGATTATTATTTCATAAATGAATCCAGAAACAAACATAGTAAACCGTACAGGATTGCGTAATTAATAACAGAAATTTTAAGTGTGCTAATAATTAGTAATTTCAGATGTTTCTGAAAATAAAATAATTTTAACTGTACATTCAGAACTAGTACTTATCGATTATAACATTGACATTAGAGTTCTTTATAAAGTAATTGCTTTTCACACATTTTAGCTTGAAATACAACACAATGTGTATAAAATTATATGAAAGTTTTCAGTAAAGCAATTGAGATAATACTACCCTGTCCAAAATGCGAAAAATAATATTGGTATCGACAACCACAGTTGAGGAAAAATAATGCTAGAGGGGGATATTCCGTTACCGTGTTCATCAGCGGACTGGACATTACGTAAGACTAGACCTAAATGTTACTGGTTGCTGTTGGACGAAGACTAGAAATGGAAAAGAGTGAAACTGTGAACGCAGGTGATTAAAGCATTTTTGCTGAGCACTAGGCTACAGGTAGCACTGGGACAAGGACGCGATATGCAGGCGGTGGCCCTGTGGAGGACGTCACCCTGGAAACAGCTATCAGCTGAGCGATTAACAGAGTGCGTGTGGTACGACTCAAGTCCAGCTACCTGCCGTAATACGTGCGTAGCGGCACAGTTAAGCCCATCATACGTGATACCCTAATTTAGACCTAATGTGTATGTACCAAATGGTTGATAAGCTATGCTCGACTTAAAGTTCATGCCAGTTTGGGTCCGAGCTCTTATCAGCTGTCGACGCGAGCATTTTATTTACAGACGCTGAAGAACTTCGCAACTACTTCCTCTGGTAATATGATAAGCAAATTCCGTCGGCTTGTGTCTTTTTATCAGGCCAATGACGCATTTTGTGAGTGCCTTCTTGCAGTAAGATATCCCTGCCGTTAATCTTCTTTCGTGACAGTAGTCGCCAAATCACAGAGACGAGGAACCGCTTCGAACCAGAGGTAAACAGTTCAAGTACTGTGAAGGATGTGCTTTTCACCTCACTAATTTTGCTATCTATAGGGTTATCTGTTGATCTGTCAGTCCGGTGCCACCCAAAGCCAATCACAGCCTTTGTTTCTTTATGACAAAAATATTCTATACAGAGGCACTGGGTTTTCCACTCACTCTTATATCACTTCAGTAATTAGCAGCAACACAAGCTTTTGACATCGTCTATAAATCCTCATTTTCGTTTGCTTTGGCGAATTGCTCATAATATACACACATCAAAAAAAATTTTGCATCACCTTGGTTCCGAGAGTTCCGGAACCTGTACAGAAAATTGGAATAGACATCAACATAAACATCATTTCCACCCTTTTTATTGCTCATGAAAACCACACATTGCATGTTGTACCACCATACAGCGAGACCTTCAGAGGTGGTGGTCCAGATTGCTGCACACATCGGTACCTCTAATACTCAGTAAGACGACCTCTTGCATTGATGCATGCATGTATTCGTCGTGGCATACCATCCACAAGTTCATCAAGGCACTGTTGGTCCAGATTGCCCCACTCCTCAACAGCGATTCGGCGTAGATCCCTCAGAGTGGTTGGTGTGGGTCATGTCGTCCATAAATAGCCCTTTTCAGTCTATCCTAGGCATATTCGATAGGGCTCGTATCTGGAGAACGTGCTGGCTACTCTAATCGAGGGATGTGGTTATTTTGAAGGAAGTCATTCACAAGATGTGTACGATGGGGGCGCGAATTGTCGTCCATGAAGACGAATGCCTCGCCAATATGCTGCCGATATGGTTGCACTATCGGTCGGAGGATGGCATTCACGTATCGTATAGCCGTTAAGGCGCCTTCCATGACCACCAGCGGCGTAAGTCGGTCTGCAAAGATAGACCTTGCTGTGGACGTCGGGAGTGAAGTTGCGCATCATGCAGCCTATTACGCACAGTTTGAGTTAAACACTGTAAGGTGTCAGGCAAATCCAACACCTTCCATGAAAACCCTGACGTGATAAGCAAATCCAGTAGTATGTCACATAGCTCCGAATAAATCGTGACATTAAATTAACCAAAGTAATACGAGTAACGAGTGAGCAAATGGAATACCACAGACTAACACAAGTATGCCGAAATGCATATCATACCTTCCCACTGTGAGACAGACGCAGTTCCGAGGGGAGAAACGAGAACAGAAGCCGAGAGCAGAATCGTGTTAAGCTGAAGGCCCTACGATAAGGGACGGACACCCACGTTGCCAGCTAACCGCTACGACCACCCCCCAGCCCATGTTAAAAGATAGAGCCCTCCAGAAGAACAGTATAGATCTTACGATAACACTGAAAGGACCACACCAGCTGCAAGTTTTAGCGTGAGACTTTTTCGCGTCTCTGTTACGTCAGGACCACCCCCCAGCCCATGTTAAAAGATAGAGCCCTCCAGAAGAACAGTATAGATCTTATGATAACACTAAAAGGACCACACCAGCCGCAAGTTTTAGCGTGAGACTTTTTCGCGTCTCTGTTACGTTGCAAACTTTAAAAACATTGGCCCACCACAAAAAGTATAACGTTTCTCATTGGATAGACAGAATTTTTGTAGGCGGAGCTTAAGGTTAACACTGAGACCCTGATTGATCAGATGAAAACACAGCCAAATAGTTTTTTTAAACCAACTTTGGTAAATCGTAGTAAGGAGAAGTTCGGAGGAGAGTTGCTTCCGAGATGGCGAGGTGAGCGGAGCTGCGCCGGCCGCCGCCCCCTGACGAACACCGACAAGGTAATGAACGCACGTGATGCCGCATAACAGCGCATAAAGCTTCACTCAGAACTGCAGAAGTCTCATCTGTTACATCCCCTTTTTACGTAATACTAGTGTCGATCATCAATTGAAGCTCATGGTATTCACATTTGCTATGTAAGTTAATATCTGAAACGCGATGATTTTTCTGTTATATAATTATTGAGAAGCCACATCAGCCACTGTAATTTACGACAAGTTAGATAAGTAATTAAAGATAATTGAGGGTCACTGTAGACCATTTTGATAGTTTTCTCTCTTGTGAAACTTAATTTAAACCTAGATTATAGATGTGATATGGCATATGTCATCCTTCGATCCATTGTAGAACTTGGAAACCCACTCAGGGAATATTCGTTCACATTTTTGTTGAATGCAGTTGGTTTTTGCCATCCTGTATTAAAACATTTCCTTTTATCAATAGTGCAATTTATAAACAATGTTTTGTGAGTAGAATAAAATTTCCAGTGGTAAATTTAACTGCTTTTTCGACGTTATTTTACCAGCTAACTAAAAATAGGAAAGCCTTGAACCCCTTCCAGTAAATTTAGTTAGTATTAAGATTCTTTTAAAGGGAATGCAGTGGAGCTGACGCTGAAATCATTAAGTATTTGGTTATATCATCGCTAGTCTCACTGAACTCTTCTGAACTTTACATGTCATGTGTGGTCTGGCGTCTCCTTACCAGCAACAGGTCCCAGGTTCAAACTAGTCAATTCCCTAAAAAACACGCTCAGAGCGTCGTTGCGCGAAAGTGGTAGGGAGACACGATATAGAACAACAAACAGAAACCACGCAGAATGTTAGAAAATGGCGAACCTGCCAGGATGGTGAAATACCATGATTGAAGGTCGACCACATGCCTAACTAGGTCAGAAAAATATCCTGTTACAAAATTTTCTTAATAAAAAAAAATTTTTTTTGAAAGGGAAAAATAGTTGAAAACATTAGCTGCAGCGATAGATAGAGAGACATTCTAGCAGAGGCAATAGCATAATTAAGTTATGAATTTTAAAAATTGTTAGAATTAAGTTTTCTCCTCAATGCAAGCGCACAGGTGGCGGATACATCGTTGACAAGTTGGTTCTGACCCAACAAGTAAGTGAAAGGATTGTCAGTCTTGGGTATAATAACTGTCAAGTCGTGTGAACAAAAAGTTTATGAAACGCGTGAGATCGTATGAGCGCATGTTGACTCGAAGTAGAGCGCGTGAATTGCTTTTGAAACAGAAATTAAGGGATTCAGAAAGATTAGCAATGACAAATCGAGACCATGACCGAATTGAGGTAGAGACCCAGCATGAAAATGGACAGAGAATAGAGGACAGTACAACAGACGATGCAGTATCGCGAGAAATAGGACATATAACGCACCATAACGAGGATAATGTACGTCAAGGCATAGAAAACGTAAGTCAGCATACGACAGAGGAGCAGGAAAGTAGAGAGACAGTCGATGAGGATTCTAACTTGCGTCTTGAATACGTAGAACCCATAGTACAAGCAATCAGAGCTCCCTCACCACAGAGTACAAAGAATGCGAGCAGAAACGTGTCACAGCATAGTTCAATGCAATCGGTTGCGAACCAACACTTGGGCGAAAACACAGAGCGTAGGACGTCGGAAGAAAACGCAATAGGACCCATCAATCTGGCAGAATTATTACAACAAATTACGGAAACCATGACAAGGCAAAATAAAGATATAGCGAACCAAATTCAAATTCAGAATGCAGAAACCACGAGACAAATGCGTGCGATTAAAGAACAAAACAAAAAAATTCAGTTACACCTAAGTCATATTGAAGACGAGGCAAAAGAATCTCGAAAAGTGATAGGAAACTTAATAACAGGTCACAATCAATTGAGAACAGACATTGACAAGGTACAAGCGTACGTACAAACATTGCGTAATGACATTCAGGACGAGATCAAAACATTACGTAACAACACCCAGGGAGAGGTCAAGAAACTAGAGAAACAGATAAACGAAATTTCTAGACAAGCAGCAGGTACAGAGCGTGGAGTTGTTGAAAACAGTGTGTTACACAAACGTATCACAAAAGCAGCGCTGAAAAGATATGATAACCGCATAGTCAAAATAGAAGCGCAAACGAAGCGACAATTTCAGAAATTGCGAACAGAGTTGTTGCAAACCATTGAAGAGCGTAGTGAACAGGATCGAACAAGCACAGAGTCTGCAACCACATCCGTATCTGTAACAGCACCGGAGAAGCAAACAATTAACGAAGATATTACGCATTTGCGATTCCAATCACAAGCGGAAAGTAACATACGTGAAATCAGACAGCCTGCACAGCAACAAACACGTTGCGAAATTCTTGATGAACAAACGTCATCACAAACACATGCGGAACCACAAATGTATGTTTCAAGACAATTTGGATTGTGCAATGAAGCGGCAAGGTTAGCCAGACAAGATACCCAACCAATACGTGACAATGGAAAGCCAGGTCGCGAAGAGTATAGTGCGATGCATTCAGCTACACGTTCACAACCGATGGAAGAAAATTATTGCGTACCACTCCAACGATACTACGGCAGGGTAGGCGAAAGTTACAGTGGACAATATCCAATGGATCTACCACAACCGGAAAGAACGACGGGAGAAATGATAAGAAAGAAAAGTGGCGAAGAATCGCGAATTTCATATGGAACTATGACGAAGTACGACAACGATCATTTCCTCACAGTCAGAAAATTTCAACACTTTCGAGAAGGAAGCTCATTACATCAACGAACTTTTATTGATCAATTCCGAGTAGGATTACCAGAACACTGGACGCTAGCACACAAATTAGACTTTATATGTGCACACATGTCAGGAACAGTCGCAGAAACCATGCAGAATGTTGCAGCGACATGCCGATCGTACGAAGATTTCAGAGAGAAGTTTCTCTCACGATATTGGTCCAGCGAAGCACAGAACAGAGTGAAGTACGAATTATTACAGAACCCATATTTTGAAAATTCAGGAGAGAAGAGTCCCGCGAAATTTTTCGAATTAATGGCAAAGAAAAATCAATGCTTAGATGTACCATACAGTGACGGAGAGTTGATTAAATTATGCGCGATGAAGTTACCATTGAAATACCAACAATCATTAGTAGGTCGCTGAGACAGTGACGTCGAAGCATTTAAAGGTGTTCTAAGGGAACTAGAGTTCATATTTTCGGAAGATGACGCAAGAAAAAGACGAAGCGCACGTGAAAACGAAAGCAAAACGCAGTGGAATCCACAAGATACAGTACGAAGAAACAATAATTACGAACCATGTGATAACTTCGCACCAAGAAACGACAATAGATTTCAACAAAGAACCGGTTATGGATTTAGATGAGAATATGGCAATAACTATAATTCACCCAGGAACGGCAACAACTATTACAGAGGGAATAACGACAACCGGAACGGGTACTGGAGAACGAATAGATCGACAAATTACCAATAAAGAAACCACTATCAACAAGCTGAACAAGAAAAGAGAATACAGATAGAAGAGGTGGAGGTAAGACCACCAAACCCCGATAAACGTTCGAATTGACAGCTAAGCGCCCATGCCAAAGAGAATGACGCACCGACCCAGGACAATTGCAGCACCTGGAACAGAGAAGTAAAAATCTTATCACGAGAAGAGAAGAAGGAAGAAACAAATCCGCAGGGACCAGATGAAAACGAAGACAAGAAAATAACAACATCGTGTTGGGACGAAATTAATTGGGAGAATACTGACGAGGAAGATGAATTACCAGAGGCATGCACAGCGAATGTAGGAGGAAAGGACGAAGTAATGAGTATTGCAGAGCTATTTGAGATAGAAACCAGGGAAAACGAATTCAATGAGGATAATGCACAGTCGACAGAAGTTGAAAATAAGTTACGAGTGGGCACACAACCCAACGTATATAATGAAGGAAGTTATGAAGCGATAATTAGAGCATTTAGATGCGATTATGTGGAAGTAGCGACGAAGAAGGAGAAGATAGACGAGGATGAGGAATAAGTAGAGGATGTTGAAGAAATCGAAATGAAGGAAGAAATAGAGAAGAGGAAATAAAAGAGAGAGAAGTAGCAGTCGAAGCTTATCCTACAGAAAGTTCGAATTCACAAGGGAAATTCCTAAAAAGACTCATGTATGATTCAGTGGAGGATTCGTTGATGCAAGAAGAAGAACAGAACCAACCCTTTCAAATTCAACCAATTTTGAAGGCCATGGTAAAGCATATCCCAGTCAATATTGTAATTGATAGCGGAAGTGAACTGACTGCGATCTCAGAAAATTTATTCATGCAGTGTAATGCCAATGAGGAATTGTCAGTTCTGAAAACACTTAAGATTAAAGTAAGAGGTCCTATTAGAAACAATGCTGCGGAAGTTACGAGACAAACAGGGTTAACTCTTTAGCGTCAAGGTCAAAAGATCGAAGCCAACTTCGTGATTATACCTAAACTAACTGTAGATTTGATTATAGGTGCAGATTTTTTAAATGAGAGATGAGCAATAATAGATATGGGGAAAGGTAGCGTAACATTCTGGAATGTCACACTTCTCTTTGAGCAAAAGCTAAAATTAGAAGAAATACCAGTTATAAACAAACAATTAAGAATGATGCGAGATAAAGAGGATGAAGAATTAGAATGGTATGCACAAAAGGGGGAATCGCCTCAAATCATGTTAGAAGTTCATAAAGAAATCGACGAGAAATTGCAAGACGTTCAAGGTATTTCGGAACACAGTAAAAGAGAATTAGAGGGTATTTTACGAGATAAAGCAGAGGTATTTTTACCTAAGACTGGCAGTATTAAACACTTTCAGTACAAGTTTCGAGATTAATTTTATTACTGGTAAATAATCAGCACAATATTTCAAGATTATGTTGCAGACAAGATCGTCTGGAGAAAGAAGAATGAAGAGAGAGGAAGGTGGGAAAAAGAAAGTAGTTTCAATAAAAACAAAAACAAAAATAACACCAATAGAATCATTGATTAAGGTGAAGGGATAAAGCGTAGATAGTCTAACAGCATGAAATGCTAAAATGCTATACAGCATGACACTACACAAAAAATAAAAAAAACGAATTTGAGGATTTTTGTAGAAGTTAAGACTCAAAATGTCTTAGAATTGTAACATGGAAAGGGCGCCGAAATTTGTAAAGCTTTTAAGAAGGCTTAAAACAATATAGGTACTAGACATATGTTAGATGATTATAAGTAAAACTTCTTGTAAGAGCCATTGAAAAAACTCCAACAAAGACCAGATGCAACGACCCACAAGTTGCAATGCGAGAAGTATCAAGAAAGAAAAGGACGTAATTAGCAAGACACGATACCTACAAGGCAGAAGCATCGAGAGAAGGGAAAGGACAGCGAGACCAACAGAGGGTAGCTGAAGTGGGCAGTAAATCTGCTGAACCACAGGGTGGCGGAACCCTGCTGGGACAGAAGACAGAACCATAGAGTGGCAGAACACTGAAGGGACTGGTGCAAGGACTGACAAACAAACACCGGACTTTCACTGCTTGTAAACCCCGTGATGCCCCAACTCAGTGGAGCGAGCAAAAACCGGCCCGACGAGAAGACGGCTTGGGCAAGCCACCACTGGCAAAAAAATATGTGTAAAAGTCACACTACTGCTATTAAACAGCACACTGATGCACGAAACTGAAGAAAACATCTACAAAGTAAAAATGACATGCCCAAACAATTTATCAAACTGTTACTAAGAGGAGAACTTCAAAGCGATTAGTTATTATTAAATATTTCCATATCCTGCCCAGAGAAGAACCAAGAAGCAAGTAAGAAGCAGAGAAAAAGCCGGAAGAACAGAAGTTGAAGATTCGCAAGATTGAGACCAAGAAAGAAGATGGGTGAAGAATAGACGACATTCCTTCCCAAATCCCTATCCTATTGTAAACTACTCGTCTGTGAAGTATTACAACGAAAAACGACTGCTTTCAGCGACACATAATGATGACTTTCACGCATACAAAGCCAGTAAACCACGAGATTCTGCACTCACAGCTCCATTCCATTATGGGACCTCCACAACAGCAACACACACTTGCAAAGCCAACAAGGAATGACGAACGGAGCTGTACATAAAATACTTGCCCACATCCATCTCGCTCAAGTCCATCACCTTCGTGCAAAAAACATTCGCCAACCTCATGCTTAAACATTCATAGGATTGTGTGAATGTGTGAAATCAAATTATGTGATGTAGGAATTATGCAAAAGAAATGTGTGAAAAACTAAATAAGTTAAGCACACCAGACAGCTAATAAACTACAAAATAAGTCATTGACTATGGACTTAAGTAAAAAATAGACTATCAATAAAAATAAGTCATTAGTTCTGAAATGGACAGTATATAAAGAACAAAAGTAAGGTATAATAAACACTAAAACTATATGCCACTTATTTTCTCCTCATAAAAATAAAAGAATAACTATATTTTACTTGTTTTCTGCTTATAAAAACAAAGAATAAAAAATTATCTTGTTGGATGTTTTCCCTTTTTTTTAACATTTATACCATTCGTTAGGATAATATCTCAATACTTGTGTATGTATATTTCTTTGTCAAAGCAATTCTTGGAAATAATTCTTATTTGTTAGTGTAACAATGTTGAAATGAGAGTCTAGAAACAAAAACATTTTACTTGTACATGATATTTAGAAAATGTGTTAGGAATAGATTTTACTTAATTACTACATTTATAAAAACAATATTTCTAAGAAAATCGATGTGAAAGACTCCTCACTTTCGATAGCAAACTTCACAATTAAATAAAGAAAGAAAATAATAAAAAAATAATAACTATAATAGAATAAAAATATTCTTCCCCTGTCAATATAAACATATTTTTGATAATAATGTGGAAGAATATAAAAATATAAATTAGTAATACAAACTAGCATAGAACAGAATAACATGGCTGAACAGTAGGCAACAAAATATAGATAACAGAATAATTTTTGACTGGCTTAGACAATGAGTCAATCATTGCCTAACTTCAGTGCAAAAATTAAGATCGAAGGGTGGTGATATGTAAGGTGTCAGGCAAATCCAACACCTTCCATGAAAACCCGGACATGATAAGCAAATCCAGTAGTATGTCACATAGCTCTGAATAAATCGTGACATTAAATTAACCAAAGTAATACAAATAACGTGGGAGCAAATGGAATACCACAGACTAACACAAGAATGCCTAAATGCATGTCATACATTCCCACCTGAGACAGACGCAGTTCTGAGGGGAGAAACGAGAACAGAAGCCGAGAGCAGGACCGTGTTAAGCTGAAGGCCCTACGATAAGGGACGGACACCTACGTAGCCAGCTAACCGCTAGGACCACCCCCCAGCCCTTGTTAAAAGCTAGAGCCCTCCAGAAGAACAGTATAGATCTTACGATAACACTAAAAGGACCACACCAGCCGCAAGTTTTAGCGTGAGACTTTTTCGCGTCTCTGTTACGTTGCAAACTTTAAAAACGTTGGCCCACCACGAAAAGTATAACGTTTCTCATTGGATAGACAGAATTTTTGTAGACGGAGCTTAAGGTTAACATTGAGGCCCTGATTGATCAGATGAAAACACAGCCAGATAGTTTTTTTTTAAACCAACTTTGGTAAATTGTAGTAATGAGAAGTTAGGAGGAGAGTTGCATCCAAGATGGCGAGGTGAGCGGAGCTGCGCCGGCCGCCGTCCCCTGACGAACACCGACAGGGTAATGAACGCACGCGATGCCACATAACATCGCATAAGGCTTCACTCAGAACTGCAGAAGTCTCATCTGTTACATCCCCTTTTTACGTAATACTAGTGTCGATCGTCAATTGAAGCTCATGGTATTCACATTTGCTACGTAAGTTAATATCTGAAACGCGATGATTTTTCTGTTATATAATTATTGAGAAGCCACATCAGCCACTGTAATTTACGACAAGTTAGATAAGTAATTAAAGATAATTGAGGGTCACTGTAGACCATTTTGATAGTTTTCTCTCATGTGAAACTTAATTTAAACCTAGATTATAGATGTGATATGGCATATATCATCCTTCGATCCATTGTAGAACTTGGAAACCCACTCAGGGAAAATTCGTTCACATTTTTGTTGAATGCAGTTGGTTTTTGCCATCCTGTATTAAAACATTTCCTTTTATCAATAGTGCAATTTATAAACAATGTTTTGTGAGTAGAATAAAATTTCCAATGGTAAGCTTAACTGCTTTTTCGACGTTATTTTACCAGCTAACTAAAAATAGGAAAGCCTTGAACCCCTTCCAGTAAATTTAGTTAGTATTAAGATTCTTTTAAAGGGAGTGCAGTGGAGCTGACGCTGAAATCATTAAGTATTTGGTTATATCATCGCTAGTCTCACTGAACTCTTCTGAACTTTACATGTCATGTGTGGTCTGGCGTCTCCTTACCAGCAACAGGTCCCAGGTTCAAACTAGTCAATTCCCTAAAAAACACGCTCAGAGCGTCGTTGCGCGAAAGTGGTAGGGAGACACGATATAGAACAAACAGAAACCACGCAGAATGTTAGAACACGACGTCCTGTGGCTGCACGAAAAGTATTATTCAACCTGGTGGCGTTGCTGTTAGGGTTCCTCCGAGCCATAATCCGTAGGTAGCGTTCATCCACTGCAGTATTAGCCTTCGGGCGGCCTGACCGAAGCATGTCATCGACAGTTCCTGTCTCTCTCTATCTCCTCCATGTCCGAACAACATCGCTTTGTTTCACTCCGAGACGCCTGGATATTTCTCTTATTGAGAGCCCACATAGTAACAATGTTTACGCGATCGAACCGCGTTATTGACCGTCTAGGCATGGTTGAACTACAGACAACACAAGTCGTGTACCTCCTTCCTGGGGAATGACTGGAACTGATCGGCTGTCAGACCCCCTCCGTCTAATAGACGCTGCTCACGCATGGTTGTTTTCATCTTTGGGCTGGTTTAGTGACATTTCTGAACGTTCAAAGGGACTGTCTCTGCGATATTATATCCACAGTCAACGTCTTTCTTCAGGAGTTCTGGGAACCGGGGAGATGCAAAACTTTTTTTGATATGTGTATATTACCCATTCTTTTCCTAAGTATAGGTGACTAACGGACAAATATGACGAAAGTCTTCTCTTTTGTGGCGTAATAGTCGGGTTTCACAGTCTTGAATGTCATACGTGCCACGAATTTACCCTCTGCATCGTTGGTCAAGATCATTGCACTTTTTAACTGAAGAATCACTGAAACATTAATCTGAAAAAGATATTATCTGGAAGAAACGTGGACCTGGCACGCTGATGTGACGTAACGTCTGTACGTGAAAATAAGACGATAATTTTTAATGACAGATTCTACAAGGTCTGATTGAGCCGTGGTAAAAATTGCTGTTTCAAAGAGCGCGCCGCAGCGCGTAGTGTGAAGCAGTCGCCCTCCGTTTCTGGCGGTGGCGCCGCTATGGCAATCGCAGCTTTGGTGCCTCCCTCTGGTTGGAAAGGGGAAAGGTTGCCTGTTCACGTGCATTTAAGGGGCGCTATGAGCTCGCCAGTCGGGCAGTCTGGGTCAGTCTCTCGTCCCCAGCTTGCTAGTCTGTCTCTCGTCCGCATTTGTTAGGCAATTAGTGTCTGCCTGTCGTTCGGAGTGCTAGTATGTCTGTCGTTCGGATCAACCTTTACAGCCGGTAAAATGAGAGTCTTTCCACTCCGCCAGCAAGAGAACTCAGCGAATGGTCGCCCAGTCGGGGCTTAGTTCCTGCATCTGAGTCTGCGCGTTAGGCCGCCAGTCTGCTCGAGTTTGCTCTGGCAATAGTCACTGGCGGTTGGGTCGGACGTTTTGTCGGTCGCGTACTGAGACACAAGATGACTTGTCCGTCTTGAGCGTAGGCGCATGCGAGGTCGCCACGTGAGTCCAGTCGGCCGCGGCGTATAGCGAGGTGTAGTGGCTTCGTGGTCGACACGAGAGCAACAGGAGTCAACTCACGACATCAGTCTGGCCGGTGCGAGCTGCGACGCCGTTAGACGGGAGATCGGCGCGCCTTCCTGCGTCCGTTGAAGTGGCTGGCAGCGGACGCTTCGGGAGAGCGATTTGGGGGTGCTGAGCCAGGTCTTCTCGAGAAATCGCAGTTAATTAGAAGTTAAGTGATTGGTGATAGCTTGTTTGATTTACTCTTGTTAAATTCTACTTGTTTTCTCGGTGAGGTCACCAGCCGTTTTGCTTTGGGGTCGTCCCACCATTCTTCTCCGTTTGCCCACCCGCGGGAAGGTGGTTGTTTATACATTGGGTGATCCGTTTTTCCCTTGTGGAGTAGGGGCAGGCTAGAGCTACCTGCGGTTCGGGTTGTTCGGTAATCCCCCTATCAATCTACCGCACGTTAGTAGCTGCCTCTGTCATGTTTGTCGGATTTGGTGTGTTAACGAATTTATTGCTTGGAGTGTAACGGTCTAGTACCTGAAATATGTTTTGTTCTTTGGAAACTTTGATGTTATTGACTACGATCTTGAGAGGCGGTATCTGTGTACTGTAGAGCATCTTAACTATTGTTTGGCCAACGTTGTAGAATTTTATATAAGATTGCATTTCATGGGCTTTTATTTAAATGATCATTTTAGTATATAAAGTTGCCACCCTTTCACCGTAAGACTTTTCTCAGAAGTTAAAATCAAGTTGCACCTTCGGTGGCAAGGTTAATATTTTAATTGTTAGTGTTTGCACCATTTCCATCCCTCCCATGGGGGGGAGGGGGTGCATAGTTTGTGTGCTTGTGTAAATTGTTAAAACTCTTAGTTTAAAGTTATCTGGTGTGTTGAAGATTTGCACCAGTGTAGTATTTCAGAGGCTGTTGTGGGCGGTCGTAACTACGGCCGTGTCAAAAGGGAGCGGCAAGTTTCTCTGCCTGAAAGCTCGTACAGTCAAAATTTGTTTTTTTCTGACTCTGAATAAATTGTAACTTAAAGAGCGTGCTTTCTGGTTATAATTTTAAATCTGTTTCTTGCTTTTAGGCACTATTAAAGTGAATAAAATTCCCATTTGTTAAAAGAAATTTGGTTATGATTTCATCAGTTACTCCCTGGCAACTACTTCCATGCTTACAAAATGTGATTAAATGTGTTAATGTTCTTGATGAATCGCTAGTAAATCAAATAAGTTCTTAAGAATATTCTTTGAAAATAAATCACGGTTCACTGATGATGAAGAGAAATTCTTATTGACAATTTCTAATCTCGTTGTATGAACAAGCACAGGAAATGTAAGATATAATATCAATGAAAAAGTAAAAGGGATCTTAATTAAAATGAACCTGTTCGATCTTTTGTCTTCTGTATCTGTTCTGTGTTCTTGCATGAGTTGCACGTGAAGTAGTGCCTGTCTGAATAACTCATGTCAAAATTTGTATATGTTACTGAAATATACTTCAAGGAAGTTTGAAATATTTTCGCCTTGACTTATTTGAAAACCAGTATATAAATATTAATCAGCGACAGAAGAGAAGAAATCACTGGTAAAACGTCCGACCGCCTTCCATTAAAATTGCACGCGGCATAAAGCCATTATTAGAAGAACCGTAAAATCTACCATCTACAGGGAAAAGCAAAAATTCGAAAAAGTAACCTTCGTTGGACGCCAGTAATAATTCTGACTACGCGACGAGTGAGAAAAACAAGGAGTATTAAGTTCAGCTTCACAAACAATTGTAAAAAAAAAAAAAATATTTTTATTTAATTTTATTTTTAATATTTTTTATTTTTTATTTTTAATATTTTATTTAATTTTCTCTGTGAGGAAGAATCTTTTCACGCATAATAATATAAATATTTCAGTTATTATTTTGTGACTCTTATTGTTTTGAACGTAGAGGAGCAACAAGAGCGTAGATACTCACACAAATATTCATAATAAATTGCATAAAGACACATCATCTAAAATTTCTGAACGCGTCCTACACTCCTTGTCGAAAGTTTTAGGAGGAGATTTGCAGAAGGCATGGAACCGAAATTCGTTGGTTTGGCTTTTAGACAAAAATTAAATTTTGTTGGCACATGTCGACACCCGTTTCGGTCATAAAGTGCGTTTTTCAGGTAGCTGTCAAATAAATCAGCTGTCATAATCTTAGGAAACAGGACATCTCTCCAAGATTTATGGATATGGGTACTATGTCGATACACGTCAGAGCTTGTCGAACTTCAAAACGGCACTGAAGACATACTGGGCAGTCGTCAAGTAATAATTTGACACTGGACAAACAATAATGTGTAGTTTTTGACAATAAACCTGAAGCCGGTGGAATCTTGGTTTTAACTTCTAACAAGTTGATAACGACTATGGAACCCAACACGTAGAAAATACATTTATTTTCAGCCTGTCGACGGCTTTTTTTATTACCTCTTGGCTACAGGTTTCAAGCGCTACAGCCCACCTTCGGATCATATTCATACTTATAGAGAAACGTTGTGTTTCTGTAACACGGGATAATCAGTAGATAATGAAACAAATATCGACAGACTGAAAATAATTCCGTCTTCTGGCTCACTCCTTGCTAAGAAGTATTTTAAGCAGTCATAAATTGTTTTGAAGGCCACAGTCCTCCTTTTGGAGGTAGGATGCTGTTGCCTCCCTCCGACTTTTGAACTGACTCACCCAGCCGGTTATTCGGGTACCTGCACATTAATGTGGACGCTGTACCACTGTGCAGCTCGGCATTTTTCACAACAAACGTTGCCAAAGGAGAAAAGAGTCATAAGTGACGCAAAAAATTCTAGGATCGACCAGACTGGCACTTAAGTAGTCATCTAACTCTTTCATTTCTTCCAGTTTGGCTACGGACACACTGTGGTGAGGCCTCGTGAAATGTCCCCTGTCCCGATGATTGCAAAGCGGACAGGGGTCATTTTACGAGCCCTGGCCACAGTGTGTCCGTAGCCAAACTGGAAGAAATGAAAGAGTTACATGACCACAGGAGAATATTAATTTATTTACTGACACAAAGCAAATACGTTTTTTACCCGACGTGTCTGTCACCCAGATTTTAAAAGAAGAATGGATACGTGCTAAGTGAGTGAAAAAAGAAAACAAACACAAGGTAAAACTTCTGTAATACGCACATGCGGCGTCGATACTCCACGAACGCCGCCGCCCCAACTTCATGGCATGTCTTCTCGTAATGTGTAGGTATCGTTCTCTGTTCAGTCATCTGCGTGTGGATGTATCAAAGTCATCTCCTGCCATGAATGATCCAACTACGGGGAGGATCGTGAAAGATGCTCTGCAAGAAGTTCGAAAAGTATTGCCTGTAATTAGGGTTTTGCACAATAGGACAATGAGGGTCGTTTAAATTGTTCCAAAAATCCATGAGACCTATGACACAAATAATGATTCACGTAACCTCTGATCCACGTGACGGCGTTATGTTTCGTCCTCCGGTAATAGGCAGCTTCTGGGTAGAGGAGAGTGCGTGAATCGACAGAAGCAGACCACTGAACCCCCATGCCACAGCGAAGCAGTGTATACGCCTTCGAAAACATGTCTTCATATTATTCCACTACACCTCCCAGTCATATTCAGGCAATAATTATTATTACGTCTCTACTGGAAATGTGAAAATTTCATTTAATGGTGATGTAGTTTTCTTTCATAAACTTTCTACGATTTGTTGACATTCGGAGGGCATTCGATGTATTTCTGCACTCTGGCAAATAAAACACATAGTGTTGGAATTGTCAGATAACATGTGTAGCTCGAATGAACCAGCTCATTGTGCCGCAGTCAAGCGGAAGACATTGCCAGAAGAGAAGCGTGGGGTGTGCGGCAGGAGTATTGCTACTCAGGACCTTATAAAAGTTCTGGTAAAAAAGCACTAGTCGTTCTGCGATGTTGCTCGCAGACGTCGACGTTATGCACAGGGATGTCTCATGAATAGGAAACTGTTGACAAATGAAAGAAGAATTGTGGATTACTAGAGCGTGAATAAAAAAGTGGTAGTCGATCTCAATATAAGCAGAATTATATAAAGTGAATAATGGATGTAAAGAGTCGATATTGTACACCGTCGGGTTTCGGCCACAAGAATAAGTGACAAGCATTTGTGTCGACCGCATCGTTGTTGGGCAGTCAGAGGCCAGGCTGCGATTCAGCCGAACAGTCCTTAGGAGGTGTACTTCATCCGCCAAGGAGAGTACTTACAAAACTGTCATTATCAATATTTTTTCCTAATTTTTGGACGCTAACGAAGTTGGATCAGAGAGAGATAGGAAAAGAAGGCGTTTACCCTTGATTTCATACCTACCAAATTGAGTCTGAAAGCCTATTACTTTGCTCATCTCACATCTCCCGTGACAATTGCGGTAAAATTATAAAAAAACTGCGCAGAAACTTGGTGTTAACAATTTTTTCTGTGCATTAGACGCGAGTAACATTCCAAGGAGTGAAAACGTCACACGTAAACTATACATGTTTCGTCACACATCGTACACTAGTTTGCGGAGTATTAATGTAACGGTAACCGTAACTAATTTCTGCGATTTACAACGATTAATTACTGACGTGGAACAGCGGGCAAATGATACAAGCCAGATGAACAAATTCTTTTTACAGTTTGCGTACAGGTCTATGACCTCATCTCCTATAAGATGATATGCTTTTCTTCCGCACAGTTCATACATTCACGTCCATTTTTGTTTTGTTGAGAGAAATGACCAGTGTCATATTTTAAATAAGTTAGGGTTCAAATTCACCTCTGGCCGTCAAAAATTACGTTCTCCGTGTTTTCTCGAAATCGCTTAAGATAAATGTTAGGTCGGTTCCTCTGGAAGGAACACGGCCGTGTTTCTTAACTGAACCGGCCGAGGTTGTGACATTGGGCTTAAATTTGTGGGGACCAGGAATCAAATTCGCATCCACATATCCAGATGTAGGTTTTCCATGGTTTCGCTAAACCACTTAAGGCAAGTGCCGGGATGGTTCCTTCGAAAAGGAAACTGTCAGTTTCCTCCCCCAACCTTGTCGTACCTGATTCTGAGCGTGATCTCTACTGACCTAACTATCAACATGTTTTTACAACCTACCTTCTTTCCTTTCTTACTTTTTTTTCTTTGTGCAACAAAGATATGCGAATTCATGTTAGTACATCTCATCTGGTTCTCCTGCAGTCCCGTAAATTGACTGAACAGTATAACAGTAGTACGTAGCACAATTTGTGAGTCGTCAAAGATGTGAACTGTGATGTCTAACAATGGTATATTTAACCTGAAGGTCCGCGGGATGCTGTGCACAACACACAAGTGATATGCGTCTATTAAAGTAACTGAATATAATAAATGTTGGCTTTCAGCCGTCCTTGTGTGCCCTGCAGAGAGTTTCTACTGTCATTTGTCTGAATGAGTTACGGCTAAACATCTGACGCAAGTCTGCATCAGACAATCTTAACACAGAATGTGGGTTACAAGGAACACGTCTGACATGGCGATCAGTGACACTACAACAAATACACTCCTGGAAATGGAAAAAAGAACACATTGACACCGGTGTGTCAGACCCACCATACTTGCTCCGGACACTGCGAGAGGGCTGTACAAGCAATGATCACACGCACGGCACAGCGGGCACACCAGGAACCGCGGTGTTGGCCGTCGAATGGCGCTAGCTGCGCAGCATTTGTGCACCGCCGCCGTCAGTGTCAGCCAGTTTGCCGTGGCATACGGAGCTCCATCGCAGTCTTTAACACTGGTAGCATGCCGCGACAGCGTGGACGTGAACCGTATGTGCAGTTGACGGACTTTGAGCGAGGGCGTGTAGTGGGCATGCGGGAGGCCGGGTGGACGTACCGCCGAATTGCTCAACACGTGGGGCGTGAGGTCTCCACAGTACATCGATGTTGTCGCCAGTGGTCGGCGGAAGGTGCACGTGCCCGTCGACCTGGGACCGGACCGCAGCGACGCACGGATGCACGCCAAGACCGTAGGATCCTACGCAGTGCCGTAGGGGACCGCACCGCCACTTCCCAGCAAATTAGGGACACTGTTGCTCCTGGGGTATCGGCGAGGACCATTCGCAACCGTCTCCATGAAGCTGGGCTACGGTCCCGCACACCGTTAGGCCGTCTTCCGCTCACGCCCCAACATCGTGCAGCCCGCCTCCAGTGGTGTCGCGACAGGCGTGAATGGAGGGACGAATGGAGACGTGTCGTCTTCAGCGATGAGAGTCGCTTCTGCCTTGGTGCCAATGATGGTCGTATGCGTGTTTGGCGCCGTGCAGGCGAGCGCCACAATCAGGACTGCATACGACCGAGGCACACAGGGCCAACACCCGGCATCATGGTGTGGGGAGCGATCTCCTACACTGGCCGTACACCACTGGTGATCGTCGAGGGGACACTGAATAGTGCACGGTACATCCAAACCGTCATCGAACCCATCGTTCTACCATTCCTAGACCGGCAAGGGAACTTGCTGTTCCAACAGGACAATGCACCTCCGCATGTATCCCGTGCCACCCAACGTGCTCTAGAAGGTGTAAGTCAACTACCCTGGCCAGCAAGATCTCCGGATCTGTCCCCCATTGAGCATGTTTGGGACTGGATGAAGCGTCGTCTCATGCGGTCTGCACGTCCAGCACGAACACTGGTCCAACTGAGGCGCCAGGTGGAAATGGCATGGCAAGCCGTTTCACAGGACTACATCCAGCATCTCTACGATCGTCTCCATGGGAGAATAGCAGCCTGCATTGCTGCGAAAGGTGGATATACACTGTACTAGTGCCGACATTGTGCATGCTCTGTTGCCTGTGTCTATGTGCCTGTGGTTCTGTCAGTGTGATCATGTGATGTATCTGACCCCAAGAATGTGTCAATAAAGTTTCCCCTTCCTGGTACAATGAATTCACGGTGTTCTTATTTCAATTTCCAGGAGTGTACATACAGATGGAGCATCTGTAGAGTCTTGTACCGTAAGGAAGCAAGGGGGAGGATGTTGTTTTGGGTGGCCAGTATCCTCTTTCTACAACAGAAATGCACATGAGGTTTGATACAGTTCTTTATTTACATGAAATTGAAGTTTTACTTAACTGAAATAGAGTCCATGTGTCGTGGTACAAGCTCATCAGCTTTAGTCCTCTTGCAGACAATATCGGTAATGTTGCTATTACAAACTTCAGTCTTGCTATAGTCACTAACCTGGCCACTATGTACTGTCGTAACCTGCGATGTGAACTGAGCCCACTCTGTGAATGTACTGACAGTCGCCAAACTCGATGAGTGAGTCAGTGAGGCCCTCCGGTCACCAGCAGCGGCCTAAGTACATGCTGTCGAGAGGGTGTTGGCGGCAGGTTGCTTGTCGGTGTGACTCCAGCCTCTCTTGTGATAGGCGCGCTTCATCTTTGCCGACCGGTGTGCTGGCGACAGCTTACACCAGCACAGCATCCTTGATGCCGAACCTGAACAATGGAAGGGAGTTGCTGTTTTCACCTTCTGGTGTGGAATGTTTACCAGCTCATGCCGAGAAAATATGACAGTGATATTCAGTTTGTAAAATATTCATGTCCGTTAAATATTCACACTGTGGTACTCTTTCTCATGAACGGTGGAAATCAGACTCATATTTTCCACATTCGCTTAAGAGGTGATGTGAGTAAGATCTACACCATTATGAAAAAGTGATCATAAAGAAGGGAGGTGAATTATATAAGATTCGTAGTAAATTAAAAGCAGAATACATCAGGTGATGATTCGATGACAGAGGAATAGTGCCTATGTAGACTAACAGCACGCCGTAAACGGCCGTGGTAGATGTATACAAAAGATGTATTTAAATGTTTGGTGGATAGTATCGCAAAACAAAGAAGACAGATGGAATGAATATTACACTTCAGGCAATGTCTGTACAGAGAGAGTTAGCAAAAGCTTATTTTGGAATGGAGCAAATCACTGATGTTAAACATTGTTGGTTGACCACTAGTATTGGAGAAAGGGGGACATCACCCCACTCTCCATTGTTGCCAGATGTATCCAAGATGGCAGCGATGACGTCATCCAAGATAGTGGCGTGTAGACTTGGCAACAGCGCATTACATTGTCCAAGATTTCGGATTTTGGCGGGAAGTTTGAATTTTGGCAGGAAGAAGGTCAATTGGGCTACTTCCACTAACCTAACCCCATCCCCTCCCCTGCCCCAGAAAAATGGCGGGAAGATCAAATTCCAAAAGGATAATCCATCACACCATGGTTACCTCTACTCACCTACGAAAATTGTGGGAAAGAAAGGGCACTTGAGCTACCTCCACTAACCTAAGTCATCGGTCCGCCACCTCGTCCTATGAACTGGCGCTAAGTTTGAATTTTGGCTGTGAAATAGGTCGATTGGAGTTTCTCTACCAACCTAAGAAAACGGCGGGAAAGAAAGCTCACCTCCACTAACCTAAGTCACCCGACCGTGACCTCCTCCTAGGGATCTGCGGGAAAAGGACTCGACCAGTCTTTATTATTTTGCATGCACTATTTTATTTAAAAAAATTGAGGCACTATCACCATCCAGTGTGGTCGCCATGGGGTCCAGACTCCAACTGATCTAGTACACAGTACCACTGCCAGAGAGTGTTCTCATCTGTGACGTAATCAAAGATGGCCACCAAGATGCGAGTACCATTATCCAAGATGGCTGGAAACAGTGTATTCACCGTGAGGTCCAGGTCTAGTACGCAGTACCACCACCAGAAAGCATTGTTGTCCATTCCGTGATCTAATCCAAGATGAAAGTATGGGGTGGGGAAAATGGCGGGTAAAGGACTCTGTGTTGGACATAAGTATTTTGCAGACAGTGTCTCTGTTACAGTCAAAACCCGTTTTTAGTTAGAATGCGTTCTTACTAGTTAAAACTAGTTTATACTGAGCCACTTTGTCAAAATGCATTTTGCTTAGTTAAAACTTGTTTTAATTGACTTTCGCTTTTGTCCAGCAGTAAAGTCTAGTTGTAACTAAGGCTATCCATATCAACTAGTTTCAACTAGAAAGAACATGTTCTAACTAAACTAGACAGAGCTAGTATTCACTAAATTTATTTAGGGGCAAATATTAAAATTACGAGCAACTACATGTTGATTGAAATAAACATTATTTTTGTGTTGTGCAATGCAATATTTATTGAGAATATTAACCATACATCTAAGTCATTAATATTAACTTCAGCAATACAAAAATAACCATACACTGAAGAAACATTTTAAGGAACATTACAGAGCCTTATTAACAGTATTAGTTACGAAAGTGAAAACAAAATAATCATACAGTAAAAGTATATTAATTAATCATATATTTGACAAAAGTTGCTACAGTCTTAATAAAAGAGAAATGTACCCAAAAAAAATTTAACAATTAAATTTTTATTATTTGTTATTGCAAGGCAAATTGTCGTGACATTTTGAGTTATTAAGGTTTCCTTTTCCCCTAAAAAAGCGCCTTTTCAAAATACATGCCCTCTTACAGACACAGCGAACAAATCCTTGTCCTGATCCTAAGGCTGCCATCTTGGCAGCAGTTCTTAATGATACCTTTGTCTCTGGCACATCTTCCAGCAGCAAGAATTTCCCTTTGGACACGTCGAATTCGGATCTGGAAGAGAACTTTTAATTAGCTTGTTTGAAAGGCGATTAGGTAATTAATAAATATTATAAAATATATTACAATGTAAGTATTAAAACCTAAAATAGTAATTAATTACTTGAACAGTTAGCAAAATTTTCAGAGCTTTAAATCAATGAAGTAATGAATATGTCTGATATTTTTCCTTAATTATTTAAATTAATTCAGAAGTGCATACCTGCAATACAATTGTCAAGTATCTCACATTTCGTTCCAATCTTGTGCAAGCCCTGTTCATCTTTCCGAAGTACAACTCCAATAATATTGGGGAGAAATGCTTTTGCTCTGTCGATTACAGGAATCGGTATAATTATATTGACACTGATTTCTACAGTGGCGTGTATTGAATCTGAAGCCATCTTCATTCTTTTGGCCTGTTTCGTCAGGTTTTCATGAGCATTTTCTCTAGCTGTTCATATTTGAGATTGTCGTTTCTTAATAGCTTCAGCTTCTGGATCTTCGTGACAAGCTGGAGTTATTTGAGGCTCTGCACTCGTACTAGCTGCGGCTTCTGGATCCTCTTGATTGGCTGCTGCCGTTGTTGGAGACTGTATACTTGTATTTGGCAAAGTTTCTGTATCTTCTTGTCTGGCTACAGCTGTAATCTGTCCATTGCTACTAGCCATAACCGCTATTTCCTCTGAGTTGTGTGATAGTTCCAGTTCATCAAGTGTCACATTTACTGCGTCTACCACATTAATTTTATTTAAAGCCTCTTTAAGATCATCTTCATCTTGTATCTCCTTAATAACATCTAGAGGCAAACTAGAAGTCATAAGCCCAACTCGTGGTTCTCTGCCAAACATAGCTTTGTAAGGTGTTTGGTTCAAATGGTTCAAATGGCTCTGAGCACTATGCGACTTAACTTCTGAGGTCATCAGTCGCCTATAACTTAGAACTAATTAAACCTACCTAACCTAAGGACATTACACACATCCATGCCCGAGCCAGGATTCGAACCTGCGACTGTAGCGGTCACTCGGCTCCAGACTGTAGCGCCTAGAACCGCATGGCCACCCCGGCTGGCTGTAAGGTGTTTGCTTGATACCAGAACGATCTGCCCGATTTTTCATAAACTGTACAAAGCGAAGACCAATTGACCAGTTGGTGGTAATGTCGTCTTGCATCCATGAAGCCAATATTTTTTCAACGTCTTGGTTGGCGCTTTCAACAGAACCTTGGCTTTGGCTGTGCCTCGGTTTTCCGTGACCCAGTTTACACTCAGCTCACAATACAGCCAGCTCGTTTTTGACAGAATTAACAAGTTCTCTGCCATTGTCAGAGTGTAAAATACAAGGAGCACCAAATGTCAAAAATATATGTGCTAAATGATGTGCCACTTCCTCTGCCCTCTTGCTTTGCAGTGCACATAACAAAACAAATTTTGTTACTTGATCCTGATACACGATTATATACTTAAATCCACGATCTTCTAGAGTTTGCATGTCGATCGGCTCGACCTGGCAACAACTGTTCATTTCTGAATGAAGTATAGATTTCGAAACATGCCCCCTTTTCTTAATACTCCATTTGCTCTGACACGTTTCACACATAGACAGATAAATGTTTATCATCTCCACTGTTATGTTTGTATATTTTCTTGAAGTTTCAACCTTTAATCTGTCTCGACCTCCATGACCAACAGCCTGATGAGCTGCTTCAATAATGTCAAAAATTTCATCGACACATAAGTAGTACTTCACAGGCTCTTTTCTTGTCACTAACTTCCTGGTCCCACTAATATTAATAACCTTGAATCGATTTAATCTTATGTACTGCTTCTGTGTCTTTTTCTCGGCTGATTTTGCTTCTTCAATTTCGTCCACTAATGTATCGTAAGATTCTTTTGTCACAGACATTGTACTGGTTTTCTCCTTTGTCGTGATCTTCAATCTGTAACATCCTTCTCACAAATTCTTCTTTCCATCGCCTTTCTTGATTTAGATCTGCCATGATAAATACGTACATGCTGATCTGCACATGCTTAACCCCTCGGTCGTGTTGTTTGTTGTGGTGAAAAGCGCCCAGTGGCGGGCTATTGTTGGCTGCTGCAGCGCACCTCAGGCGGGGAGTATTGGCGCGTGTAATTATTTCCATGCCTCTAGTGCTTATAGTAGCATCGTGTATTTGACACGTTTATGTGCGATTGTTGTGGGGGCAAGTGATTATCTAACAACTGAATACCTAACAAGTTGAAGGTTTTCATAGTAGTAACGCTGTTGCAGAATTAAAAATTATTTATTATTAATTTTTATTTAATGAGGAAGGGCTTTAGTGGTAGATCTAAAGGAAACACAATTTCTTGAAGAATTTTTGTTAGAAATGACTCTTTGTATGGTATAGGTCAATGCATGGTATTGCACACAATTCAACATCGCACTCTTCACAATACATGTGCGTTTATCTTCATATGTTTTTCCCATTGTCATCCAGTTTGCAGCAACACTTGTCATTTTCGTGTCGGTACCTTCTTGTTTTCACTATCTGGAATGTGTTTGGATGTATGATCAGTATTCCAATAAATATTGCATTGCACAATAAAAAATGCTGTTTTTTTATTTCAATCAACATGTAGTTGCTCGTAATTTTAATATTTGCCCCTAAATAAATTTAGTGAATACTAGCTCTGTCTAGTTTAGTTAGAAAATGTTCTTACTAATTGAAACTAGTTGATATGGATAGCCTTAGTTACAACTAGAATTTACTGCTGGTCAAAAGTGAAAGTCAGTTAAAACTAGTTTTAACTAGGCAAAATGCGTTTTGACAAAGTGGCTCAGTATAAACTAGTTTTAACTAGTAAGAACACATTATAACTAAAAACGGGTTTTGACTGTAACATCTCCACCATGAGATCTAGAGTCTAACTGACCTAGTACACAGTACTTCCACTAGAGGGTGCTGTCATCCCTTCTGTGACATAATCCAAGATTGTGGTCTGGAGGGGGAAAATGACTCAGTCTGCGCTGGGCTGCTGGAGAGAGTAAGGAAGGAGTGTACTTTATTTGTTTTGGATCAATTTATTTAGGGATGGAGTACATTTATCACACTGATACAAAACATACGCTCTGACATGCTTGGGGTCATGCCACACAGCTCACAGATCTGTAAACTACTCCTAAATAACGCTGTGCAGACATGCAGACAACTCCTAACTTACCAAAATAATTTCAGTACAGACCTGCAAACTGCTCCTAAATAATGAAGCACAGTGATGTGTAGACATGCTCAGTACTCGTAAACTGTCCAAATAGTGCATAGTACAGACTAAAGACCCACTCACAAAATAATGCAACAGACACGCGCAGACACTGCCCACCACCTCCTGTCCACTAGACCGCACTGGAGGCTACCAACAACCCCCCCCCCCCTCCCCCCAAAGTGATGCGGCTGTCAGCTGTCAAATAACACACAGGTGCCCTTTCGGGTCCCGCACGCATGAGGTGGCGGCATCCCTTTCATACTCAACATCTGAGAAATTCCTCTCGAAATACATGATCACCTAGGTGCCTTTGATGACGCAGCCGGATGGGAGTGAAGACCTATTTACGAAACGCAGACGCTCCAAGGTGGGCCATGTGCACATGTGTTCGCCGCTACTGGTATGAACCCTCCCTCTACCTGCAGTCCAGCGCAGAGCTAATTGCTGAGCGATGCTGCAGAAATCTGTTCCAGAATAGCACAAGCTCCTTTCTCTCTAGAAATTCTAATGGACAGTATGTGACGTGTGGCTGACACATCGCCGCGCATAGCTACATACCATCGCAAGGGCATCTAGCAGCATTCTCAATGTTATACTGAATCCACATGGCTATCTAAAATAATAACAAAGTCGAACTCTTGTAAATTGCATAGTATCCCAGAAATACTTAATGTACACTTTTGTAGGAGTTTTCGTGATGTCTCAGCTTGTATGCACAGAAATTCTTGCCCTAACAGACCCTGTTTACGAAAATAACGCAGAATAACATCCAATACAGTCTTCCTAGCGGTCCTAACATGATACCTCGTGCATCACATGTAGCCCTTCCTGCTTTCAACACACACAAACGTTCCCACCGCTATGTAGAGACTCCTATATCCCAGCACAAAGGATGTTTTGTGAATGAATTTAGCATTATGATTCGCTCTTATCGAATTTACCCGCCGAATTACTGATGCTACAAGTATCAAAGCACCATCCACCTTTCCTTTCTTTCTGCAGATGAGACTTTCAGAGGTAAAAACTATTTTACACAGATCGCCATATTGCACTGACAGTTAAATATTGCACTGACAGTTAAACCCTCCAAAGTGCCCCTACATATCATCAAATACAGAAAGCCCTCTTACTCAATTCCACTGCTCTCCAACCAAGGACAGGAGATTGAATATTAGAACATGAAACCGACCTGCAACCCATCAATGTATCACCGCATACCCTACATATCATAAAATACGTAAAGACACCTACTCAATTACACTGCTCTCCTGCCGAGAATAAGAGATTGAATATTAGAGTGTGAAACCAATGTCCAACCCAGCAATATATCACTGCCTACTGTGTCGATTTAGTAAACATACAATTTGTATCCTGCACTATACAAAATCAGCCCGTTTACATAATTTGTACATATACCACAAAGACAGACAGCACAGTACGCATATTCGCAGCAGCAGATGTTTATCATGAGGTAGGGCGGGGCATCCACCCCAAAAGCATGACTAGTGCGCCCTCGGTGGATCGAAGTCACTCTGGGAACTGTTCTACAAATTCGGCCTCATTTCCCCCCTCGGGACAAACGCATTACTGTTTCTGCTCCTGACCTACTCGCTTTTCTACACGCATCTCCAGATTTTGGGATTACAAGAACATATCTATTTTCGCATCGTTTGCTAGAATATCATACCATTTTTGCAGTACTTCGCGATACAAGCACATATGAATATCGCTTGCATAGCAGTACCGTCCGCGCGATATAATTCCGAAGATATAGACTGTAAATTCTTTAGAAGCCCAAAGCCTTAGCTAGGTGGGGCATGCTGTAAACCACTGACTAACTAAAAACCTGTCACGTCCGCGGAGACATTTACTCGGAAACACGAAAAAAATGTAAAACTGATATTTCCACTCACGAATACTGATGTCAGTGATGTAGCAGATTCCAAATCATCCTTATAATTTACAAGGTCAACTGAGGTGTTTCTCATGTCTAGAGAACCGGCAAACATGTCTTTCACATGCTAGATGCACGTGCCACAATCGATCTTCTCCCAACTAAATAAAGGCACGAAATGTGCAGAAGCAGTCAACTGAATAATTTACATTGGAGGGAATAACGGTCCAGCGCAAACGCACCTCCATATTCAATCTCAAATTTCCACGCAATCATGAAAGCTATCCAACACATACTAAGTATTAGTTCGCTATTCGGTAGACTGGAGGACAACACGTTAATTCATCTACATTCCTACACTCCAACAGGCCTCTCCATTCTGACAGCTCCTACTGTTAAAGGGAAACGTGAATCACCCCCGCACAGGTCACCGGCGCTGCAGGCCGAGCACAAACAGGTAGAATCAATCACCATAAGAAATCGGTCACATATATATTTCATCCCTGTACTTACAACTAAATGTTACAATTGCGGTCTCAGTTGAACGACATTTGACAATGAGCAAAGTATCGGAAATACACACTGTTGACAGCTATGGCTTTGGAAATAGAAATATCAGTACCACTCTTATGACTTGACATACTCTTCCCTTTACTATCACAGTACAAGACGTCAAATCCATACCTTCCTTATGAATGGCCATAGTCATTTCCTTTGAATATGTCAGAACACAAACACATACTTTATAAGCCTGATGCTCAAGGTGAACCTATCACACACTCCCTCCTACTAAGTATAATAGTTCGTCAATAACTGATTACCTACAACACAAAATAATACTGAAAGAAAATCAGCGATGGGTGGACATGTCTCATGAGTTTTTATTGTGAGTGATACCAATGTGTCTTAGAAAGAGAGCTGTAAACGTCTCATATGTTAAAAAACCCGATCGCAGCAACTTCTGTATGTTACTGTCACAAGTGGTATTGGTTCTAAAGGTGCACACAAGTATCCATGTTAAAAGCTATTCTGGCTGTGGTGTCACAGCCAGACACCACACTTGCTAGGTTGTAGCCTTTAAATCGGCCGCGGTCCATTAGTATACGCCGGACCCGCATGTCGCCACTGTCAGTAATTGCAGACCGAGCGCCACCATACGGCAGGTCTAGAGAGACGTCCTGGCACTCGCCCCAGTTGTACAGCCGACGTTCATAGCAATGGTTCACTGACAAATACGCTCTCATTTGCCGAGACGATAGTTAGCATAGCCTTCAGCTACATTTGCCTCGACCTAGCAAGGCGCCGTATTCAATTGATAATTAATATTATGAAGCATGTACCATAACGAGAGATGTTCTACAATTGTGGATTAAAGTTAAGTATAATATCAACTACTTACTTTATTTGCAATTCTCAAGATATTGTCCTGTTCCAGACCTCACACTCGGACCACAATCTATTGGTTATGACCTGTAGATTAAAACTGAAGAAACTGCAAAAAGGTGGGAATTTAAGGAGATGGGACCTGGAAAAACTGAAAGAACCAGAGGTTGTACAGAGTTTCAGGGAGAGCATAAGGGAGCAATTGACAGGAATGGGGGAAAGAAATACAGTAGAAGAAGAATGGGTAGCTTTGAGGGATGAAGTAGTGACGGCAGCAGAGGATCAAGTTGGTAAAAAGACGAGGGTTAGTAGAAATCCTTAGGTAACAGAAGAAATATTGAATTTAATTGATGAAAGGAGAAAATATAAAAATGCAGTAAATGAAGCAGGCAAAAAGGAATACAAACGTCTCAAAAATGAGATCGACAGGAAGCGCAAAATGGCTAAGCAGGGATGGCTAGAGGACAAATGTAAGGATGTAGAGGCTTATCTCACTAGGGGTAAGATAGATACTGCCTACAGGAAAATTAAAGAGACCTTTGGAGATAAGAGAACGACTTGTATGAATATCAAGAGCTCAGATGGAAACCCAGTTCTAGGCAAAGAAGGGAAAGCAGAAAGGTGGAAGGAGTATATAGAGGGTCTATACAAGGGCGATGCGCTTGAGGACAATATTATGGAAATGGAAGAGGATGTTGATGAAGATGAAATAGGAGATACGATACTGTGTGAAGAGTTTGACAGAGCACTGAAAGACCTGAGTCGAAACAAGGCCCCCGGAGTGGACAACATTCCATTGGAACTACTGACGGCCTTGGGAGAGCCAGTCCTGACAAAACTCTACCATCTGGTGAGCAAGATGTATGAAACAGGCGAAATACCCTCAGACTTCAAGAAGAATATAATAATTCCAATCCCAAAGAAAGCAGGTGTTGACAGATGTGAAAATTACCGAACTATCAGTTTAAGAAGTCACAGCTGCAAAATACTAACGCGAATTCTTTACAGACGAATGGAAAAACTAGTAGAAGCCAACCTCGGGGAAGATCAGTTTGGATTGCGTAGAAACACTGGAACACGTGTGGCAATTCTGACCTTACGACTTATCTTAGAAGAAAGATTAAGGAAAGGCAAACCTACGTTTCTAGCATTTGTAGACTTAGAGAAAGCTTTTGACAATGTTGACTGGAATACTCTCTTTCAAATTCTAATGGTGGCAGGGGTAAAATACAGGGAGCGAAAGGCTATTTACAATTTGTACAGAAACCAGATGGCAGTTATAAGAGTCGAGGGGTATGAAAGAGAAGCAGTGGTTGGGAAGGGAGTAAGACAGGGTTGTAGCCTCTCCCCGATGTTGTTCAATCTGTATATTGAGCAAGCAGTAAAGGAAACAAAAGAAAAATTCGGAGTAGGTATTAAAATCCATGGAGAAGAAATAAAAACTTTGAGGTTCGCTGATGACATTGTAATTCTGTCAGAGACAGCAAAGGACTTGGAAGAGCAGTTGAATGGAATGGACAGTGTCTTGAAAGGAGGATATAAGATGAACATCAACAAAAGCAAAACGAAGATAATGGAATGTAGTCGAATTAAGTCGGGTGATGCTGAGGGAATTAGTTTAGGAAATGAGACACTTAAAGTAGTAAAGGAGTTTTGCTATTTGGGGAGTAAAATAACTGATGATGGACGAAGTAGAGAGGATATAAAATGTAGACTGGCAATGGCAAGGAAAGCTTTTCTGAAGAAGAAAAATTTGTTAACATCGAGTATAGATTTAAGTGTCAGGAAGTCATTTCTGAAAGCATTTGTATGGAGTGTAGCCATGTATGGAAGTGAAACATGGACGATAACTAGTTTGGACAAGAAGAGAATAGAAGCTTTCGAAATGTGGTGCTACAGAAGAATGCTGAAGATTGGATGAATAGGATTGGGGAGAAGAGAAGTTTGTGGCACAACTTGACCAGAAGAAGGGATCGGTTGGTAGGACATGTTCTGAGGCATCAAGGGATCACCAATTTAGTATTGGAGGGCAGCGTGGAGGGTAAAAATCGTAGAGGGAGACCAAGAGATGAATACACTAAGCAGATTCAGAAGGATGTAGATTGCAGTAGGTACTGGGAGATGAAGAAGCTTGCACAGGATAGAGTAGCATGGAGAGCTGCATCAAACCAGTCTCAGGACTGAAGACCACAACAACAACAACCAGACCTCACGCCAGTCAGCGTGTAATTAAACGCGTGCATTTCGGCCTCCTCTAGAAAAACAGTGTTGGCTTTTCTGCCAACACTACACTGGCTTTATAAATCCATGTACAGCATTAGCTATAGATGATGTGGTTTTTCCAGACAAATACCATGACACTGCATATAGACGGTGATCGCTGGAGTGTATATTATCACACCAGCAGCGCAGTTACACACCGCCGACGGTGTACCCTTGTAATAAAATTATCCAATTTTGAAAGTGATTTCGCTAAGGAGCATGGTATGAAACAGGTATGTGCAACCCTCTCACGCCGCCACCACTAGATATTTCTCCAGTATTTGTAACGCATTCCGTCTTGATGCCATATCATATTTCTGGCATTCACATATCTCGAAAACGAGCCACCCTTCTCGAACCTATCTGCTACAGTAAAATTCCAAGGTGGTTTTAGGTAGCCCCCATGTATCTTGAAACTACCCCTCAGACTCTGCGCCGGCCGCGGTGGCCGTGCGGTTCTGGCGCTGCAGTCCGGAAGCGCGGGACTGCTACGGTCGCAGGTTCGAATCCTGCCTCGGGCAAGGGTGTGTGTGATGTCGTTAGGTTAGTTAGGTTTAAGTAGTTCTAAGTTCTACGGGACTTATGACCTCAGATGTTGAGTCCAATAGCGCTCAGAGCCATTTGATCCTCAGACTCTGCGCTATCATCCCTACAGCTTTGCGCATGTGATTGTTCCAATGAAAGTCAGAGAAAGCTACGTCTACCACCTTCGGCAACCCGTGTAGAAACATGCTAAGGTGAGTTACTGTGACAGAACTGTGTTTGGATCATTCGACAGAAATGAAGCCTGATCCTTCAGCACGAGGTAGTATAAAAGACAGCATGGGAGCTGGGGGAAGGATGTGGATTTTGATACTGCATTGTGGTGCTTCTCCGAACCACGAGCGAGTACTGCAGATCCACGTCCCTCAGGGTCCATCACGTCTATCTTCCCAACATTCTATCATCGTTATTCTATTCCATCGGCCAGAGTAAAATTATGAATTATAAAAGCTCAACTAACTTCATCCGATAGAGAACAAGATAAGATTTTTAACGCATCTCTCTCCTCCCATATATCGAAACCAAATACCACATGCGTGCAGGCATCGTGCATATGTGACGATCCTATTGATCAACTGCACATATCAGTTTGAAGTTTCATCACCCGTACTGTAGGATGATGACTGTATCCCACAGAATATACTGTAAGTCGCAAGAGACGCTCCCTGTGACCCTGTGTAGTTGTTTGAAACATTGTTTTCTAACACGCTTTGTACACTGTCATACATTTTCTTTTTCTGCCACGACTTCGAGGTCTGTGTCAGGTCCTAAACTGACATTAAGACGCTCTGATCTACGGCCTCTCGCAGAAAACTAGGCATCGCAGAGTGTAAATAATTTTGTTACTGCGGCTACCATAACACGCGACGCATGGTGGATGATTCTAAATAAAAGTTTCAACATAAGGAAACCAGAAGAGTTTGGCTGCGTTGTGTAGAGTTTCCAAACTAATGTTCGAAAGTAATTGACGACCTCTACATTTAAACTAATCTGTCACAGTGACGGAATAGATGATGGCTCTGAGTTCCCTTTCGACTGATTCCTGATATTGAACTCATGTATGCGATCATTCTTTCGGCGCTAGCAACCCCCAGAAGGTGTCACCCATCCACAAAACTCATCCCCCAACTCAAACAAGCGCTGTCAGTCAGTCATTATGTGGTAACCAACAGCATGCCAATGCACGGATGGGATGGAAAAGACACCGCCAAGCCGGCCGGAGTGGCCGTGCGGTTCTAGGCGCTACAGACTGGAGCCGAACGACCACTACGGTCGCAGGTTCGAATCCTGCCTTGGGCATGGATGTGTGTGATGTCCTTAGGTTAGTTGGGTTTAATTAGTTCTAAGTTCTAGGCGACTGATGACCTCAGAAGTTAAGTCGCATAGTGCTCAGAGTCATTTTGACACCGCCGATGTACTGTGATAATAAGCATCACAGTTGATAGCGCGAACAATTTTAGCAATTTTACACTAATTTCCACACTGGCCAATGATGTGACAGCATTCGCACAAAATGTACAGCGCCAAATTAGGTCTTATGGTGTGGGGTGCCATTGTGTACAACCACAAATCACTGTTGGTGCATTTCCAGCGCCCTGTGAGCAGTGTGACCGATGTGAATGACATCCTGCGACCCTAGCGATATCCTTTTGCACAACACTCCAGACGCCATTTTTCAGCAAGAAAGTGCACGACCACATGTTGCACGAACTCGTACCCTCTTGGTGCCTCGTTGCCTTGGCCCATCAGGGGAAGATATGGTGAAACGACGGATAATCTCTGTGACCCAATGCCAACGGTCACGGGTGAATTGTGGAACCAGGTGAATGCACATTGGATGGCTGAATATACGACAGAATGCCATTCGCGCCTTATACGCGCCGATGCAATCACGCATGTAAACGTTAGCAGAGTCTTTGTTGGACCCTATGCCTACTGGGAAACAGGACACCTGCTGAACCGAGGTGACTTAAATGCTAACACTTTCTGCAGAACATACTAATTTACTTGTCGTGTGAATATGAATGTCCTATCTCTAGTATTTCAAGGTGTTCTCTTTTTTCTGAGCATGAGTTTACGAGACGACAAATAATAACGCGAATAGTCCTGTTTCCATCCATATACAAGGAGCGTTCGATAAATAATGCAACGCAATTTTTTCTGAAAGCAGATCGGTTTTATTCTCGATTCCAATACACCATATTATTCTTCATTATTTTAGCTACAAAATCCTATTTTGCAACGTAATCACCGTTCAATGCTACGGCCACCCAATTGGGAGGGCCTGCATGACCGCATGGTATCAATCTACCGGTCAAAGTCGGAGCCAATGACTTCCTGCATCAATAACAGAGTGCGTCCTTCATTGGGCTAAACAGATGGAAGTCAGGAGGTGTGAGACCCGGGCTGTAGGGCGGATGAGGAAGAACAGTGCAATGAAGTTTTGTGAGCTCCTCTTGAGGGCGCAGGTTGAATGAGGCCTTGTGTTGTCATGAAGAGGGAGAAGTTCGTCCGGTTTTTTCTATTTACTGAGGGTAGCACAATAGAATTCCGAGTCGATCGTTGCGCCATGAGAGAAAACATCAAACACAATAACCCCTTCAAAATCTCAGAAGACCGTCGCCATGACTTTATCGGCTGAAGATGCGGCTTGGAACATTTCTTCGAAGGAGAGATTGTGTGGCGCCACTACATGGATTGCCGTTTTGTTTCCGGTTCGCAATTATGAACCCATGTTTCATCACCCATGACGATGTTCGACAAAGAATTGTCACAGTCAGTCTCCAAACAAGCAAGCAATTCCGCACAGACGGTCCTTCGTTGCTCTTTATGTTCTCTTGTTGGGTGGCGAGGAACCCCGCACACCTGGCGGAAGAGCGCGTCAACACTACCAACAGAGACGTCTAGTTGTGCAGCGAGCTGTTTGCTTGTGATCTGTTGATCACTTCGAATGGGAATTTTTGTATGTCCCTCCTTCTGATTAGAGGTTTGAGGGACTTCGGACGACACTTACCGTATATAATAGAATGGAATATCTGCAGCCATCCTTACGGTGTTATTTATTATATGATTACCAGTTTCGGTGCTTCAGTGCACCATCTTCAGGCCTTAACGGACGCTGAACAGGTTAAGTGCAATCGCATATACTATTCATCAATGCCCAACATCTATGAACTGGTTTTTGCAGACACCTGTAACAACGATGTTGCGTCCCCAATCATCAGTTACTAACTAACTGGTAGTTGATGGGTGGAGACACAACATCGCTGTTTCAGGCAGCCTGTGAAAACCAGTTCATAGATGTTGGGGACTGATGAATAGTATATACGATTGCAGCTAACCTCATCCGCGTCCGTTAAGGCCTGAAGATGGTGCACTGAGGTAACGAAACTGGTAGCCATATAATGGATAATATCCTGAGGACGGCTGCAGGTGTTGTGTTTTATTACATTGAATGAAAGTGTCCACACGTTCCAAAATTGCAGGAGTTACAGATGAGTGCAGCCGGTTGGCACTTAGGAGATTGGTACATATGGCTGTAAGCACTATGGAACTCAACATCTGAGGCCATCAGGTCCCTAGACCTAGAACTACTTAAACCTAACTAACCTGAGGACATCACACACATCCATGCCCGGGGCAGGATTCGAACCTGCGATCGGAGCAGCCGCGTGGTTCCGGACTGAAGCGCTTAGAACCGCTCGGCCACAGCGGCCGGCTAGGGCAGATTCGAGCGACCTTGTTCCGATGACGAAAGACGACTCACCTAACGACTCAGCGAGCTTTTGTTCACTGCCAGGTCTTCGTAGACATTCCGAAAGCGCCTACGAGTATCTTCAGTCTCTATTTTTCCGCCAAAAGAAACCCTCTTGACAGTGCTCTGCTTGGAAGGGATCTTTGTAAAAGATCTTGGAGGTTATGCACAGCGCCGCCACGTACCAGAGCTTCACGAAACTATTCCACGATGTCCCATAACAAATTACTCGTTTCTTCAGCCTAAGCTGGCCGAGAAAAGTTGCATTACTTATTGAACGCAACTGGTAATTCAGCCACGCTTTCCGTTTAGGATACATCAGGTAATTGTGAATCGCTAGCGAGCGGCCAAAGCGTCAGCACGGAGACTAGAAAGTTCAGGTGCGAGGACGTCTGGTCTGTTTTTCTCTGAAGGCGGCACTTCGAACGAGCGTCACGCGTCGGCATACCGCAGACCGTTCTGAATGAATATGCAAGCAGTTAGCGGGCCTACAGCAGCTACCGCATCTTCGAACGGCAGGGGGCAGCTGCTATGTGCTTCGCGAGAGCGAGAGGTGAGGTCACCGTGCAGGGCAACGGCACTTTGGCAGCCCCAAGTAAAAGCGCAGCCATCCGCCTCGAAGAAACTGCAGCGAGAGATCAACTGTACATTCACGATTTTGTTACTTAAGCGCTGCAGCGTAGCTGAAACTGGTCTTCCTATCTAATTCAGCTCTTTTCCCGTTCATGTATATCTTGGCAGAAGGTTAAAAAGGGGTGACAGAGGGATGGTAGATAATGATAAATTGTTGCGTGCCACGAACAGTTCACGTGTTTTACCACGAGGACGCATCCGAATACTCCAGTATCTCTTCAATTTAGGTTTCAGTCTGGAAACTACGAGTAATCAGCCCAGTAAAACTAAATTAAAATAATTTAATTTCTGTAACTCCACTCATAAGTGTTTTGCAGAACAATATTCAAGAACAAATCTTCTATGAGGACAGAAGCACCCAATACACAAGGGCACTAAATAAGGAAGTACACAAACTTTTGTGAAAACTATAATACCGATGTAGAATGGTCTACATCAATCCAAATTCAGAGGATTCCTATAGTACCGTATTACAGGTAAGTGTAAAAGCTTGCAAGAGATATAGACAAACCAACGCTCTCTCTTGCGTGACCAGAGTGGTCAACAATACTTCAGATCCCCTCAATGATGAGCTAGCAGACTAGGTGTAAATTAAGATGCCAGCGCCATTAAGAGTCATCGACATCAAATGATCCCATATCAGCGCGTGTGTGATGCGAAAGAGAGTAGGAAGATCGGGCTCCTGAAATGTATTACTCACAGCGAGACATTTGTTTGGTACCAGAGATGCTGCAACGACTGTGATGCGTGCGCTGTACGAAGTGACGAGGGAGTAAAATGACTAAGGAGCTATGTAATGTGATCGTAGCACTGGATGATCGCCACATTGTTGGTGCTGCCACAGCTGCGTCCACAGTGCTGTTACGAAGCTGGAGCACTCCAACGGCTGTGGACCTGGCTGCGTCAGTGATTAAACGTGGTCTGCTGTGGAATGGACTGCCAAGTGACGTGTCTTACTCCACCAGAATCCACTATCCAGAAACCGCCAGTGGTATGCTACACACAGAACAACAACTGTGCAAAACCAATCATGCATTGCACCACAAAAAACAGCATGCCTAGCTCTCAAAGTATCACTACGAAGGCAGTCGGCAATTAAAATCAACGATACGAAAACAAAACCGAAGTTATAACTTGATATCTGGGAATACACAGCTATGTTGCTTCAACGAACACATACGACTAATCACGAACAAAACCGAAAGTATTCTTCTCAAATTAGCGACATTAAATTGGACACTGTACAGAGTACAACTTTCACACATAAGAATGTACCACTGTGCACTTTTTGAGTTGGTATTGAGCTTTTCAGCTAGTACATGTGTACATAGACTCGCTCTCGTCATGAACAGGATCATGAGTGTGCTACTTAGACTGTCTGGGACGTTCGGCACCACATCAGTCGATTCGCCGTATGTTGTGCTTGGAATATAACCGACTTATATAATCATCAGATATCGGGCTGAAATATACTGACTAAGGATGGATAGACCAGAGAAAGTGTTGCAGATCATTAGGTAGCACATAGAAAATAGATGATAACAAAAAACTTGGCGTGGGCACTTGGCAAAAAGAGGGGATCAAAAGTGGTAAGGACCGTCGAGCGGTTACGGACGCACCACGACAATCTCGGCCGAAGCATGGTTCATTTTGCGACTGGACGTGGCTCTTATTCCATGCCCTTGCGGCGCGTGTGATTTCTAGAAAACGATCAGTGCACATGGTTCAAATGGCTCTGAGCACTATGGGATTTAACATCTACGGTCATCAGTCCCCTAGAACATAGAACTACTTAAACCTAACTAACCTAAGGACATCACACACATCCATGCCCGAGGCAGGATTCGAACCTGCGACCGTAGCGGTCATGCGGTTCCAGACTGAAGCGCCTAGAACCGCACGGCCACATCGGCTGGCTCAGTGCACATGACGGAAATTTTTCTCCCCAGAGCGCTTCCTTTTGAAGCGCACTGGATACAGGCGCTTACATAACAACATAGAACACACAGCAGAAACTACAGTATACAAAGCACTGAGGAACCCAGATACATGGACAGAACGGAATGCAATTGCTAACAACATTTCGAAAGCAGTACAAGAAACATACAGGGTGTTTCAGAAGTGGTGGTCAATATTCGGGGATATGACAGGAATGATGATTCCAAATTAGAAATTCAAGTAAACATGGGCTCTTAAACGCATAACGTAGGAGCTATGAACAATTCTTGATCTTCGATACTGTGAAACAAATCTCTTCTACTGCAAGCTCACTGCTTTCCATATTTTGGGAAGTGATAGTATGGACCAAAACAAGAAAAAAATGTCCAGTAAACGTGCACTCTAGAACGCATACCTTAAAAATTACGAGCACTTGTTAATTAAAAGAGTTGTGTTTCAAAGTAGCGAAGATGATCAAGTGCTCATAACTTTTAAGGTATGCAGTTTAGAGCACATGTTTACTGGACATTTTTTTCTTGTTTTGGTCCATACTGTCACTTCCCAAAATAAAGAAAGCAGTGAGCTTGCAGTATAAGAGATCTGTGTCACAGTATCGAAGATCAATAGCCGAGCGGGATTAGCCGAGCGGTCTGAAACACCCTGTATAAAGCGACTCATCAATAGAAGAAGTGCGGAGACAAAGACAGACCGACATAGACAGTTCGAGTAGCTCCAGCACTGATAATAAAACGAGTGACAGTGGCAACATTACTATAACATAGACACACAAAACGCATGTAACATGAAACACATTAACATCACAACAAGGAACATGAACATTAGTCGAAGATCTCAGAGTGTATATCGTTATGCATGAATGTAATTAAAAGCAGAAGTAATTAGAATAGTCAGTGGATAGACATTATTCTCGAATCCACGTTAAACCTGTACACATCATTATGAGATTTTCACTCTGCAGCGGAGTGTGCGCTGATATGAAACTTCCTGGCAGATTAAAACTGTGTGCCCGACCGAGACTCGAACTCGGGACCTTTGCCTTTAGCGGGCAAGTGCTCCACCATCTGAGCTACCGAAGCACGACTCACGCCCGGTACTCACAGCTTTACTTCTGCCAGTATCTCGTCTCCTACCTTCCAAACTTTACAGAAGCTCTCCTGCGAACCTTGCAGAACTAGCACTCCTGAAAGAAAGGATATAGCGGAGACATGGCTTAGCCACAGCCTGGGGGATGTTTCCAGGATGAGATTTTCACTCTGCAGCGGAGTGTGCGCTGATATGAAACTTCCTGGCAGATTAAAACTGTGTGCCCGACCGAGACTCGAAGTCGGGACCTTTGCCTTTAGCGGGCAAGTGCTCCACCATCTGAGCTACCGAAGCACGACTCACGCCCGGTACTCACAGCTTTACTTCTGCCAGTATCTCGTCTCCTACCTTCCAAACTTTACAGAAGCTCTCCTGCGAACCTTGCAGAACTAGCAGAGTGAAAATCTCATTCTGGAAACATCCCCCAGGCTGTGGCTAAGCCATGTCTCCGCAATATCCTTTCTTTCAGGAGTGCTAGTTCTGCAAGGTTCGCAGGAGAGCTTCTGTAAAGTTTGGAAGGTAGGAGACGAGATACTGGCAGAAGTAAAGCTGTGAGTACCGGGCGTGAGTCGTGCTTCGGTAGCTCAGATGGTAGAGCACTTGCCCGAGAAAGGCAAAGGTCCCGAGTTCGAGTCTCGGTCGGGCACACAGTTTTAATCTGCCCGGAAGTTTCTGTACACATCATTGTTAGGCAGTAATATAAATGAACGCATCGTTGGAAATGTAATAATATAAATATCAGTGTACTCACTCCAGGTGTATCGCTCCATTAGTAAACAGAGACAATGCACTACTACACTGGTGGACAGCAGTTGTCTACAACTGAAGAGCGTAATAAGCCCTCTAACAACTGAATATCGTAATACGGCATCTAACAACTGAAGAGCATAATACGGCCTCTATCGGTTTAAATAATCCTCATAGGAAAAAATGACATTAGGGACAAATATTTGTTTTAATGTCCCCTACAACCTCCCAGGGTTTGTCGGTTTAAATACTTTTCACCCTGTATACAAAATTACCAATTGCAGTACTCAAAGAAACTATTTGTATTATACAGTTATCTTTTCACAAGATTAATAATTAGATTAGTTTTGGCTTTTTATTACTTTCTACAGCCACGTAAGATCTGTATATAACTTAATTAGATTACATCGTTGCAGGACTCTTTAATCACCTCCGACGTTACCTGAATGACACCATTGCAGGACGTTGGATTGGAAGAGGAGGAGCAGAAGACGAACTTCATCGCCAGTGGTCTTACAGGTCTCCATACTTCACAACTTGTGACTTTTATCTGTGGAGTTACGTAAAAGCGTTATTATCCCCCATATGCTTGACACTCTTGGAAGCCTGCGGCATCGCATTGTTGAAGCTGTGATTTCGGTAACGAGAGATCAGTTTCTTCGTGTGTGGCAGGAAATGGGCCACCGTTTTGATATTTGTTATGTAACACATGTTACATTGAATGAATAAATAGTTGAACTTTTTTCTTTCCAGGAACGTCGGAATTCTGTTTCGGTCTTTTGTAATTTGGAAGCAATAAATGTTTGAAATCTGTTCCTTCTTTTTGAATAGCCCTGTATTTGATTAGATCGGCATGGATTGAACGAATCGGGCTTTCCCGAGGAGTAGTATTCATACGCATTATACTAACATGGGCAGCGCTACACGGGAACGCTGGACTTGAAGTTCAGCACCAAGTCCTCTTTACCTACTGTTTCCTTTCTTCTTTCTGTTCTTTTCCTAAAATATGCCATAAATTTATAATTCCCTACTTCCACATTAGAGTATCTTCCTTTAAAAATAAATATAATTGCTATAAATAAATAAAAGGTAATCCCCAGACCAGACAAAAGAACTCCATGCAGCCCCACCTCCACGTGGTACTACAGCGGCCTCAACTGCGAAGCATAATTGTGCTGCTCCGTGTGTCCACAAGATCTCGCTAAGAGTCTGTGTGGAGCACAATGCCCTGCATAAAGTAGTAACATGGTAGGCCTTAGTATTGTCCAGAAGTTATAACGGCCTCAGACTGCAATGTATGTATGTACGCTGCCGCTGACGCACTGAGTAGCAAAGTGCCCACTTCAGCCTGTCCTACAGTGTTTTAGAGTCCCTCTTGTAAGGTTAGCAAAGTGTCGTGATTAGTGTCGAACAGCGATGAGTAACACTGCTTCCGTTGCTGCCACGTTCGGCTGGAATGTCGGCAACCTAACGTGTTTGGGATAAAGTTGCTCTACAACTTGTCCGCTGAGGCCCTTGATGCTGGGTGGACTTGGAAAGCTTATAATCGCCTTGCAGAATGTTATTAAATGATCAGTTACAATTCTGAAACAAGTTGACACTGATTTTCAGCCAATTTTCAAGTACGGTTCCCTGATAACGCAATCTCACTCGTTAGTTCTAACGACGATGTTAATACTTTTGCAAGCACAACAGGGAATTTAATCTAAAATTTTATAAAATAAACATTTTCATAGGTTTTTACCAATAATGGTATTACATCAATGCACCACTGTGCAAAGAGTTTCACAATGTAGATAAAACCAGTGCCAAAAAATGTATTTGCCACCTGTACACAATACAAGCATTCGGAATAAGAACTTTCAGCTCCTGACAAACAATGACAAAAATTTTGTTGAGTAGAATGATCTGATAATATTATTGATCCGAACTGCGAGCATCAGCAAACTGCGACTCGTAACTTGCCTGAAACCAGTAAATGCTATCAAAGACAGCAGGATAATGAATGGTGAAGTAGAGCAGATGTATTTCTTAGTATGATGAAACAATAAAGCGGAGATCAGGTACTATGAGGAAACGCAGTACTGTTGCAAGCATATAAAGCCACGTGATTTACATTAGACAAAGGAAACCGTTTAATGTAATGAATAGACGATCGACTAATTTTGCTAGAAAGAAATTCTAACGTTCACAAAACCTGAACACGATACGGTCATTCTTACTAGATGATTATAGCTGGTTTCAAATACCACATACAAATCATCAATAATGTCTGTATACAGCATGATCAGGAAATAATAAAATAAAATAGAGTTTAATTGTCTCCAGTGTCCAAGGATACGATAATCTCAGATGGATATTGCCACCTACTTGGTGTAATCACAGAGAAAACCTGGTTTTCATTAAAATTCAGATAGACATCCGATAAGAGAATGCACTTTGTAAAACATCACTTAACATGGTCTGCAAAAACAGAAAGTGATACGCGCGAAATCCTCTGATTAAGCCAAAAGCATGTAGTGATCCCACACCAGTATGTGATACAGCGTCTTGAAATCGCAGATCTGCATCGTCCAGCTGCAGACTACGAATAGAACATGTGTACCACACCAAAGCAGGCCCAGGCTGCCTTCTAGTTCAACCACGCTGTGATTCGATTTTTAGCGGTATGGCCTCTGAATGGCTCTCGCAGGGCAAGGACTTGGAGCTAAGCGAAACCACCACGCGAGCTTGCTCATCGGTCTTAACGGGAGGCGACCAGGGTAATGATGTATGGCCAGTGATATTTGTATTACCTAGAGGTTAAACTCCAGCCCCGTGCCGGCCAAAGAAGCTCGTACTTCGTCTCTCGCCAAAGTACAACATTGCTGCCACAAAATGTCATAAGAACACAAAACTAAAATAATTTTCAATTCTCTTCCGACGTCAGCCTATTACATCGCATGTTGACATAAGGTTCAAAACCGGAGATAAGTAAATAATTCTTAATCACTTAGTGACTGATCTATTTTTTTTTTCCTGACAACATGGCCGATGATAGTGCACGCAGACTGCCGAAATTATATGCACGGAAACTAATGTTCTACATCCAAGTATTACAGAGATCACTTGGCCTGGCAGATTGTGGCTCTTTGGCACGAAAATAGAAGACAAGCGCGTGGCGTGCTTGCACGCTCAATTAAAAGGTGTCGGTGCAGAGTAGTGGACGCCTTTCAGTTTGTACAGAAACAGCTCGGAGGGAGATTCTCAAGGAAAAGACTCAGGTCCTCTTTGTTTCCGTGAAACTTCGTTTAGAGACTCGTACCGATGCACGTTGGTGCTTCACATCGTTGAACTCCCGAAGTTAGAGTTTATGAACTGCTCTATTAATCCTATTAACTTGTGTATTTTTACATACCTAATGTGTGACATGGGACTGAGTTGATCCCTTATGAAGTTACCTGTTAAGAATGAATTATAGATAATAGCACTACTAATCTACAGACACGGATATAGTGTTAGAAGGGAAAAAAGTCATCTATTACACGCCATTACTCTGGCACCACTTACCAAGTGCAAGTAAACATCAAAATAAACTTCTAAAAATTAAAATAAAATCAGAATGAGATTTTCACTCTGCAGCGGAGTGTGCGCTGATATGAAACTTCCTGGCAGATTAAAACTGTGTGCCGGACCGATACTCGAACTCGGGACGTTTGCCTTTCGCGGGCAAAGCTGTGAGGACGGGGCGTGAGTCGTGCTTGGGTAGCTCAGTTGGTAGAGCACTTGCCCGCGAAAGGCAAAGGTCCCGAGTTCGAGTCTCGGTCCGGCACACAGTTTTAATCTGCCAGGAAGTTTCAAAATAAAGTCATCTTGCAAGTATTAAGTTTCCGACAAGCATCCCAGCATTGTAGAGGATGACGGAAGGAACAAAAGGACAAGAAAGATCGATGTACGTCAACTAATAACGTTGACATTACAGAGCACCGAAAATAAGGGGAGAAAGGCCCATCAGTACCATCCCGAGCAGCACCAGAGCACAATGTTCCCAATTTCCAAGGTTAACAAACCTAAATTTCTACATACATCACTTTACATTGTCGAAAACAGTTGGGATAACATACACCAGTGACTGCTCTTAAGGATGGGGTTGGGATGTGAAAATAATGGAAATTTATTTGTGTCGAGTCCACAGTTTTCTGATGACTTATAACCACTAGTGGTTGGAGTGGGCGCTAAGAAGAGGTTCAAATGGCTCTGAGCACTATGGGACTTAACTTCTAAGGTCATCAGTCCCCTAGAATTTAGAACTACTTAAACCTAACTAACCTAAGGACATCACACACATCCATGCCCGAGGCAGGATTCGAGCCTGAGACCATAGCGGTCGCGCGGTTCCTGACTGAAGCGCCTAGAAACGGCTAAGACGAGGTCACAAGGTGGTCGTAGGAAGGTGTGACATATAGTGCATGGAGCAGTGATATACAGGGTGTAAATATTAAGTTGACAAACCAGAATAACTCGAAAAATAAGCTTCACACGAAAAAATGTGTGGAATCCAAAGGTGATTATTTTCGAGGGGTACATCTGGTGGTGCTAAAATTAGCCCGCCACCCCAGCCCCCTGAGGGTGGGGTGGAATGCAACTTTAAAATTGCGAATGAGAACTCCCATTTTTTATTGCAGAATCAGATTCTACATAAAAAACCTACGTACATTTTGGCTTAAACATTTGTTTTGATTCTTGGTAGTTGGTGCTGTAATTAAAAAAAAATCCATGTACTCATTTTTGCGTGAAAGTGGTAACTCTAATTCCTCTCTCTCTCAAACCCCACCCAACAGGGAGAGAGGGAGACTTTTAGTTTTAGCGAATCAAAATTTACGAATTAATAAGTTATTTTAATTTATCCGTAACCATTTTCCACGCAGAAATGAGAACATGGGTTTTCTTGAATTACAGCGCCTTTGCGGAAAATGTTGCCATACTTTCTGATAGCCCAACAAATGGAACCATAAAAATCAGTTTCCTTGGACAGATATTGAAGAGACAGGGTTAATGGATATACAGATTAAAAGGAAATATGACGAATGTAAACCATTCTCCAAGATGACTAATAACAGAAACAGATCGCATAGAGAAGTGAAAGTATTAAAATATTTGGAAAACACAAATAATGGTGCAGACAAATTTGCCTCATTAGACCAACAACACCGAAGTTGCAAAACAGCTCTTGTTAATTAGTGTCAGGAATCGCTCAAAAGCCGCGCGGGGTAGCCGCATGGTCTTGGGCGTCTTGTCACGGTCCGCGCGGCTCCCCAGTCGGAGGTTCGAGTCCTCCCTCGGGCATGGGTGTGTGTGTTGTCCATAGCGTAAATTAGTTTAGATTAAGTAGTGTGTAAGCTTATGGACCGATGACCTAAGCCGTTTGCTCCCATAAGATCTGACCACAAATTTACAAAAAAATTGCTCAAGGACTTCGGCTAGCTGGTAACTTAAACTGCAGTCATATCTGTGTGTATGTGTGTCTGTGTGCGTGTTTCTTGGTTAGAGGCGCTCAACGATGAGGTTACCAGCGCCCTTACAAAATTAGTAGAAACGAATGTGGTTAAAACGCAGAAAATGCGAGAAAAGAGACGAACTATACTACCTAACAAAATAGTGAAACACCCAGAAGACACGGTTTTTAAGACTGTATGTGAAGGTCACTCTAAGGAACTACTGCAAGGATTTCGGTACGGTTTTCACTGCTAGCAAGACTGATTCACGATGAAGGTCCATATACTTAATTTACTACGACTACCAGGCAAGTCGTCCGGCAAAAGAGACCTGGCGCTGTCCGTGCCAAGCAGGGGCGGGCCGCTAGTTAATTATGTCTCATTGTCGGCATTCAGATGATTTACCACCTAACAACTTTTGCTCCCTTACATCGAACAAAAAAGATTATACAGCGATATTCACCACTTATTATAGTTGTTGAATTGCTCCAAAACCATGTTTTTGGCCACCGAGATCAAAGTGCAAAAACAGCTGTTTCCATAACTGGTTCAATCGCGTGCAAAAGTACGTAGATGTTAAAGGCGAATATTTTGCGAAACACAAAAAAGCAATTTTTACCATAAAATGTTTTTCTTTTGTCGTTTTTATTAAAATTTAAAAGGAGGCTCACGTACCGTTATTGGCGGTTGTGGTTGAAAAGTGGTAAAAAATGTTGTTGCGCAAGAAAGAATGAAATCGAACGGGCTTGGTGCAGTAACCTTAGTGATACATTTTCAGTCAGAAAAACACTGTATGTTGCAAATGCCAGCAGAATACTTTAATTATGCATTATGTCTCTTTGAGGAATCATCAGAATTTCTACATGGAAAAAATGAACAGAAACAGATGAGAGGTAGGCCTGTTGCCCTATGCAGAGTGTGAAGGTGGCAAAAAAAATTTAAGTGCAACATAGAAAACCAAAACGAAGGGTGACTTCCGTCTGGGAGTTGTGGGTAACGCATCAGTCAGAAATAGGAAAAATTTTGGTATGCACCTAGAATGCTAGACCAAACAATTTTGAAAAAAATTTAAAACTGTTGCCCAAAGTAGCAATGAAAAGTAAAATTCCTAAGGGAACCACACAAAAGACGACGATTATTATCGTCGGAGATAGCATGCACCAATGATAAGATAGGGTCACACTTATGATCTTGAAACACATATATTGCAATACAAATTGTGGAGAACGTAACACCGCGCGCACGCTATGTAAGACTGACAGGCAGGAAGTTGCCGACGCAGAGCACGGAAGTTCTACGAGGCAGCGTTCTCATGTTTGAAAGTACAATAATTGAGAATAAAGTAAAACGTGTAGTGATAAGTACAGGCAATGAAAATAAAAAATAGATTTAAAATTTTGATGGAAGTATATAACAAATACAACCGCAATTAAAGAAGGAATAAAATTTAGCATCTGGCGTAATCTGTTGGCATCAAGAATAAAGACAAGATGTATGTAAGAAATATATAGACATTATAACTACTATGCAAAATAGACATATATTATGTAAAAAGTTATGTAAGCCAAAAGCAAAATATAAGATACAGAAATGAGTTACCATCTTGAAAAGGGGAGTTATAAGCATGCCGTCTTGAAAAGGGGAGTACAAACAATACTTTTTTGATAGATTGCCGTCTTTGAATCATCAAACGTCATTAAGACTTAAACTTTAGCTACATGAGACTCTTTCACAATCTCCAGTTCCGCAAGAAAAGACAATTTTTGCCTCTTGAGCGCAATGCAAAATCTGGAGCATTTCTAATAGAGGCTCTGCGTACCCTCTCAATTTTGAACGCTCGGCGAACGAGCAATTACTTTTAATTGCACCATTTTTAGTGAGCATATGCTCCTGAAACCTCATTTTCAACGTACGGCCAATCTGTCCAAGCTGTTCTATACTGAAGAGCCAAAGAAACTGCTACACCTGCCGCAACACGACATGGCAAGGACTCGATTAACGTCTGAAGTAGTGCTAGAGGGAACTGACACCATGAATCCTGCCGGGCTGTCCATAAAACCGTATGAGTACGAGGGGGTGGAGAGCTCTTCTAAACAGTACGTTGCAAGGCATCCCAGATATGCTCAATAATGTTCGTGTCTGGGGAGTCTGGTTGCCAGAGGAAGTGTTTAAACTCAGAAGAATGTATCCTGCAGCCACTCTGTAGAAATTCTGGGCGTTTGGGGTGTTGCATTGTCCTTCTGGAATTGCCCAAGTCCATCGGAATGCAGAATGGATCCGAATGGATGCAGGTTATCAGACAGGACGCTTATATACGTGTCACCTGTCAGAATCGTATCTAGACGTATCAGGGGTCCCATTTCACTCCAACTGCACACGCCCCACACCATTACAGAGCCTCCACCAGCTTGAATAGTCCCCTGCTGACATGCAGGGTCCACGGATTCATGAGGTTGTCTCCATACCCGTACACGTACATCCGCTCGATACAATTTGAAACGAGACTCGTCCGACCAGGCAACATATTTCTAGTCACCAAAAGCCAGATTTCAGTGTTGGCGAGCCCAGGCGAGACGTCCAGTCATCAAGGGTACATGAGTGGGCCCATATCGATGATGTTTCGTTGAATGGTTCGCACGCTGACACTTGTTGACAGTCCAGCACTGAAATCTGCGGCAATTTGCGGAAGGGTTGCACTTCTGTCACGTTGAACGATTCTCTGCAGTCGTCGATGGTGCCGTTCTTGCAGGATCTATTTTCCAACCGCAGCGATGTCGGAGATCTGATATTTTACCGGATTCCTGATATTCACGGTATACTCGTGAAATGGTCGTACGGGAAAATCCCCACTTCATCGCTACCTCGGAGATGCTGTGTCCCATCGCTCGTGCGCCGACTATAATACCACGTTCAAAGTTACCTAAATCTTGATAACCTGCCATTGTAGCAGCAGTAATTGATCTAACAACTGCGCCAGACACTTGTATTATGTAAGCGTTGCCGACCGCAGCGCCGTATTCTGCCTGTTTACATATCTCTGTATTTGAATACGCATGCCTCTACCAGTTTCTTTGGCGCTTCAGTGTAATATATTAGTGCATGTGTTCAACAAAATAAACTTCAAGCAGTGAACAATGTGGAGATGAAGAAGAGAACAGGTGGCTGCGGTGGAAGTGAAGCAGAGCGATGGTGAAGTGGCGCCTCACCGCTGCGCCATCTGGCTAACTGTGTGGTTCGCTTCTCATCGCACCCACGGAATGTCATCACGCGCCGCACTGTTTGCGAATTCCGCCGCCCGCCGTGCCCTTTCTTCGCACTGGCAGGCATTCGCAGGGCGGCGTCCGCGCAACAACTATGCGGAAGACAGCGCCGCCGCTCGTCACTCGGTTTCCCCCTCAGTCGCAGAAAGCACGCGGCCCACCCCTGAGTGATGGGCTCGACGGCGTCGCCTCATTAGCGCTGCTCGCGGCAGGTGGGCCGGCCTGGATTAACAGCCTTGCTGGTCCCTACATAATGCTCGACCGTGCCGCGCCACTAACAAGCGCAGGCGGCGGCAACGGTCCCGCGCTGACGCGGGTCAGTTAGCCGGCACTGCGCGACGCGCGTAACTCGCCTTTGGCCTACCTGGCAGCCGACAACCGGGGGCCCCCCGAGGTAGACCTCGTTTCGGAGGTCTCGCGGGTGACCTCCAATCCGCGAATGTGACACTGATCCGAGCCCGCACCCGTCCAGATCTCGACGGCGAACGGCACGTGCTTCGCGGCGTTGCAACGGCCTCGCTTCACGGAGTGTCCACGCTGTTTCGAGAAGATTCTCTCTTCCCATGCCCTCGTCAAGTGAGAATTGGAGAAAATTTGTTTTCGCAGCAGGGTAGTGGATCTGCTATCAAGCTTAATAGTGCGAGAGTACACTGCCAAAACAAATAGTTCAAATGGCTCTGAGCAGTATAGGACTTAACATCTGAGGGCATCAGTCCCCTAGAACTTAGAACTACTGAAACCTAACTAACCTAAGGACATCACACACGTCCATGCCCGAGGCAGGATTCGAACCTGCGACCGTAGCGGTCACGCGGTTCGAGACTGAAGCGCCTAGAACCGCTCGGCCACACCTCTCAAGCAGTACGTAAAAGGCGGACAAGTAAAGCAGGCTACACAACTAACGCTCTCACTTTTAATAATGGTGTAAACTGCTTCAGACATTTCTTAGGGGCATATATACTGACGTGATAAAAGTCATGGGGTAGCGATGTGCACATATGGAGATGGCGGTAGTATAGCGTACAAAAGGTATAAAAGGGCAATGCACTGGCGGACCTGTCATTTGTACGAGTACTCAGATGATTCGTGTGAAAAGGTTTCCGACGTAATTATGACCGCACGACAGGAATTAACAGACAATGAATGGCAGTTGGAGCTAGACATATGGGACATCCGATTTCGGATATCGTTAGGGACATCATTATTCCGATATCCACAGAGCCAAGAGTGTGCAGAGAGTACCAAATTCCAGGCGTTCAGTTAATGACTAGAGCGGCGGCGTTTGCATAGGTGCGTCAGTGCTAACAAATAACGAACACTGCGTGAAATAACAGCAGAATCAATGTCGGACGAACACTGCGTGAAATAACAGCAGAATCAATGTCGGACGTACGCCGAAGTTATCCTTTAGGACAGTGAGGCGAAATTTGGCGTTAATAGGCTATGGCAGCAGACAACCGACGCAAACAGCACGACATCGCCTCTCCTGGGCTCGTGACCTTATCGGTTGGACTCTAGACGATTGGAAAACGGTGGACTGGTCAGACGAGTCCTGATTTCAGTTGGTAAGAATTGATGCTAGGGTTCGAGCGTGGTGCAGACTGCAGGAAGTCATGGATCCAAGTTGTAAATAAGGCACTATGCAAGCTGGTGCTGATAATGGTATGGGCTGTGTTTACATAGGACTCGGTCCTCTGATCCAGATGAATCGATCTTTGACTGGAAATGGTTATGCTCAGCTCCATGGAGACCATTTGCAGCCATTCATGCACTCTGTTCCTAGACAACGATGGCATTTTTATGGATGGCAGTGGGCCATGTCAGTGGGCCACAGTTGTTCACGACTGGTTCGAAGAATTTTCTGGACAGTTCGAGCGAATGATTTGGCCACCCAGATCGCCCGACAAGAATCCCATCGAACATTTATAGGACGTAACGTCGAGGTCATTTCACTCATGAAGTCCTGCTTCGGTAACACATTCTCAGTTATCGACGGCTGTAGAGGCGGCATGGTTCAATATTTCTGTAGGGGAATTCCAAAGACTTGTTGAGTGCATGCCATGCCGAGTTTTGCACCAGCCCCTAGCAATAGGATGTCTGACACGATATTAGAATGTACCTTATGACTGTTGTCACATCAGTGTCTCCTACTGTTGTGTATACATAGATCGACAGTTAGGGGAGGTAGGTTATGATTTTAAACAGAACTGGATTGGATCCAATAAATTTATCTTGAACATTAGTTTTGTGCATCAAAGCACAGTATTCGCACTTTACAATATCCACACCTATTCGCACATTCAGCATCATTACATTATACACAACATGCAAGAACTGCTTTAGTAGCTGTATGTAGTACCTTCTAAGAAAGAAATCATAGTACGTAAAAATCGCAGTGGGGTGAACTGTTTTCTCCCACATTGCTATTGTTTTAGCCCTTTACTTGAATGTTTGTTCGTCGTGTATGACACCGCGCCATCTAAGCGCTGAATCTTCACGCTGTCACAAAAGGATACCATCATGGAACATATGTTTGTGACACCTGGACTCTGTGACATGATCATTTTATCTAAAACAGTTCCTGATTTTATCTTGGGTTTCATCTAAAATCGATTAATTCTTTTAATATTACACCTCTAGCCATTAGTTGCAAGTGATGAGCCCATATGTGATCGAAAGCCGCCTAATGGGATCTTTCACACTTTTGTAACTCGATTGACTGCAGTTTCTTCCCGTAGGCATTGTTAATTCTTGTTGTTCCTATAGATGAAGGCACATGACCACCACTTGTTGTGGCAGCGCGTTCAAGCTGTTGTCAATAGCATCTCCTACTTGATAGTGTGACAGTCACACCATTATTATCGTGCTCGTCCGAATTTTTTTTTTAACTGGACGTGCATCGATAATAGTGATTGTTTGTAAATGATTTTTCCATTTCGTCTTCATGCAAATCGTCTAACATGACCGACTCACGATATCATCTTTATGTTTCTCAGCACTAGCAGCACACAGAGCTTTTGTCATACTATAAAACAAAGGCACCACGCTGTATCGTCCCCTGTCAGCGATGTTGATAGGACAGTGTGCCCCTAGTTCGGCAGAAAAGTTGCGGTTTAACTTTTGTTGAGACGGAGCACAAGGCACGATAGGATAAGCCTAATTTTAAAATAAAGCATCCAGACAGTCATGTTAATGAGGTTAGGGAAAACCAGGAAACCTTAAGTCTGGGTACCCGGACTAAGCTTTGACAACATTCCCCCCGATAGCGACACCAAGCGCCTTTAGTTCTCTCCATACCATGCCGATGTTTTTCTGCTGAAAGAAAGTGGAGAATCAACAACTTTGGTTCAAATGGTTCAAATGGCTCTGAGCACTATGGAACTTAACTTCTGAGATCATCAGTCCCCTTGAACTTAGAACTATTTAAACCTAACCTAAGGACATCACGCACATCCATGCCCGAGGCAGGATTCGAACCTGCGACCGTAGCGGTCGCGCGGTACGAGACTGAAGCGCCTAGAGCCGCTCGGCCACTCCGTCCGGCCTATCAACAACTTTGTGGACGGAAAGACACACACCGTGCGTCCAATTTGCATGTCCTCTAGCCTTTCGTAAACACTTTCTCCTGTGACACTGGGTATGTTATAATAATTCATTCATCGTGTAACTTATGTGCTACTTTTCGAAAGACATCGAACAGACTTTACTTGCCTATACAGGTGATCCATAGCTACTCACAATGGTTACACACATTCATTTTAGTGTACTGCGTACTGCGTCTATTTGTTCAATTAAGCCGGCCGGTGTGGCCTTGCGGTTCTAGCGCTTCAGTTTTGAACCGCGTGACCGCTACGGTCGCAGGTTCGAATCCTGCCTCGGGCATGGATGTGTGTGATGTCCTTAGGTTAGTTAGGTTTAATTAGTTCTAAGTTCTAGGCGACTGATGACCTCAGCAGTTAAGTCGCATAGTGCTCAGAGCCATTTGAACCATTTTTGTTCAATTAATTACATGAATTTATTGGAGTTGGACGCACACGTGTTAAATGGTTAAATGCACACGAAACTCCGCCCCCCTTCCCCCCCCCCCCCCCCCCCCACAAACACATTTCTAATCTTTGCATGTGACAATAGACAACATTGGCCCACAGATAAGTTAAAACAGTTTCAGTAGTTTCAGTCCCCCGATTTCGATCAATGTTTTTGGGATGTTTTCTTGACTATAGCCGCGCGGGGTAGCCGCGCGGTCTGGGGCGTCTTGTCACGGTTCGCGCGGCTCCCACCGTCGGAGGTTCGAGTCCTCCCTCGGGTATGGGTGTGTGTGTCGTCCTTAACGTAAGTTAGTTTAAGTTAGATTAAATAGTGTGTGAGCTTATGGACCGATGACCTCCAGTTTGGTCCCATAAGACCTTACCACAACTTTCCAATTTTCTTGAATATCTGGTGCATGACGGAACTGGAAATCTCCCCTCCAAAAACTCCGCCCCCTTTCCTCTCCACGCCCCCCCCCCCCCCCACGCACACACACACACATGCACACATATGCAATTCCAATTTTTGCATGTGACAATAGACAACATTGGCCCACAGATTTTTTGGAGGTTTTCTTGAATATCAGGTGCATGTCGGAACTGGAAATCCCCCCTCAATAATTCCATATTAAAAATCCCTCATAATACTACGAGTGTACTGAGAGATTTGGTTGAAAAGAACCGAGATCTACGACAATCCGTTCTGCTGCCATCAGTAGGAGAAACAAAGGCTCCTGTCCCCCAAGGATTTCGGGAGGTTTTGCGTTGTTATCAAGCAATCGCCGGAATTGAAAGTCCATTCTCAAATATTCCAATGGGGAATCTCCTCGCCCCGCACTGAGTTCGCTGTTACTTGATTCGGCTTAAAAGATAACAATTGCAGTTCGCTCTTTCCATTTGGATACGAAAGAGAGATGATGAAGGGCTGGTGTTTCTCGAGATCGGCTTTTTATATATCTGTGAAACATTCTTCGGGGACGAATAGTTGTTGCGCTCTCTACAGAGCCCTAAAGGAGGAGCACGCGTCATAGGATATCTGTTGCCTCTTTACAGTCAATCAGTGGCATGGCAACTCATTTTATTGGGCAACGACTTGTAGCCCTTCCAACTTCTTCCACTCACCAGCATAGCATTTAAGCATTGTTGCATTGATGGCCATTTACTTAAGAATGATGTCTGGGAAGGCTCTTATTCTAAATTATGCATTGGGACCCATCATTATCCTAGCTGCTAACACTTGACGGGTCACCAGAATTTTTCGGCTAGGTTCCAGCTTTTTTTCCTTTATTTACTACCAAACGTACGAGGAATATTTTTTTCTTTATTTACTACCAACCGTGCGAGGAATAAAAAAACTACTCAAGGAGGAGATCTAGACAGTAATGAGAAGAGATTACAAAAGCATCACTACGCTGCTTGATATTCACTAAGGAACAAGGTGATTTGCGCACACCTAGCTACAGTGGTGTACCTGGCTGTTGTTAGAACCAGACAGCCCTGACAAACAGTCCGCTCCAGCAGTACACGCAACGACGATACAGCAAATCACTTACGAGAAATCTGCTATAGTCAGTCTGTAGGTGCCGCACCATGTGAAGGACTTTAAGAGTTGGAGAAAGGCTCGGAACTAATATGACAGTATAAGGATATCAGCTGAGCCCTGTATTTAAAAAAAAGTACGCGTTACAGGATTTATGTAACTCAAGGAAAACTTAAATCTCGTAGCAGGACTGGTATCTGAATTCCTGTCCTTCTGAATAAGGTCCTAGAGTGAGAACCATTGCGCCACCTCGAACTGTTTCAACTTTTGTTTGATATTGTTGTACACAGTAAATCATTGTGTTGGAGGATAACCGTAATGCGACTGTTGGTAAGGAACAGTTCCACAACACTTACATAAATTGTTCAGACCCTTCTAGTGTTTCAGACACGCTTGTTACTCCGGAACCATGTCAAGACGGTTTAATGCTGTTGAACTGTATTCTCGAAAGCCACTGTAGTACATTCCAATGCTTCTTAAGCACGTACCAGTGACTTTGCAAATGAGCGTAAACTAATCTTTATGTGGCCCGAGAATCTGGGCTGCGTTGGAAAGGTGGCTTGTTTGTGAGTTGGGGAAGTCAACGAACGAGAACCCGAAACATAGGTTACGGTATGACCATGGTCTGTAGCGTAGCCCAAAGTCCACCATATTTAACGTTATTTTCGTAATGAAAACTAACACTGCAACACAAATTCAGAAAAATCTTCATGGCGTAAGTTACGTCTCCGGTTAACCGTGCTCATTATATACTCGTATATATATTGTATATCAAGCGTAAAAGATGCAAGGGGAGGAGCCACTACGTGACTGTTGTGGCGCTTCAGTCCGTAACCGCGCTGCTGCTATGGTCGCAGGTTCAAACCCTGCCTCGGGCATAGATGTGTGTGGTGTCCTTACGTTAGTTAGGTTTAGGTGGTTCTAAGTTTAGGGGACTGATGACCTCAGATGTTAAGTCCTATAGTGCTTCGAGCCATTTGAACCACTACGTAACTCTTAACGAAATAACAGCTGGTATGGAGAGAGAAAGAAACATAATAACATGCCCATAATACAATGGTGTGTCACTATTGTCGTGGACGCGAAGACATGGTCTGGATAAAAGCCACCATTAAAGCGAAAAAACCTTATCTAAGCAAGGGCGTCAGCTACAAAGGAATGATGTTCTACCGAGATAGCGAGAATATGTTCGACTTTTGTATGATGCAGCGGACATTGGGGCCTTTCTAAAGGGCAACAAAGACTGTTCCCAGAAAATCACCCCTCAGTACTGAGACACTGGAGTGTTAGCACATCAAGTGAACGGAGTAACCTGGGTAGTTTCCAGGTCTGAATCGCTTAGAGCACGTGTGGCATAAGCTCGGTAGGCGTTTTAAGGGAAGAATGCATCCTTCTAGTATCCATTCGTAAACTGCAAATCGAATTGCGAAATGGATGATACATCGCACCTACGCAACTTCTGAGCACCGTCGTTGGGAGTTTCCTAAACATGCTGAAGAAGTATGCCCTTGGTGGACATAATTCTTACAGATATTTTCATATGCTCGGAGTGATTCCATTTCTTGTTATCGTACGATATTACTGCTAGTTCAACTTTCTGTGTTTGGTATCCTGTGTTCTATCACGTTTAGGGAGTACCTGTCACGTAATGAACTCTAACATGCAGGAAAAACTGATATCTACTCTTGTTACACGAAAGACTGACAAGCGATGCAGTCTCTTGAGTGCTCGAAGAAACAGTAACTGAGCACTTCGCACAATATAACTGCGTGCGGCCGTAGTGGATTTCACTGACCGATCCATATCATGACACAGTGCGCAGACGCCTTCGTTAAGGATTCATGCCTGACGGAATAGTGGAGGTATTGCCTAAGAAATACGTACTTTAGTGTAGTACATCCTACGAACCAGAACCGATATAATTCTAATATTTAATTATTCGGAAGCTGTATAAGAATTCCATTTTTTTCGTCAGCAGAGTATCGATAGAAATTTTAACGAAAACACTGTTATGTCTGTGTCTTTGGATCGTCAGTCAGCTGTTGCTATACAACATCTGTGGATATTGTAGATTATCTGTGCTCCATTTGTGTTGATACCACGTCGTAGCTGTTGTAATCAGGCTACCTAATCTGCTTAACAAGCATGGTTCAGCCATGATGCGATGGTGAGCGCTAAGCAAATTTTAGTTATCTTTGGTAGCAATAGGTGCTCTCACATCATAAATCATTTCATGCTCCTAGAACCATCGAAAACTAAAAATTGTTCTGAAAAGTGCCTTCCTCCAAAAAAAAAAAAAAAAAAAAAAAAAAAAAAAAAAAAAAAAAAAAAAGATGGATCTACGAGACCAAAAACATCAGTACGTTTAGTAAAGTAAAAAGCTTTGCTGTGGGCTATGTGTTTCTTGTCATGGTATGTGTAGAATAGAATAGTATGTAACTTCTTAATGGTAAGAGAAGGCGCAGATCTTATCCTTTTTTTTTGCAGCCGAGCTTGCAAAGTATGGTTAGTTTAAGTCATAGATAACTACCACGTCCACATATTATGTTTACTCTGTTGGACGTTAAAAATTTAGCACCAGGAACAGGTTCCATTAAAACTAATATATGCGCCGCAGTCACCCAGAACTGTGAATATAGTAACAACAATGGCAGGAGTTTACTACATGCTGTGCCCATAGACAACAACAGACAAATGTGTCCTCATTAGTCTACTGCAATCCGTAGGTCGTTCGTAATAGCAAAGAGCTTGCAGCAACGAAGATGAACAAGTGCTCGTAGCTCTTAAGGTTTGCATGTTAGAAATAATATTTACTCGACTGCTTTTCATAGTTTGAGCCATACTACCACCTCTGAAAATATGGAATGTTTTTAACACTCTTTACATAGACGCACTTATATGACGTACAAAAAATTGTATTGCAGCAAACAATTTTGTTGGCTGTATCTACTTCGGTGCTTGCAGCAGGACATATTTGCACCTCATTGTTTCAAATATTATATTTCGCGTGTTCTAAAACTTCTGCTTCTGTATAGAAACAGTGATCAAATAAGAATGCGCTTAGGGTTTCACTAAAAAGTGTGAATGATGAAGTGGTTTTTCTTATATGGAAGACTATTTTAAATTTGTATCGAATTGTTTGAAATGGAACTTTTATAAGTCTGTGTCGTTACTGACCAATGTGGAATTTTCCTTTTTGCCTGATAACACGTTCATGGATATTGAACTTCTTATTTACGTATACTGTAGACAGGACAATATATCTAGTATATGGACAAGTTAGGAAATGTGCATTTTACTAGAACTAACGTAGTAATTTTACGCGCGTCCATCCTCGTAAGAAAACTCTGTGATGTGAGAGCCAGATACAACCTACAACTGCCCCTGAAGAGCGGTGTGTTCGCAAATCACGATGAGGAGCACGTTTCGTGTGATGAACCAGCTCGTTTGTAAGCGTGCACCAACCACAATGGGAACCACGTCTGGGGTGCTACATGATGAGAAAGACGTCTCGTGTGAGGATGGCTTAAGAGTGCAAGGATTCTGGTCGGGGACGCGCATGGGACTTCGTGCGATGCCACGGAAACATTTCAAAATACTGGGTTAAGATAGGCGATTTCATGTTCAGTTGTAGGACAGTACATACATTACTCATAATGGAATTTAAAAAAATAGAGAAATTTGAGGCAAGAATAGAAACTGAATATTGATGAACGGACTAAAGCACGCAGACAAAGCATTGCATTGTACACTACCACCAATTTAGATGTAGAGAAAACAAGAGAAAGCAAGGTTTTATCAGAAAGCGAAACAGAAAAGACATTTGATAACGTTCACGTTAGAAGCAAATAAATCAGCTTCTTCGAACAGTATAGCATATTAAATTTTTCTCATCACAAAAGCAACAAATCAACAAACTGTTTTTAAGTAACTTAGAGCCTAACAAATCCCGTTTTATGAAAATCGATTATATATACAACAGGAAAGATTGTGTGTACTGCGTTTATTTTCTCGATCCCCTACCAGAAGGGATTTTTCAGATAAACCAAATACTAGCCTGCTGCGTTGGCACAAGAACAGAAAAAAGGCACTGAGATAGTGCGAGGCGCGCTGTACCTCATACGGCGATGCATCGCACACTGCTGGGTGTTCTCGCGATAGCTTTATGCCAGCTGAGCAGATTAGCGAGCTACGCTTCGGTTTGAGGGGCTGCAATATTTTGTCCCTCATTCGCAAGTGTTCACCGTCCGGAAGGCAAAGTGTGATACAGATTTACCTCAAGTCAGTTCCTTCACGTACAGAACATGAACTGGAAATTAAAAGCACACTATATCAACATTTTAATGGTACCGGGAAAAGAATTGAATAATATTGTGCCTGCAAGTCATTATACACCAAGGCGCCAAAGAAACTGGTACAGGCACGCGTATTCAAATACAGAGAATACGGCGCTGCGGTCGGCAACGCCTACATAAGACAAGGGCCTGGCGCAGTTGTTAGATCGGTTACTGCTGCTACAATGGAAGGTTATCAAGATTTAAGTGAGTTTGAACGTGGTGTTATAGGCGGCGCACGAGCAATGAGCTCAGTATCTCCGAGGCAATGATTTTTCCGTACGACCATTTCGCGAGTGTACCGTGAATATCAGGAATCCGGTAAAACATTAAATCTCCGATGTCGCTGCGGCCGGAAAAATATCCTGCAAGAAAGGGACCAACCAAGCCTGAAGAGAATCGTTCAACATTACAGAAGTCCAACCGTTCTGAAAATTGCTGCAGATTTCAGTGCTGGGCCATCAGCAAATGTCAGCGTGCGAACCATTCAACGAAACATCATCGATATGGGCTTTCGGAGCCGAAGGCCCACTCGTGTAGCCTCGATGAATGCACGACACAAAGCTTTACCGCCTCGGCTGGGCCCGGCAACATCGACATTGGACTGTTGATGACTGAAAACATATTGACTGATCGAACGAGTCTCGTTTCAGATTGTATCGAGCGGATGGACGTGTACGAGTATGGAGACAACCTCATGAATCCATGGACCTTGCATGTCAGCAGGGGACTGGTCAAGCTGGTGGAGACTCTGTAACGGTGTGGGGAGTGTGCAGTTGGAATGATATGAGACCCATCACACATCTAGATATAACTCTGACACGTGACACGTACGTAAGCATCCTGTCTGATTACCTGCATCCAGTCGTGTCCATTGTGTACCCCGACGGACTTGGGCAATTCCAGAAGGACAATGCGACACCCCACAGGTCTAGAATTGCTACAGAGTGGCCCTAGGAACACTCTTCTGAGCTTAAACACTTCCGCTGGCCACCAAACTCGCTAGCCATGAACATTATTGAGCATATCCGGGATGCCTTGCAACGTGCTGTTCAGAAGAGATCTCCACCCCCTCATACTCTTACCGACTTATAGACAGCCCTGTAGGTCTCATAGTATAGGATTCAGACAATAGTCGGGTTCATGCCACGACGTGTTACGGCACTTCTGCGTGCTCGCGGGGACCCTACAGCAGGTGTACTAGTTTCTTCGGCTCTTCGGTGTATTACACCGGGTATATTATACCGGGTAAATCAGAATCAGCACAGTCCACATTGTGACACATTATAAGAAGGTTATCTGCCTTCTGCATTTTTAACACGTTCAGCAATGCGTTTCTTGTGGCGGTACCGATGCTTAAGTATTCAATCTCACTCAAATGTGCTGGACGTCTTCAAGTGCAAACAGAAATCAGAAACGTTAATAACAGATGAATATGGATAATGTGACTAAGGTTGACACCAAATATCCAATCAGGGGCCACGACAGAATTCTTGGGAATTTCAGTTCGTGTCACATGCTCCTTCATTTTCAAAGTTTAATCTAGACACAGTTCCTTTTCAAGGCTTTGCATAGTTATGTACCGTAATCGTGTTCGAATATAACAGCACCATTGTCTAAAAGTACAATGACCATCGTTTCGGGTCAAGACTCTCTCCTTGGCATTCCTTGAAACTACAGACTTCCGGTCTTTTCCTAATACAAGTTTTGCATCCAGGTCACGAGGTTCACATGATAACCTGAGTTTATAGCCATTGTAGCAAGTTGGAGATTGATCGTTGTTTTCAGGAAAAACGCAGTTTAAAACATTCACTTTACTATAAAATTTAATATTCTCGAGATCGGTCAGTGATACTGACATACGATACCGCGTTCACATAGTTACTAACACTACATATCGGATCGAAAAGTAAAACGGTACCTTGAATACCAGCAGCTGTGCATAAATAAAATTCGACCGAAGTGGCCGAGCGGTTCTGGGCGCTACAGTCTGGAACCGCGCTTCCGCTACGGTCGCAGGTTCGAATCCTGCCTCGGGCATGGATGTGTTTGATGTCCTTAGGTTAGTTAGGTTTAAGTAGTTCTAAGTTCTAGGGGACTGATGACCTCAGAAGTTAAGTCCCATAGTGCTCAGAGCCATTTTTTTGAAGAGTGGCTTTAAATGCCCAGTACAGGTATGGCTCAAATGGCTCTGATCACTATGGAACTTAACTGCTGTGGTCATCAGTTCCCTAGAATTTAGAACTACTTAAACCCAACTAACCTAAGGACATCACACACATCCATGCCCGAGGCAGGATTCGAACCTGCGACCGTAGCCACTCCGGCCGGCCCCAGTATAGGTATAATTTACTTGCTGACGCACGTATACACCAAGGAGCCATGTACTAAACGCCTGTTAAAATTACTTTGTGGTTGACGTTTAAGCGAGTCGAGTGGTAGGGGTCAGTCGCCATCTAATCGCCGCTCTTTCTCGAGCACCACGTGCTCGCTGTGTTGCCACTTTTGTACCAACGTGCAGCATGTCTTGCGAAGCGTGACTGGGCGCACACCGGCAACACTGTCCCCCGGCGCTGCAGTCTATCACAGAGTGGTTTCAATCAAACAACATGGACCAGACAGTGTCGACGGTATTTGATTAATTTACAGGAATGTGGTTATTCAAAAGAGGAAAGACTTCGAGAAGAACTAGAGCACGTTATAGAAATGGCGAGACAGCGCAAGAATCGAGTTATACCCAATTACTAGCCCAGACCACGAGGTTCATCAGCACCACGAACAAGCAAAGTAAATTGGGCACAGTTTTGCAGCTAAAGAACTTGCAGTCTGAAAATTTTACAGGATATACAGTATAGAAAGTTTCAGGCAAATTTTTCGTGGCACGCAAATTCACACACACACACACACACACACACACACACAAACGCACTATGATGCTCTTCGTCGGTCGATCGTCGCTAACAAAGATAAGTATCACAAATAATTTTTGCAAAAACATAGCGAGCAATATCGTCGACCGACAGCATACAGATACTAACAAAAATACTTCCAAGTATCCCATATAAATAAGTGATCATAGATCTGAATAACAATAATAAAGAATAGGCCCACAGTAATTACACTGCCTGGCAAACATTGAAGCACCCTGAAGATGAAGAGAAAATGGAATTAAACTTAACGGGTTGAGAGTTTTGTGTTTGACTTTTTGGACACTCTTGTGACTAATAATAAAACAGTTATTTAGAACACTTTGAATAAGTAATTACAACAAAACGTATCTCTGCCCGCCAGGCTCGTCTGTAGCTACGAGACTGCACACGTGAACTTACGGTTCAGAACACACTAAATGAACCACGATTACTGAGGGTCCTTACTGTGGCTTTACTGCAGCCACTAGGAAACACAAATTCGTAGACACTTGTTGACGCAGTTCTGATATCGTAGACGAGTAGGCAGAGTTCACAGAAGGCGGAGGTCTCTTTACTCCCCGCCGATCGACACGAGCTGTGTCACGGCGAGTAGGCAGCACAACGACGTTACTCTGACAGGAAACTCCTCCAAGTGGGAATGATCCGACCTCGACCAAAACTGCCCTCCTGGCCTCTGGCGACGCCATTCCAGGACAGAGGTGCGGCGGTGGCGTCTGGAAGTACGGGAGCCACGTCTTCTATCTAGCATCTCATAGGCGCCGCGTGGTGCCGCTTGATACGGCTTTGCTGTGCAGTAGCTCTGCAGGGCTCGATACTTCTTGCGCTGCTCTCAGGGCTCGATACTTCTTGCGCTGCCCTCGACGCTTGACAACACCGGAGAGGGAATATGTGATTTTATTACAGTGATTACAAAATCGAGTCAAGCTTGCAAAAACCCGCGTGTCATATGGCCTGAATGCATGTACTTATTCGCTTGACAAGGGAGTCATAATGCCATTGTATTTTCTCTTGAGACAAGCTGGTCCACAGCTACTGTAACTGCTACCTGATATCCTGGATACCGGCACTGGGACAGAGCTGATGATCAAACTGGTCGATGCATGTTCTATTCAGTGCAAATTTGGGGCTCTTGCTGGCCACAGTAATACCTCAACGCACGCAGACAGTTCATACAGACATGTGCTGTGTGTGTACGAGCATTGCCTTGCTGCAAAATGGCACAACGATATTGTTACATGAGAGGTAAGGCATGAGCTTGACTGGTGCATCTACGAAGATGTGGCAAGAGCAAGCCGTGAATGCTTGTTTTCCCTGGGCAGCTGGTCAGGTCTTGAAGAGCGAACGCTTGGATCCAAAATGTTACTCTATACTAACAGGCTCATTCCACTTAGTGATGCAGCTACGACCATCATGAAACATCAGCTAGTAAATTACGTTGACACAGTGTTTGCAGTAAGACTGTTAGACGCAGAGGAGAAACAATTAGCACATTGAAGTGAGTACATGCACTGCCGGAAAAAAAATTGGTGGACCCTTCTAGTGGCTTCCAATATACTCAAGGCTTATGAGGTGCGACAATAAAGTAATGAGATGATTTTCTTTGCAAGATGTGGCAAACCCTGCAGACTTGCTTAAGCACAATATCTTTGACCTTGGCCTATAAGCTGCTTCTAGTCCAAGCGGCACATCGATGCGACTGCTTAGTCGTGAGTTGTGCTGTAATAAGTTAACACGTGTTTGTGCCTCTCGTCATGGAAATGGAACCGCATAGTATTGCGCAAAGGTATGCCATTTCTTTTTGCGTTAAAATGGGTGAAAACGCGACGACAACTTACAGTAAGCTTCATAAGGCTTTTGGAGAGGAGATTATGTCAAGAGATCAAGTTTTTCGTTGGCATAAATTGTTTAGTGAAGGCAGAACTAATGTTGAAGATGAAGACCGCAGTGGACGACCATCAACCTCACGGAAAGATGTCAACTTGGCCAGGGTGCGTGAACTCGTACGATCTGATTGAAGATTATCCGTGAAAATGATTGCAGAAGAACTGAACATCAATCGAGAAACGGTTCGTCTGATAATAACTGAAGACCTTGGTATGAGAAAGATCGGTGCAGAAATGGTCCCCAAATCACGATAATGCGCTATCCCATACTGCTCTGTCAGTACAGCAATTTTAACCTCAAAACAAATTTCAGTACTTCCACAGCCACCTTATTCGCCAGATATTGCTCCGTGCGACCTTTTTTTCTACAATTTTGGTATACATTTTTGGAATACAGTGATCAATATATTATTATATTTTAACTAAAGTTCAGTCTTGATCACACCATTTATGTTTCAATGACATAGGTAACCGGTTTAGGTTATTTTTACACAACCATCATCAGACCCATGGCTCCCTTAGGATGGTATGCGGAGCTCTCCTCAGCTGCTACGAAGTTGACTTCGTTGCAGCTGAGGAGAGCTCCGCATACCATCCTAAGGGAGCCATGGGTCTGATGATGGTTGTGTAAAAATAACCGAAACCGGTTACCTATGTCATTGAAACATAAATGATGTGATCAAGACTGAACCTTAGTCAAAATATAACTTTTTTTTCTATTTCCAAGAGTCAAAATGGTGGTCAAGGGACACCATTTTCAAACAAAACAAGATGTCCAAAAAGCTGTGACGACGGTCTTGGAGGGTATTACAGAAGATGAGTTCCAGAAATGTTACCATCAATGGCAGAAGCGCTGGAAAAAGTGTGTGCAATCAGAAGGGAACTACTTTGAAGGAGACAACACTAAACTTGACTAAAACAGTAAGCAACATTTTTTTTCACGTCAGTCTCATTAATTTACTGTGGCATCTCGTATTATTGCAACAGTGCATAAGCAGTAGAAGAACTGATTACATTTACAAATAAATAGCACAAACGGTTCTGAGGTGCCAGGTACCGACTTAAGCTGAAACAACCATATTAGTACGTGGTGTAGCGTCCACAGGCGGCAATGCAGCGCTGACTCTAGCATCCAGTAGACTGTATAGATGCCGAATACTATCCTGGGGAACGTTATTTTACAGCTGCTCGACCTGTTCACGTAGGTCTGTAAAAGTTGTTGGTTAACGAGTCACATGAATCTCTTCTCGTCCGATCATACCCCGCAAGTGCTGATTGGGAACAAGTCCGAAGATCGTGCTGGCGAGGGCTGCTGCACTTCTTGCAGAGCACGTTGAGTTTGATGAGCAGTGTATGGGCGAGGATTGTCCTGTCGGAATAAAATATCACCTTTCTATTGCAAGAACGGCAAAAGTAAACGGGTCTAACAACATTCCGCACATACCGAGCGCTGGTTAGCATCCCCTCCAGAAACACCAAACGCGGACGAGAGTTGTAGCTTACAGCTCTGGAGACTATAACGCCTGGAGTTGGGACAGTGTGTATTGGACGAATGCACTCTACGAGATAGCGCTCACTAGGTCAATGTCGTACACACAAATGATCATCACATGCCTGCAAGCAAAATCTGCTTTCACTGCTGAAGGTCACGGCGCGCCGTTCAATCTTCCAAGCTGTCCTCTGACGGCACTCAAATCGAGCCGTGCACGTCGATGCCGTGGCGAGAGTGGAAGAGGGCTAGAGTTGTGCGTACCCGTAGTCCCACTGCTGGTAACCGGGTCGCAACCGTTCGTGTTGACAGGTCTGGGCTCACAAGCTCTGTTGTCTCTGCTGTGGTAGCTGTATGATTTGCCACTGCTGACCTCACAGCACGACGATCCTGGTGTGCGTCTGTAGTGCGTGGACGTCCAGAACCTCGTCCATGGCTGTGAAAATGTTCACGCTTCCACTAATACCAGCACTGTTGCACAACTGACGCTGCACGTCCAAATTGTGTGGCATTTCCCCGAAGGGATCATCCTGCCACACGGAAGGCCACAATTGGACCCCTTACAAATTCACTCAGTTGGCTGTAGGAAGATGAGTGCATCTGTGTGGCTTGTTTGCCTACTTGCTTCACACATTTGGAATGGACTGCGCCTTCTGGCTATGAGCATTCTATATTAAGGTAGTAGTGCCAGTACGCTACCTGTTGGCGGGCGACGTCGAAACCATTATCAGTACATCTGCTGCTCCCCCTCCCCCCTCCCCCGATGACATGTGCCTTCATCGGATTAAAATCGACATCGTCTTTCCAGGTGTACTACTTTTTTCCGGTAGTGCATTAAATAGTCATTACTCACAATATCTGCCCTTGTATCCCTAACACCCTGTATACTCCGCAAGGCACTGTACAGTTTATGCGAGACGGTAAATCGTAGGAATATTGCCGACTTTCTTTCGTTTTCCTTTCTCATATTGTATGACAGAAAAAATACTGTCCATATGACTCTGCACGCGCACTAATCAGTATCTTATTTTCATGATCCCTACGCGATATATGCTATGGTGACAGCATAAGGGTCGCATATCTCCCTCGGATACAAGTTCCCTGAGTTACCCTACATAGCTTTGCGGTAACTACGTGGTCTTTCTTCAAAGGGTTCCCATTTCAGTTCTCCGAGCGTCGATGATTCATTTTATTATGGGATGTACCGACTAATTACGACCGCACTGGCACGTCCCTGAATTCGTTCGATGTCTATCGTCATGCCTACTGACAAGGACTTGAGACACTGGAACAGTAGCAGTGGTTCCCAACCTGGGTAAAATGAAAGTTTATGAGGGGTGAAAACTAAACGTTTCGCTTATGTTTCACTCACGGAACTAAATTATTTTCAAAAGATAATTACTGTTATCACAATTTTGTATAACTCTAATACTGATTATATAAGTTATCAATAATTATTTTTTCTCAATTAGTAGCATTAATGCGATGAAGGTTACAGTTTCCTCACATAGTCCACCCACTACACACATATGTTGCGCTTTGTCCCGTACGTCGCTGATGATAAAACGGAGACATATAGATAACAAATGCTGAATATCTCAAGAAAAGTTCTTCTCCAAACTGTAGACAGTACCTGCAGTGGTCCAGAAATTGCTTTATGACTTACTTCGAAACAGATAAATGAATTAATTGAGAGCTCATCAGTAACTACATAAGGGCTCCTAAAGTGCTGTACACAGTATTATTATTATTATTACTATTAGGGACTTTGGTCAGACACAAAGCATTAACAGCCTTCCAATTTCTGCCAGTTCAGAAGTAAGGAGTGCAGCAGACATTTACGAACAGGAAGTATAGTGCACACATTTTAACTGGGTTGATTTTAAATGGAATTTCAGTGTGCAGGTCAAACAAGTGCCGCAATGGGGAGGAGTAATGAAGGGGAAGTATGTTTTCTTCAAAAATGGTTCCAATGGCTCTGACCAGTATGTTTTGTAACAGGTGTCTAGCATGATTGTGGATAGTTAGCTTTCTTATCTGAGAGGGAGTTGTGAGTGACACTTGCGATGCACCACGAATTCCTTCGTCATTCATTCTAACACACACAGACACATACGCACACACAAAAATTAATATCATTCATCTTTCACCATTTTAAAAATAAAAGTGTTCCAAGAAAGGTCATTCATTCTAGAGTTTAGTTAGGTGTTAAAGTTGATAATAATGTGGGGGAGAGAGGGCAACAGGCGATGAGGTGGGAGGGAGAGTGGGGCACTAGCTAATCTCTAATTGCACTCAGGGATAATGGTCCAAGAAAGGAAGTCCGAGACAGTGCCTTTCCGGAAGAGTCGGACAACTTCCTACATCTACATCTACATCTACATTTATACTCCGCAAGCCACCCAACGGTGTGTGGCGGAGGGCACTTTACGTGCCACTGTCATTACCTCCCTTTCCTGTTCCAGTCGCGTATGGTTCGCGGGAAGAACGACTGTCTGAAAGCCTCCGTGCGCGCTCTAATCTCTCTAATTTTACATTCGTGATCTCCTCGGGAGGTATAAGTAGGGGGAAGCAATATATTCGATACCTCATCCAGAAACGCACCCTCTCGAAACCTGGCGAGCAAGCTACACCGCGATGCAGAGCGCCTCTCTTGCAGAGTCTGCCACTTGAGTTTATTAAACATTTCCGTAACGCTATCACGGTTACCAAATAACCCTGTGACGAAACGCGCCGCTCTTCTTTGGATCTTCTCTATCTCCTCCGTCAGACCGATCTGGTACGGATCCCACACTGATGAGCAATACTCAAGTATAGGTCGAACGAGTGTTTTGTAAGCCACCTCCTTTGTTGAAGGACTAAATTTTCTAAACACTCTCCCAATGAATCTCAACCTGGTACCCGCCTTACCAACAATTAATTTTATATGATCATTCCACTTCAAATCGTTCCGCACGCATACTCCCAGATATTTTACAGAAGTAACTGCTACCAGTGTTTGTTCCGCTATCATATAATCATACAATAAAGGATCCTTCTTTCTATGTATTCGCAATACATTACATTTGTCTATGTTAAGGGTCAGTTGCCACTCCCTGCACCAAGTGCCTATCCGCTGCAGATCTTCCTGCATTTCGCTACAATTTTCTAATGCTGCAACTTCTCTGTATACTACAGCATCATCCGCGAAAAGCCGCATGGAACTTCCGACACTATCTACTAGGTCATTTATATATATTGTGAAAAGCAATGGTCCCATAACACTCCCCTGTGGCACGCCAGAGGTTACTTTAACGTCTGTAGACGTCTCTCCATTGATAACAACATGCTGTGTTCTGTTTGCTAAAAACTCTTCAATCCAGCCACACAGCTGGTCTGATATTCCGTAGGCTCTTACTTTGTTTATCAGGCGACAGTGCGGAACTGTATCGAACGCCTTCCGGAAGTCAAGAAAAATAACATCTACCTGGGAGCCTGTATCTAATATTTTCTGGGTCTCATGAACAAATAAAGCGAGTTGGGTCTCACACGATCGCTGTTTCCGGAATCCATGTTGATTCCTACATAGTAGATTCTGGGTTTCCAAAAACGACATGATACTCGAGCAAAAAACATGCTCTAAAATTCTACAACAGATCGACGTCAGAGATATAGGTCTATAGTTTTGCGCATCTGCTCGACGACCCTTCTTGAAGACTGGGACTATCTGTGCTCCTTTCCAATCATTTGGAACCCTCCGTTCCTTTAGAGACTTGCGGTACACGGCTGTTAGAAGGGGGGCAAGTTCTTTCGCGTACTCTGTGTAGAATCGAATTGGTATCCCGTCAGGTCCAGTGGACTTTCCTCTATTGAGTGATTCCAGTTGCTTTTCTATTCCTTGGACACTTATTTCGATGTCAGCCATTTTTTCGTTTGTCCGAGGATTTAGAGAAGGAACTGCTTTGGAAAAAGGTGTTCAGTATTTCAGCTTTACGCGTGTCATCCTCTGTTTCAATCCCATCATCATCCTGTAGTGTCTGGATATGCTGTTTCGAGCCACTTACTGATTTAACGTAAGACCAGAACTTCCTAGGATTTTCTGTCAAGTCGGTACATAGAATTTTACTTTCGAATTCACTGAACGCTTCACGCATAGCCCTCCTTACGCTAACTTTGACATCGTTTAGCTTCTGTTTGTCGGAGAGGTTTTGGCTGCGTTTAAACTTGGAGTGGAGCTCTCTTTGCTTTCGCAGTAGTTTCCTAACTTTGTTGTTGTACCACGGTGGGTTTTTCCCGTCCCTCACAGTTTTACTCGGCACGTACCTGTCTAAAACGCATTTTACGATTGCCTTGAACTTTTTCCATAAACACTCAACATTGTCAGTGTCGGAACAGAAATTTTCGTTTTGATCTGTTAGGTAGTCTGAAATCTGCCTTCTATTACTCTTGCTAAACAGATAAACCTTCCTCCCACATATCTCTCGAGAAATATGTCGGAATAAAAGGCCCAACATCAAGAAGGAGTTCTGCGACATAAACAAAGGTTGGAGGTGTGTTTCTACATGTGAAATTGATACCTATAAAAATTTCTCGCCACTCGATACGAGCGGCGTTAGTAGCGCCACTATGAGGATGCAAATCAGCTTTGCGTTAAATACACACTGTAACGGTCGTAAGCTTTAGTTACCTTTGACACTGGACGTCGTGAGATGATGTTAGTTAAGCGTTCCTTTAAGGCGACAAATACGCCATTATCAACAATGGCTACGAGAAGCAGGATATTCCTTTTGCGATACTGTAGAAAGATTTGGCAGGGATGTAGCCACTGTACATGATTGCTAACAGAGGTGGTTACCAGAATGTACGGTTGCTAGAAGACCGGGCTCCGGACGGCCACGTGGCACTACCAAAAGGAGACCATCGTGTTCGACGTTTGGTTCAAAATGATTCAAATGGCTCTGAGCACTATGGGACTTAACTTCTGAGGTCATCAGTCCCCTAGAACTTAGAACTACTTAAACCTAACTAACCTAAGGACATCACACACATCCATGCCCGAGGCAGGATTCGAACCTACGACCGTAGCGGTCACGCGGTTCCAGACTGTAGCGCCTAGAGCCGCTCGGCCACTCCGTCCGGCTCGACGTTTGCCTCTGGAGCATCTTACTGCATCCGTAGAATCAACATGAGCAGCAGTTTACACATCAGTGAAACAGCGAACTGCTACAAATCGGTTACTTCATGGTCGTATCCGAGCCAGACGCCCTGTAGCATGCCATTCACAGACAACAAACCATCGCCATTAGCGACTTCAGTGGTGTCAAGCGATAGCTTGTTGGAGGGCAGGGTGGAAGTCTGTTGTCTTTTCTGATGAAAGCTGCTTGTTCTCCGGTGCCTGTGAGGGCCGTGTGTTGGTTAGAAGAAGGCCAGCTCAGGGCCTGCAAACAACCTGTCTGCGTGCTACACACACTGGTCCTACACCTGGAGCTACGGTCTTGGGTGCGATTTCGTACGGCATCAGGAGCACTCTCGTGGTTATCCGACGCACTCTGACTGCAAATTTTTTGGCCAGTCTGACGATTCGACCTGTAGTGCTGCCTTTCATGAACACAGGGGGTGTTTTCCAACAGGATAATCCTCGCACATATGCGGCTGTTGTAACTCAAAATGCTCCACAGAGTGTCGACAATCTGCCCTGACCGGCTTGATAACCATATCTGTCTCCAATGTAGCACATGTGGGACATAATCGGTCCATAACTACAGTGCTAACCACAAACAGCATTAGCCATTAAAAAATGGTTCAAATGGCTCTGACTACTATGGGACTTAACTACTGAGGTCATCAGTCCCCTAGAACTTAGAACTACTTAAACCTGCCGCTGTGGCCGAGCTGTTCTAGGCACTTCAGTCCGGAACTACGCGGCTGCTACGGTTGCAGGTTCGAATCCTGCCTCGGGCATGGATGTGTCGGTGTCCTTAGGTTAGTTAGGTTTACGTAGTTCTAAGCCTAGGGGACTGATGACCTCGGATGTTAAGTCTCATAGTGTTTAGAGCCTTTTGAACCATGCATGTCTCCATGCTTGCATCCCACATTCTGGCAGTTACACCGGTTATTAATGTATCAGCATTTCATATTTGCAATGCCTTATCTCGCGTTGCATCAGCCTGTGACCTTGCAATGTTAACCACATAATATAATACCTAGATAAATGTATTTCCGAAATTTCATTACTCTACATTAATTACTTTTTGGTGAGGCGAATGTTTTTCAGTGTAGATGTGGATTTAGTAGGATTACTGAAAGTTTACCGTCTTACCTCCTAGGGACGCCAGATGAAAGTTGATGTCGTCAAGCCCTGAATCAAAATTGCGCAACGGATAACTGGGGAGAGGAGCTTGAGAGCGCTACATAGAGAGCGTGTCATTTCTGAACGATAATAGGCAAGGGGCTGGAGGGCTCACACGCTGATGTGTGGGTCCCTGCATTCAATAGCTTTTATTTTAAATAAATTCCTTTAACTTGACTTCTTCGTGATTTTTAAGGTATGTTAAAGATAGATGACAGTTGATTTCCTATTTATTTTAAACATTATCACTCGACTTTACAGCGATAGCAGCAATTATTTCAGTTTACAGATATTACAATTTTACAACTTATAGCTTGGTTATATTATATACTAATCTGCACGCACATTTCTATGGGTAAGACGGAATTGCGTTGGCCAAATGTGTACCACCAAAATCTCCCAATTATTTCATAGGACACTCACTACGAGTGGAGGATAACGGTCAAACTGGGGACCAGATACTTTAACACAGGGGGTCAAATTTCCGGAATTAAACGAGCAGAATCCGAAGCTGGAAATAAAAGAATTAGTACAAATATTCAAATACCTCTCTTCCATGCATGAACATTGAGACAGACGCACTGAGGGCGCGTCTGCTCACTTACCCCGTCTTCTGTAGCCCTCCCAGAATATGGCGGGCACCCGGAGGTCTTCCTGGGCCCCGGTGGAGGGGGTGGTCGAACCACTTGGCCGTGACCAACCTCTCCACCCCAAATCTTGTGACACTGGAAAGTCTTTGACTTTTACCTGCCTGTGCCGCCTCTCTGATCCCCTAGCCAGGAGTAAGGTTGGCACTACTATACTACAGAACTACTTCCCAACAAAGATTTGGCCACGCTTTACGGAAAGGTGTGAGGAGGATTAGGAAAGTTCATGTGGAGATTCACATCCACGTACAAGAAATGCATAATACACGACACATATAAATACGTATTATGAAGCCTGTCACATTTCTTTCCACCCGTCCACACGGGTTCTGTTGCACCCGCGGCCGGTCGCGTCGTGTAATAAAATTGATTGCGGAGCCGCCTTTGTTTCTATTTCCAGGTGCGAGCGAGCAGCGAAACCTGCTTCTTATAGAGCGGAAACTACTGTACCGTTTCATTACCACTAAATGCTTAGGAAGTGACACCCCCAGACGTTCATCACTGGTCTAGTAATCGGATGCTATCGAGTTCTTTCCTTTGGTGTAGGCAGTATTTTACATTTATCCACACTGACGGCGATGCCGCTAATAGGCGCTAGTTCGGGGAAAGTGTCTGTGATGCGGGGCAGGGGCCGAACCCCACGTGGCAAAGGAGGGAACTGGGCGCCGAGCGGCGAGTTCGCGGCGGCCGTGGGAGTGTCCTGCGCGCAGGCGAGTTGTGATTCGCGGGCAGCCTTCGGCAGCCGGCGGCGCGGTCCGTTGCCCGCGGAAGAAGCGGCGCGCGGCGCGCCGGGCTGCCGACGCACAGGCGCAGGTTTGCCAACCTGGGGAGGGGGGCGGCGGGCGCTCGCTATAAGTAGATGAGTAGCGGGCGCGCGCGCACACGCGTGCAACATCCCACCTGCCGCACAGGGGCACCAACATCACCAAACACTGGTGAGTACCGCACTCTCCTTACGGCCCTCGCCGTTACCGAGTAATTTTGCAAATTTTTCGCACCAACCACAGATCTCTGTTGTGGTTCGCAATAGCATCCAAAACGACGATGCTGGTTATTTTCTGCGTCGTGATAATTGTTAACAACCACTTTGGCTCAAATTTCATGTAATCTGGAAGACAACTTCTGGCAAGGATCGTTGTTGACGTCTGTGTCATAACAGTAGATACAACAAAAACAGCAGTCTTTGTGGTTGAACTGTAATGTCCTAGACGCATCAAATGTATGTTTTTACCTAAAATGGGATACTGCAATAGAACAGTCCTATAGGGACACCTATTTTAACTCCCTCGTCCAGTTTATTATTCAAATTATTTTGTACAAAATTTATTCAAGTATGTTTCGATTATCTGCAATGTGAACACTGTCCGTGGATTATTACAAACTGAGTCGTGTGTTGTGCATCGCTAATGGGCTGGTTGTTTTCAGTGAGTGCCTACGTTATAAACGAAACGCTGACTCATTTCGATCACGATGAGGGATGAATGGACCAGAGTGTTCGTGAATCAGTTTACACAGAATTCACCTAAAGTGAAGTAAAGACACCTTGGCAAAACAAAAGGCTAGATTTCAGGGCACGGATTCCAACCCCAGTTTCGACATCGAGTCCAGTGAGTCACGTACTGCACCGTTCCACTCGGTCGTCAGGAGATGCAGAAGAGCCAGGGCTCCTGTTCGCCGAGATCCGAGTTAAAAGCTGCAGCTAGCCACCGCTATGCGCGCTTCCAGTGTTTCTCCAGAATCCAGTCCAGTTGGTTTCCCAGATCCTTACTTCAAACGTAAATTTTAAGGAGTCAAATTTTCTCTCAGTTAAAAACGTTTCAGTACATTGTTACTGAGTCTATTTGAAGTGACAACTGAGAAATCTGTGCCAGTATCAGAACTAAAACATAATTTCCTGTTTTTTGTTAGAAGGTGTCTTACTATAAAGCTACGCCAGCACGCCCCGTGGTTCGATCCAAATTCTCAGTGTCACTCGGTGTTCTGGCCTGTGTATCGAATACGTTTGAGTGGTAGTCTTTTTATTCATTTCCAACCAAAGCGTTTTGATTCCAACCGTTCTGAAGAGAGCATCTGTGGTGTGAGCGCGTTTTAGCTGTTATCCATCTCTCACCAATGTAATTAACGAAATATTTTGTTGATCAGAATTTTATAGGAAAATTCAGGTTATCTTGTCGTTTTATGAAGCTGGCATTCTTATATTTAGCACGATCAGTATGTATATTAGTCACTAAATGTCATGTACTAACTTTTACGTTCCCCTCTGTATTTCTTAAGCGGACATGCAAATGAACAGGTAACGTTTTCATCCCGTACTTTGACAATACATTACGTTTTCATCCCGTACTTTGACAATACATTGCTCTTGATTTATAACAGCAGTGGCGTTGAAGTTTTGTGTCAACACAACATTAGTAAGCGTTATTTGAAAAAAAATATCTATTTCTCTATATAATTTAATTCTTGCAACAATTTGTCTGCAAGATGATTTTTGAATGTCCATGTAGTTTACAGTACCGTTATCTCTAGCATCATGCGTGTAATATCGCTCAGACTGTGGCAGAGTTGTCTCAACACCCTTAGAAGTGTAATATGCCTCGCATCTTGTGTTTTAGAGTATAACTGGTGAATCAACAACTTATTTCATCCTATCATTATGTTATTCAAGAATTACCTTCAATGATAATATGTAGTGTATCCACACGCTACAAGATGTGAGGCGTAAAATATTTTTCCATGGGTTTTGAGAGAAGTCTGCGACAGTTTGAATGATTTTACACGCATCAAGTCCGAGACGATAACGAAAACTACTCGTGCATTCGAAATTTATTTCGTAGACATATTGTTGTAATAATTTAACTATCGTAGGTATATATATAAAATTTTAATAATGCTTTATGCAGTGTAATGCGTGTTGACATAAAACGGCAACGTCCTAGGTGTTATGAATCAAGCGTAATGTATTCTCAAAGTATGGGATGAAAATACTGCCTCTTCATGTCCAAATCCTTTCAAGGTTATGTTCTAGAAACGTAACCCGATTTCGTTTGTTTTGACACTAAAAATACTTTCCTCTTGCGTTGTCAAAAGTACTATCTTGAGGTCAAACGAACTTACTGCATAAATATTTTTTTAAAATTTTCTAATTTTCTGCAAGCGCCGTTTTACTGTATGGTACTGTGAAGTATCGTTTGAGTCGATCAGTGTTAGAACAGGGCCACCTACATCGAAACCTATAAATCTGGGGGACTTTCGTGTTGTTTCTGCGTTAGGTTTCTTTGTAGTTTGTCGTTAGTAGGGAAACTGCTGTGTACTGCTGTCATTACGGCGGCCGTCGAGGTAGTCCTCCACGGTTGCTCAAGACTGGCGGCAGGAAACCCAGCCGAGTGCTCGCGTAATGGCGCGTGGAACTGCCCGATCGCCTGCTCCACGCAACAGAGCTGCGCGCCTGAGTCGTCTCACGCAGTCGTCTAAGACTGCTGTACCTTGTACATATCTTGTACGAGGAGAAAAACAGCACGACAACTTATAGTGGAAGCGGTCACTGTGTCAGTACTCTTCAAGTCTAGCACCGACACAGATGCATTATCTGATTTGAGTTTAAAATGGACTGCCTGTGCCGTTCATATGGGAGACTGACGTAGCTGTGACTGCCTTATGAGCTCGCAAGTCAGCATCTGCCACGACCAGCTATTGTATGTCAAACAAGAGGAAAAGTATGTGAACTACATCTGGCTTTACGTGTAGGAGGTAGCTGCCTCACTAACCAAAACCTAAACAAACAGTATCTAAGTCATTTGATGTCTCTGTAAAGGCTACGCAGATTTCACATTAATTGCCTTGTGAGTTATTTGTGGTACTAACGACGAACTCATGGTGGTGCTTGTAAATGCACTTTTCGAGTGCGCCGACCGAGTTTTCACAAAACAGAGGGCTCGTCTTCCTGTGGGAGTGCTTTTACTGTTCGTGTTCAGCCATTGTGATTTAGATTTCCTTTGGTTTGCATAAATGCCGGTATGCTTGTTTCGGTAAGGCTACAGCTGACGCTTCTCACCACTATAGATCTATCGGAGTTTGTTTGGCGTTTCTAACAACATTTTCATGTAGCTAACTTAAATGAGTATCTTTGGAAGAACAGCGGCGTTGTTTTCAAGAAACACTGTCGTGTGAATTTAGAGAACGGTGTTGGAACAAATCTGTGTGTGCTACAACTAACATGTAACTCGTGTATGTATCCTGAGAATAAGATAACGGAGATTAGATCGCGTACATTGGCATACAGACATTTTCCTGCGCCCTGGAAGCTACATCATAGACTGTGCAGGTGTGACGGCTGACGGAGTAAGGAAGTAGATGTAGATATGGATGACATTGATTCATTTCTTTCTTTTTGGATCATAAGTGTTCCGACTGACTTGCTGGTAATGCACTTGTGGAATTACGTATTCTAAATTTTGAAAACTTAGGCCGAACGACGCACGTCATTGAGGTTAGAAAACGTTTCTGTGAACTGCTTTGCATATATGTCAGCAATCATTTCGGTACAATAGGCGTAGGAGCATGCCGCCAGCAGAGCATTTCTGCTGCTACTGAGCTCTCACTTCAATAGGAGCGGCGAGAGACGATCTAGAAGTGGAGAACATTTTCTGCAGAACACTGCGATGGGACATTTAGTGGAGTAATAAGGTGTTTTTTCACATATCGGATGATTTACTCGAATATCGAACTACATGGTTTTAAACGAAACTTTCACTTATAGCAAAAAAAGGGCCTTTACGTGAGGGTGGCGAATATCCGGATTAGAATGCTGTTCGGGCACTTGTTTAATCGGCCAAGAAAAGAAAATCATTGATGCACGCACTTTACTGTAGAGTGATGGGTTCGTTCTTCACCTATTACAGGACACTGTAGTTAGGCCCTGTCTGTCGAATGTTCAAAAATGGTTCAAATGGCTCTTAGCACTATGGGACTTAACATCTGAGGTCATCAGTCCCCTAGAACTTAGAGCTACTTAAACCTAACCTAAGGACATCACATACATCCATGCCCGAGGCATGAACCGCTCGGCCACTTCGGCCGGCTCTGTCAAAGGACTGCCACATTAAACACTGAAATTGATGAAACGAGCCTCTTCAGGTGTAACCGGTCACTGTTTACGTTAGTTACGTGTTACCGATACTGGCATTATCAGGTTCAAAACTCAGAACTTATGAAACAAATTTGAGAGTCAGCTGCATTCCGCTTCGACATAGGTTTCATTGCGAATGATGCTTAACTTTGTTTCACGAGTTGTAAGTTTCGGATGTTGCAGTGACAGTAGCCGAAAACCGTAACTAACGTAATAACTATATTTAAAAAAATAAATGAGCAGTGCAGATGACTTTATTCGTAGAAACTCGTAATTATCGCAGACTTAAAGAACTTTTTCCTTTTATCGATACGGTCCAATATGCTATGAAAGTAATTGATTATGTAACAGCGCAGAAATGAATCAGTCAATGGCAACAACCGACGAAAATGAAAAGAAATTACTGCACTATTGTTAGAGAACTACAGATTATTGTGTTTCTGCTTACTCGTTACTCAGGCGTGCGTGCACACTTACTAATGCAAGAAGCATGATTTTCTTTTCTTTCAGCATTAAATAAAAATTGCTTTTCTGTCTTTGGTCAAACCTTCTTCCGTTGGTGAACCATAAAAAGGTAAACGAGTAGCAGCGTTAACAACGAAAGCACTAGATGGCATTTATCCCTTTCCGTGAAACAGAAGACTCTATCGTTACTTGTTATCCGTTCATATCAATGAGAACTTAATACAAGGACACATGCTTTTCCCTTCCGGTTTTATTATAGCGCCGTCTTTTAGTGTGGACGGTGCTGTACACAGGACACGGAGGGATCGGTAACGATGCCATTACAGCTGTCAGCTAGCGCAGTCTGTCGGCGGCGGTCCTGACGCGTGCTGACAGCTGCGGACCTCCCGGTAAGCACCGCCAGCGCCGCCGCGGCTGCTGGAGGCAACGGCAGCGGCAGCGGCAGCGGCCGCGGCGCCCGCGAGGTTCAACGGCCGCAAGGTCGCCTCTGGAGCGCTGCGACGCTCCAGCCAAAGGCTGACGCCGCGCCGCGGTTGGACACTCAGCTACTAGTTGCACTTTTTATCATATAACGGGCACAGGAACTCCCCAATAGAGCACTCTTCGTTCTCAGTTTCCTGATTGTTGTTCCATCTTCTGTCCGCCTCCTTAGCTGATGGTCAGCGCGACAGAATGTCATGCGGGGGCTCCGGTGCGATTCCCGGTATTTCGAGGGCCTTTTCCTTGGTGAGAGGACCGGTACGGGGCGCATGCAGCCTTGCGAGGCCAATTGAAGAACTGCTTGACCTTTAGTAGCGGTTGGGAGGTCAGAAAACCGACTACGAGTGGGAGAGCGGTGTGCCGATCACATGCCTCTCCATACGATATCCAATGACGACACTGGCAGAGGCTGACATGGTGGTCGGTCGGTCCCCACTGGCGCGTCTATGTCGGGGACGCGGATCTTTTTATTAACTATTCCATCTTCTGCGATTAATTCATACACACGATACTCAGAAGAAAAGATAACTATCTTCTTAACATGCTACAAGCTTTGTGGTTTCTATCATGTATGAGTTGCACTTACTTTCTAAGACTGCCAAGAAAATACTCAGATCCTGAACTAGGCATGGAGTTCGGGAAAGGGGAGGGGGGGGGGGGGCGAGTCACATTTTGCAAACAACAGTCGAAACATGCTACCAGTCGTTCAACTCTTCAGCGATAAAATCCGCTCCTTGGTCACAGAATCCTTCGAGAACCATTGTGTGAAGATCATGATCGTTGGAAAATCTGTGACTGCTGCGATTCGCTTGCTCGACTGTTTGGACATAGTCATCTGACGAGTCCATGTCGATGGTCTTACTTCACGATTAGCACCACCTACATCTTTGCATCCTCGGTGAAACTGTTGGCACGATACACTGCCGCTAAATGCGACATGGCATTTGGTCCACATACCGGCAGAAGTTCCAGACGAAAAGTGTGCAGTTTAGACGTTTTACTCGCGTAAATCGTACGCTCTCGCGTACTTCAACTTTCAATTACGTTTCCAGCTGCCGCGGTTTTCCATTCTCACATTGTGATGTATCTGTTCAGGGCACCGCAGCAGTACTATGTCTTCAGGAAACCCAGAACACGCACTGCTCCTGTTGCGAAATGGTTTTAGCGTTGGACGACATGTTCAGTTTATTAACGAATAGACGTGTGGTTATTTCACGGAGACCAATGCAATACTACATATCATCCATGCGATCCTGATAGTATTTACGAGTCCTTTCAGATGACTGAATAATCGATGCGCCACGTTTTAAATTACGAGAAATGGTCTAGAGTGTATGCGACGATCAAATCGTACCTGCCCCGTAGCAGCACCTGCGATGCCTGCATCGTACTGCGAGTACCCTGTACAATGCTGTAGTTTTTCACTCGTATCATTCTCCTGAAAATGACGCGCTGGAAACATTTCGAAACGCTGCGGCAAGACGATGCTGCTTCTTTGCTGACCCGTTTTCTTTAGAAAAGATACTTTTTCTGTGAACCCACTTACAGCCAGGTGTCAGGCTGGCCGTTTTATAAACGCGGAGGCCTTCAGCTGACGATCGCGGTCAGGAAACGCAGGACATGTTCTGTCTCCTGACAATGCGCCACTCTTGTTGTGAAATGGTCTTACCTTTGGACGACAATGCAGTTTACGTTTTCAAGCACCTTGGTATCACGGTACGTCAGCTCCCACAAAATCAATGGAATGGTGAAAATCAAAATCGTAGCTACAGTATAACAGGACCGCCGTAGCGGTATATAAGGGTCACTCGATCGCCTATTTTGTATCTTCCTACGACTCAGCTTGTTCCATACTTCTGTCTACCACTGCGTATGCCAAGCCTCTAGTGGCACTGAAGACGACTGACATGAGCGCTTACCGGTTGAATTAGTTATCACGCGTTTTTGTGCAAATGTGGAGGAGAACTTTCGTGAACTGACAATTTACTGGGAAGCCTGTGTTGTAGTTTCAATGTTTTTATATTGTGTGCCACAAGCAGTGTGTAAAAAATCGTGAGGCAAGTGGCGTTTCTTATTCAACAGTTTTAAGGCGGAATGGTAACTGTACTTAGAGCTGTAAAATTACCATAGACTATCAAAAGTAAGCGTACACTACGGTAGTTTGCCTAGCAGCTGTGGTCAGTTAAGGTCGTAACTGTGTTACCTATATGTTAGGAGTGTTGTATAGCTATGAGGCGTTACCTCAAAACGAATACTTTCTTTATGCATGTGATCAGTGTCTTACTAGATTCTCTTAAAAATGGAAAGTGGTGAACTGTCTAGAAACCGAGTGAGGATTTATAAAGGGCGAGGTTCTACCAATTTATCCTCCCATCAGTTACTTAAAAATAAACTGTATGTACAGCAAAACTGAAATTATCAGTGTTTAATTCCGATTTTATTCGAAAACTGTCGATTTATAACGTGAAACAGTGTGATGTTGTTGTAAGAATAAAGAAAACAATACAGGTTTACCACATAGCGCTAGAAAACGCATTTTGCACAACATAAAGGTAAAATAAAAGAAAAAAAACGCAAAACAAAAATATATCCAATATCGCTTCAATACTTCGTCGAACTTATATAAAACATGTTTGTGTTATTCATAAACAACTTTTGCGCTCATCAATAACAACAGGAAAATCTGGCCTTTGATCATGATGAAGAATGCTCTACTGAGGACAAACTAACAGCAGTAGTTATATATGTTTTCTTATGTTTGTGCATGTAAACTGTATATGCATCAAAGGTAATTGCTTGGCTACATAAAAGCGCCGAAGTTACGCGATCAACTGGTTCTTATTACTTATGGAATGCAATTCATATTCTATAAGGATGTAAAATACACAATGTAACAATGCATGATGTGAAGCTCTAATTATGTGCAAAACGAACAAAAACAAAACAAACAAAAAAAGAGAAGTTGTCAGATCCTAACTTCTCTCGTAGACATTTATTTATGTTTCTTCCCCTACCAATGCCATCAATACTGTCGGTAACCCTACCATTTACTATGCCATTTATGTACTGTACCAGGACTACCAAACCGTAGTTTTGGTAGAGCGCAACTCTAGCTGCACTAAATTAACAAATGGAACGATAATTAGCAATACTTGGAACTTCGAGCGGAGGTCGTCTCTGATTAAGATAGGAAAACTTTAGTGAATTCAAAAATGTTAATTTATGTGAGTGAACTTTTCTTGAATATTCTGATTTGTTAGTACAGTAAACTTTCATTTATCAGCCTAATTACTGACTCCTTTTGGTTATAAATGGAGAGTTAAAACATTTTGTTCCAGTTCGGGTAGCTGCCTTGTGAACTGGAGACAGATAACGCTGTACTTTATACTGGATGTTGATTCGATCATCGTCAGTCACCAGTGATGTATCTCGTTGCTCTTCAGGACGTGCTGTATGTCCGTCAGTGACCGGGCACACTAAGCCTCGGATGTCACTGAAGACGTACTCCATGAACGTTCCATAAAAATGTCAGTTAGAGAACTCATAAATTCTGACTTCTACACTTTTTCTAACGGAACGGAGGGTAGATTCCGACCTCTCAACTCTGTAAAGCTACATAATTTTCTCGCAGTTTGGTACAGCTTCATACACTACTGGCCATTAAAATTGCTACGCCACGAAGATGACGTGCTACAGACGCTAAATTTAACCGACAGGAAGAAGATGCTGTGATATGCAAATGATTAGCTTTTCAGAGCATTCACACAACGTTGGCGCCGGTGGCGACACCTACAACGTGCTGACATGAGGAACGTTTCAAACCGATTTCTCATACACAAACAGCGGTTGACCGGCGTTGCCTGGTGAAACGTTGTTGTGATGCCTCGTGTAAGGAGGAGAAACGCGTACCATCACGTTTCCGACTTTGATAAAGGTCGGATTGTATCCTATCGCGATTGCGGTTTATCGTATCGCGACATTGCTGCTCGCGTTGGTCGAGATCCAATGACTATTAGCAGAATATGGAATCGGTGGGTTCAGGAGGGTAATACGGAATGCCATGCTGAATGCCAACGGTCTCGTATCACTAGCAGTCGAGATGACAGACATCTTATCCGCATGGCTGTAACGGATCGTGCAGCCACGTCTCGATCCCTGAGTCAACAGACGGGGACGTTTGCAAGACAACAACCATCTGCACCAACAGTTCGACGACGTTTGCAGCAGCATGGACTATCAGCTCGGAGACCCTGGCTGCGGTTACACGTCTCGGTCACCCCTGACGCTGCATCACAGACGGGAGCGCATGCGATGGTGTACTCAACGACGAACCTGGATGCACGAATGGCAAAACGTCATTTTTTCGGTTGAATCCAGATTCTGTTTACAGCATCATGATTGTCGCATCCGTGTTTGGCGACATCGCGGTGAACGCACATTGGAAGCGTGTATTCGTCATCGCCATACTGGCGTATCACCCAGCGTAATGGTATGGGGTGGCATTGGTTACACGTCTCGGTCACCTCTTGTTCGCATTGACTCGTTGAACAATGGACGCTACATTTAAGATATGTTACGACCCGTGGCTCTACCCTTCATTTGATCCTTGCGAAACCCTACATTTCAGCAGGATAATGCACGACCGAATGTTGCAGGTCCTGTACGGGCCTACAGAAGATGTTCGACTGCTGCCCTGGCAGCACATTCTCCAGATCTCTCACCAATTCAAAACGTCTGGTCAATGGTGGCCGAGCAACTGGCTCGTCACAATACGCCAGTCACTGCTCTTGATGAACTGTGGTACGGTGTTGAGGCTGCATGGGCAGCTGTACCTGTACACGCCATCCAAGCTCTGTTTGACTCAATGCCCAGGCGTATCAAGGCCATTATTACGGCCAGAGGTGGTTTTTCTGGGTACTGATTTATCAGGATCTATGCACCCAAATTGCGTGAAAATGTAATCACACGTCAGTTCTAGTATAATATATTTGTCCAATGAATACCCGTTTATCATCTGCATTTCTTCTTGGTGTAGCAATTTTCATGGCCGGTACTGTAGTTACTTTAGACAGCGGCACAGTGGTGCACTGTAGCGCCCGCCCCGCCTGCCCAGAGCGCACCTCGGTAAGGCCCGCGCCGGCAGCGGTGCGTGTCGTGGTCAGTGGCCACTCTGGCCGCCTTCCCATCGGCCGGCCGGTCGCCGGTCTGTGGCCGACGGTCGGCGGACAGCCAAGCGAGCCAGCTCCAGCGCAGGCGTATTCGGCGCACGCACGTGCGTACGTCAGCGTACGCCGCGACCTGCCCGAGCCGAGCCGTTCCTGCGTACGGCGCGGCAGGGCGCGGTGCGTGTCACTCGGTATTTGGGACGACGGCTCGCCGCTTCTCGGCCATCACGTACCTGCGAGTTCTTCATTTCGCTCTTCCCTAAACGATCAGACGAAAATGGTCCTACTGATGTATAGAGAAACTCTAGTACGTGACCCCTCTAATTTTTTGTTCTATATTTCACGAAAGAGCAGCATTTCAGATCACTAGGTTACCATAACAAACTATGCTCTCGCTTGCAATTTCAGGGAGGAAATTCAGCGTGAGGTTCCCGCTTGTTGAACCAGGAAATCAGTGGTGGCCATATTGCGTTGGTGACTTATCGTCTCACGCACCGTCAGTGTAGCATCAATACGCGTTCATGTGAATGGCAATCGGACGACGTCTTTGCATCTGCCGAAGATGATGTCTTCTCTTGTGTAGCGGAAATGTCTTACATAATAAACCGTCCAGTAAAAATAAGCGGAAAATCAACATAAATTATTCAAACAAGGCGGATATGCCATTAACTCGTTGTCACTGCCAAGACATTGTCGCCGGGTAAAACTAAGTACTTACAGACAATACTATTGTCTTCTTTAAAAAAAGAAAATAGAATATTTGACTATTGGAACAGTATGTCTAAATTTCCAAATCCATTGCCGATAGTAAAAACTCGTTTGTTACAATGGTGTTGCCTGAGTCCGCCTGCAGCTCAACTAACTATGCTCGGAAGCGTAATTTCAAAGTTAACCATTCTGTTACTAATTCGACCACTTGCATCTTCAATCGGGGTTAATTTCGTCTTAATGCTCCAGCGGTTTGTCAATTTAATTGACAAACATTGTAGCTCTGCTTTCTGTCTCTTCCACCATCACAAGATCATTTCAAAATTGAGTTCTCAATTTATCTGTTGTGAAGCTTTTCTGTTGTGTGTTATCAAAGGTAGCCTGCTCCACTGCCAGCCGCTTATCGGAAAGAGAAGCTTAGTACCGACAAGGTGGCTTGAAGAGCACAAATCCGCAGTATGTTCTCTAAAAATTGCGTAAATTTATCATTGTTACAGTTTTGCATCAACATCCATAGTCTGAAATCCACTGCGAACTGCATGACAAAGGATACGTCTTATTGTACCTATTTCTCTCGCATATGGCACGCGGGAAGAATGATTATTTGAAAGACTCCGCGTGCGGTGTTTCTTCTCTTTCCCTTGCAATTCCTGCTGGAGCTATAAATAGAGGGTTGTAGTACATCCCTCGTTCTTGAAAATTTGTAAGTAGGCTTTCAGTGGGTGGTTTGCGTCGATCTTCAAATGCCTCCAATTTCTTTCCCTTCAGCATCTGCGTGACATTCTCCCAAGTGTCATCAAATCTTTGTCAATTCGTATTATCCTTCTTTGTATATGTACAGTATCCCCTGTTTGTCGTATTCGGCATGGGACCCACACACTTGGGCAATATCCTCGGATACGTTACATGAGTATTTTGTAATTAATGTCCCGGGTATGTAATTATTCCAGACTATTAGTCCACCTCTTCCCACCCCGCTCTCTATCTGTCTGCCATTCGCACCTCTTTCTGTTCATCTGCACCTCCCTGCTCTCTCTATCTGCTCCTCACCACTTTCTATGTCCATGTGCTCCTCCCTTCTCATTCTCCATCTATTCCTCCCTTCTCATTCTCCATCTACTCCTCCCCTCTATCTCTTCTTTTCATCTCTCTCTGTTCATGTCCTCTTCCCCCTCTCTCCATCTCCTCTTTCCTTCAGTCTCTGTCCATCTCTTCTTCCCTTTCTCTGCCTACTTCCTCTCCCTGTCTCTCTGTCCATCACGCCGTCTTCCACTTCTCTGTGTCCATTTTCCCCTCCCCCTTTCTCTGTCCACCTTCTCTTCCCCGCATCTGTGTTCATCTCTTCCTCCCTACTCTCTGTCTGTCCATCTCTTCCTACCCCTGTTCTCCCTCTCCATCTTATTATGTCTACCCCAATAGGAAGTTGCTGCTTCTTACCCCCACAGTGTGTCTCGATGTGACATTTTTGTGTCAAAAGCCCGAATAGCCAACCTTTTGCAGTACGGATCGCTGTGAGACCTGCAGGAAAAGAGTCAGTGAAGTTCTGGAAGGCACTGACAGGGATGTGAAGCCACGCTGATTACAGTGTCGTGACCAGCTGCGCTACGCTTCTCGGTTGAGGGCACATGGTGTGAGCAGCTCAATCAAGGTGGTCCCACAGATACTCAACTGGGGTTAAATTTGGGTAGTTTGGTGGCCAGGGGAGTACGGTAAACCCACCGCGGTGCTCTTCAAACCTCGCATGTACACTAAGAGTTGCGTGACACATTGCCTTACCCTGCTGGTAGATGCCGTCGAGCCGCGGAAAGAAAACTGCGTTTAGCGGTGGACATGATCCCTAAGGAAAGTCCCGTACTTGTGGTGCTCTGTTGTGCCTTCCAGAATGATGAGATCACTCAGGAAATTACACTAAAACATTCTTCAGTCCATAACGCTCTTTACTCCTGTCTAGACCCTTCCGACGGTTGTTGTAGGCTGTCGGCTTTCAGACGTTTCATGCCGTACATGCCAACGGCCTTCTGTCCGACCGAGCATAAAGAAGTGATTCATCTGAAAAGGTCACCTGTCTACACTCCGTGGACGTCCAGTTGCGGTTTTGCGCTCCAATTCCAGCCTTCATCGCCGATGAACAGCTGTCAGCGTGGATGCGTGAACGAGGTGCCTGTTGCGGAGGCCCATACGCAGCAACGTTCGTGTACAGTCGTTGGGGAGACACTGCTGGTAGCCACTTAGTTCATCTGGGCGGTCAGATGCTGAACAGTTGCACGCCTGTTCGTCCGTACACATCTCCACAGCTGTCGTTCACCTCTGACATCTATGGCACCTGATGCACCGGAGTTGCCTCTGCACTGGTTTTGGTTAGCGCCATTTTTCAACCACGGCGGTACGCGAACGGTTTACAAACTTAGCCGTTGAAATGTTATGATAGAGAAGAGTCCAAATTTTCGACAGAGAAATGAAATGAGGATAGGAATCGATGTGTCCCATAATTTAGACGTTTTGTAAAGGTAGGTTTCGTTTTCTCTTCCTCTACTCCCCTTCCTACTATGTGTGATGGAAACTTGGTAGTGGGAGGGGATGGGAAGGGGCGATAGGGGGGGGGGGGGGGTCAGTTGCGGTCGTAATCACACCACTGCTGTAAACGATCACATTTTGGTGTAGTGCGGTTGAAATCAAGAACTGACATCCAGATTGAGGTTTTCCGTAAATTCCCACTGTGGCTTTAGACGTATGCAGTGACGGTTTCTTCGAAGAGACGACAGTCGATTTACTTTCATATTCTTATCCAGTCCGAATTTGTGTTCCGTCTCTAATGACATTACCGACGGGATTTTAAGCTTCCTTCGTTGAAATTATGGAATCTGAAGATTCCGGGTTAGAATCCCATGCTCACACACACAATTTTAATCTGCCATTGAAACGCTATGGTTACCACAATGTTCATTTCTGGCGGCAATAGTGCAAATAAGAAGGATATCATAACGATCCGTGGAGACATCATTCTCATAGAGAAACCAGAGGCGTAAGTCGTGTTCATGAACGGCACTAATAGCGTGCTGCAATCACTCCTAAACCTCAACCACGACGAACAGGATAAGACACGTTTGAGACATTGAGTATATTCAGTTACTGCTTCTCGTTTTTATTCTGAACCCTACTACGCGTTTCGGTAGTAATATTATCTATTGCATTTCAATGTTTTTACGACATTGAAAATACTCGTGGCGCGCAAATATTTCATCTATTTGATGGATAGGTTAAGCGCCATCTTGCTTGCATAACTAAATAAAAACACTTTTTGCATGTTATCATAGTCGTACCACAAGTGTCTGTCACTTCTTGCTCTTCTTCTTTGATGCATACCTTACGATACGTATCAATTGGGGGCGTCCATTTCGTCTGCCCTGTTCTCTTCCTTAATTGCTGGTAATTTGATCAATTCCTGTCTTCGGGCAGTCCTAATCTTCTTCATTCTCTGCCTCTCTTTCCTATACTTTTACTTTTAATAATGGTTAGCTATAGGGAGCATTTTTGCAACATACAGGGTTATTACAAATGATTGAAGCGATTTCATAAATTCACTGTAGCTCCATTCTTTGCCATATGGTCACGACACACTACAGATACGTAGAAAAACTCATAAAGTTTTGTTCGGCTGAAGCCGCACTTCAGGTTTCTGCCGCCAGAGCGCTCGAGAGCGCAGTGTGACAAAATGGCGACAGGAGCCGAGAAAGCGTATGTCGTGCTTGAAATGCACTCACATCAGTCAGTCATAACAGTGCAACGACACTTCAGGACGAAGTTCAACAAAGATCCACCAACTCCTAGCTCCATTCGGCGATGGTATGCGCAGTTTAAAGCTTTTGGATGCCTCTGTAAGGGGAAATCAACGAGTCGGCCTGCAGTGAGCGAAGAAACGGTTGAACGCGTGCGGGCAAGTTTCATGCGTAGCCCGCGGAAGTCGACGAATAAAGCAAGCAGGGAGCTAAACGTACCACAGCTGACGGTTTGGAAAATCTTACGGAAAAGGCTAAAGCAGAAGCATTTCTTAAACAGGAGATTGGAAAACCGATGGATCGGTCGTGGTGGAGATCATGATCAACAATTCATGTCATGGCCTCCGCGCTTTCCCGACTTAACCCCATGCGATTTCTTTCTGTGGGGTTATGTGAAAGATTCAGTGTTTAAACCTCCTCTACCAAGAAACGTGCCAGAACTGCGAGCTCGCATCAACGATGCTTTCGAACTCATTGATGGGGACATGCTGCGCCGAGTGTGAGAGGAACTTGATTATCGGCTTGATGTCTGCCGAATCACTAAAGGGGCACATATCGAACATTTGTGAATGCCTAAAAAAACTTTTTGAGTTTTTGTGTGTGTGTGCAAAGCATTGTGAAAATATCTCAAATAATAAAGTTATTGTAGAGCTGTGAAATCGCTTCAATCATTTGTAATAACCCTGTATATCCCAGCCACATATTCTGAGGAAACTGCGTGGTAACTTGAAAATCGTAATACATTATCTTAACTATGAAAAGGGAAACAACTCCGGCATATTTATGAGAGCCACAAATACGTGCATCGACTTCTTTTATCAGTGGCACACCATCATGTGACCACGCAGCAAGTCTCGGGAGTCTTCTGCGACCTCGGAGCCCGTCCGCACGTTCCAGACAGCAGTTAGCGTGGCCGTGTCTGCAGTACGCAGTAGCCTTCTCGGATGCATGCACAAGATCGTATAGTATATGTCTGCTCCTTCGTCTGATAGCTTCCTCATTACCTCTCTGACAGCGATGCGAGTTTTTCTGTCGTAATTCCCTTCATGTGAGTCACATCCCAGACCTTGCGTCACAACTCACGGTAGGGGCACTGCGCTTCTACCATAAAAACAAAGCCGCATGACCTCGTGGAAAATGCCAGTTTTCTTCATTGATCAAGAGTGCCAGTAAATTTTACCGTGATTCTTTGGTCTTGTTATGGAAAACTATAGACGCCACAAACCGCAATACGCAACTAAACTGCCAGTGTTTCTTCTTCTTTTCTTCTCTTTTTTTGAAAAGAAAAAAAGAAAGAAATACAAACAGTACGAGAAACAAAAGAACCTCTTCTTTGGCGACTGCCCTTATCTCACTGGTTAGTTCGTAATCTGTTCCTAAATTATCTTAGACGCTCTACTATTTCCCTCCGGCGTCGACACTGAACTTAAGCACTCCTTCAAATGTACCCCTAAAGCTGCAACAAGACTCCATTTCGCACTGATCAGCAATTAATGCATTCTTCTTTTGTCAGTGCTGTTAGTTTGTGCCATGATTGTGGCACATGAAATCTAGATGTTAAGTTTAATTATTTTACGTACAATGCATTACTTTATGGCATTGAATGATGCGATAACGGTTAAAATTCGTCATAAATATAAGACGTAGCGAATATTCTGGCAAATACTAAGGAACATCGTCTCAGTTATAACTTTGGGATTATGAAGTGTCCATTTTACTCGCATAATACGAAAGGGAGAGGAACTCTTTGGAGTTTGGAATGACTGGAGAAGAACTAACAGTAAATTTAAGCACTGAATCGAACTGCAAAGAGCACCCATATGATCCACCTTAAAGATTATATTAAAGCGATACGTAGTGTTCACTATCTCGTACTGACTGGCCAAGATCGGTACAGCCACGGTAGTCTTACCATCAACTTGTAGTACTTGCAGGAACTTCCAGTACAGATTTTACACTGCTCATTTTCATTATAATGCATTTTTACACTTGAAATTTCCCAATACTTCTCGCTAAATGACCACAACGAGAAAATTCTAGGTAATTTAGAGACTTATCGACAGTCACTTTTCTCACCCGCCATTAGAGGAGGGGAGGGGGGGATAAGTTAATGGTACTAGAAGCCCCCTCCGCCACCCAACGTCAGATGGCTTACGCATTATTGGTGTAGATGTAAAGTTTATGCATGGCCTACAAGCCCATCAAAATTACTTCTGTGTAGAGAGATAAAATAGAACTACGCCGTTACATATTATTTGCAGTGGTGAGTTTCGATTAATTATAGCCCTACATTCAGCATTCATAAAACTGATTGTAGGCTTCTTCTCAACTCGAAATACAGATATCATTTCGCTAGATTCGTTTAAGTGGACACGAATACCACAATATTTCGAACTATTAAATATATTAAACGATGTACACCGGCTGACTATCAATTTATCGACTCAGTATTTTCGTTTATGTCAGTATATAAGATCACTTTGTTTTGTTTGAGTTGCTAGACTGAAACGACGAACTACTTCGAATAAATTTAGCAAAACGTTTTTTAGGTGAGTGTTTGCATTAAATCAAATCAGGCCATGACGAGAGGTTTCTTTTTGGAAAGGTCATGTCAGATTGGTTCTCTTAATCCTCAACCACAGAGCTATCGATGTTGCGTTGAACTCAGTCTTTGCTGTCAGAACAATAGTGTCGGTTAGAGAAAGCATACACCAAATTTGGTGGATAATCGAGAGTGCTCCCAATCAAAACTTCTTCATTTGCAGCTTTTACGGTGGAGGAACAACTCCAAGAATTCGGCATGCAAAAATCTTCCCTTGTGCACTCTCGTGCGGGGTCGCTATGTATTGCCTGAGACGGTCTTTGTACAGTGTGACTTTTCTCCGGCGGCCAAAGTCGGTGCACAGACAGCTGTTAATGAGATTTCGGAGCTGGCCGTGCAGGCAAATTGACGAGTACGTCGCGGCTAAGAGTCCGTTAACAAGCCGTTAATTGCTGCAGCATTCGGGAAGCGGGTTCAGCGGACGCGTCTCTTTGTGCTAGCAGCTAGCTGCTCCACTCTTGGCTGCCGCGCCGTGTGGTCCATTGTCGCGCGTCTGCAGACCGCCTTCCCAATGGGGAACCAGCAGGCCGCGAGCCGCGGTTCTGTAGGTAGGGGGCGCTGGGTGCTGCACGATGTGTCGGTGCCTGCGATCAGAATCGGTTCACCAGACAAGGACGTTCCAGGAACAACTGTTCCACGAAGGGCGGCACAGTGAGTTGAGCCTCCGTGTTCCTTCTGTTTTGTATTCTCCGGCGGCTGTGTTGTCCCGCTATTGATGTGCGCACGTTTCATTGGCCCCGTTGGGATTTATTGTACAATTTCAAAAGGAATGCACCTTCCCAGGGACGATGTGTGCACGTTTCATTGCGCCGTTGCGATGTACTGTACAATTCCTACAGGAATGCAGCTTCCCAAGCAGCGCGGGGTTGCCCCGCGGTCTGGGCGCCTTCTCACGGTCCGTGCAGCTCCCCGCCACGTCGGAGGTTCGAGTCCTCTCACGGGCATGGGTGTGTGTATTGTCCATTGCGTAGGTTAGCTTAAGTTAGTTTAAATAGTGTGTAGGCTTAGGGACCGATGACCTCAGCAGTTTAGTCCCCTAAGACCTTACTACAAATTCCCAAATTTTCCAGCTTCCCAGGGATAAGCAGTACCTATTTAGACAACAACACAAGAACGTTACTTTTGTACGCTCTCTATCGAGGACTGTACCGGGGACTAGCATGTTCGTGAATCACGTAGATGCGTTCAAAACCATTATCCACGTGCGGGTCAGAAGTCGAACTCGTAGAACGGTAGCGCTGTATTTGGGCATCTTCACAAAGACTTCAAAATTATGAAATCAACTCAACGAACGTGGTTGGAGGAAATTTTTGACGATCGTTAGCGTGATATTTGGTTACAACTAGTCACGAAGTAGAAGTACTAAGGATATTTCTTTCATCACACAATGTAACATTTGGATCTGTTGGAGACTACGAGAAACGAAACATGTGCCGAATTATCAGTGCTGAAATCTACAGGTGATCGGAATTGTTCGAGCCATATGATAGATAGCCCAGGAAGGCGATGAAGTTCATCCGTTAGTCAGGTAATGCCTGAACAGGACTAGCGGTGCGAATATGCATTACGTTACCTTGTAACACAATGCCTTTCAGTACAGCGGAAAAAGAGCTAAAGTTACAAATTTCACTTTTATTTACTTGATAACTAGTTTCGGGTCGAGACCCGTTTTCAAATCATCCAGATAGCCAAAATGGTACATTCCAAAATATAAGAATCATTTCAAGATAACAAACATATAGGTGTAACAAAGTGAAAACGAACAGATACAGATTTCTCTCCATACTCTGTAGCTGTTCATTTGCATTTTGTTATACCTTTGCTATCTAGACATGGTTCTTATATTTTGGGAAGTATCATTTTGACTACCTGGATGATGTGAAAATGGGTCGACCCGGAAATAGTCATCAAGTACATACAAGTGAAATTTGCAACTTTGCCTGTTTTTCCACTGAATTTTTTACAAAAATTGCGCCCCTGCAATTACTACAGCAGCCTGGAAGTTCGTACACAGTGTCTGTGTCGGAATTACATGACAAATACATTTAAATTTTCTTGTCTAGTATGTTCGACATGAAGACTCAGGACATCAGCGGCTACAGAGAATGATATGAAAATTTTATCAAATAAAAGTGCACCTGATGCTGAAATTCTATTAAAACGTCCTTCTACTATTTGGTTTTCATTTTTGCTTGGGAGTAATAATATGGCAGATGGAAAACCATGAAAATGAAGGAAAAGGAAGGAAGGAGTATTAGAGTTTAACGTCCCGTCCACGTCGAGTTTATTAGAGACGGGCCACAAGCTTGGATTGTTTCAAGGATGGGCAACGACATCGCTCGTGTCAAAAGAATAATCCCGGCATTTGCCTGGGGCTGTTTCAATAAATCATGGAAAACCTAAATCTGGATGGTCGGACAAGGATTTGAACCGTCGTCCTGCTGAATACGAGTTCAGTTTAATAACTTCTGCGCCACCTCGCTCGTTACCACGAAACTGCAAATCGCACTCATAGAGAGCCTGTGTTACACTCACGAGGAGTGAAACGTTCCTATTGTGGCACAACCCATCCACAGCAAAGGCACTGCGTAGTTTCGACGATATTCGTATCATGCTGACGCTCTAATTATGGTAACTGAGTGTAGTAATTCCATTGTAGAGTTTCGCCCATAGACGTCCTGTACGACATTACTGAGATAGGAATCAGTATCAGAAAGGTTGATTAACTTTTCACGTACCGTAGACGACAGGAGGTATTTACGGGCGGAGCACCAGCTCGGATTGCTGAGATATGGGGAATTATGGTGGTCGTCTCCTTTTCAAAGAAACGATCCCGGCTTTCGCCTTATGCTTTTTAGAGAAACCATGAATATCTCAATCTGGATGGCGGGACGGGATTTAAGCAACCGTCCTCTCGAATTCCAGTGATCATTGTTGTCACATTGTTGTCATATACACAGAAGGAAGCGTGGCTTAAATACTGGTTTCATTGATAGCTACTTTACAGTAAGGCACGGTACCATACCCACGAAACATTTATGTTTACAGCCGCTATATTTCGCGAGAACATGCAGCTGTACCGTGCGGCTTAATGGTGATGGTACCCTCTTGTGTAAAGTGTTCCAGAGGTAAAAGTGGCCTCCCACTCGAAAACTCCGGGCCGGGCGGGAATTGTTTACGAGGATGCTGTCTACAGAAAACACAAAGCTGGCGTTCTACTGTTCGGAGCGTGGAATGGCTGGCTCTGAGCACTATGGGACTTAACTTCTGAGGTCATCAGTCCCCTAGAACTTAGAACTACTTAAACCTAACTAACCTAAGGACATCAAACACATCCATGCCCGAGGCAGGATTCGAACCTCCGATCGAAGCGGTCGCGCGGTTCCAGACTGTAGCTCCAAGAACCGCTCGGCCTCCTCGGCCGGCGAGCGTGGAATATTTAACCAGTACTCGGATAGGTAGATTAGAGAAATGCTGTCTTCAGACTGAGGACCACAGCAAGAAAAACAACAATCTATACAGCACTTTGTAGCCAATACTCTTGAATATCCTGCTAACTAAGGAATAATTTTCTTCGACTATCACTTCTGGGTTAAGATGCCTTGGCACAAGTCGTGTTACCTGCCACCATCGAGGGTACTGATGCCGTTGGGGCTCCAACATCCTGGTATTCCACTTCCAACGAACAACGCTCCCCCAAAGTGTCCTCATTAAAAGCTAGAGAGACTGGCTTCAGTTCCACATCACTCACGGCATGAATGCACAAGTAATACGCCGCTAACGCATAAAAGTTCTCTTCAACGGAATAACAAATGACAGTCCCAGAGCAAAGATTAAGTGTGTTCTCCATTTCACTACTCTGATAACCGTATGCATCCTTCAGTATTTCTCGACGTCCATTTGGTAATAGCGAAAAAACGTATAACTTACTAGTATTTGTCATTTTACATTGTGCAAGGCAAAAATCTATTACTTACTAGTATTTCTCAATTTATATTGTTTGATTTTTAAGGCAGAAAATCTGCTTTACGCAGTCATTATTTAAGCAGTCATCGAATCGAGACATCGGACATCATTCCAGTGCCCCGATCGTGACTGCAAATGGGGCGCAACGCTTTGTTACGGAGATAGGCGAATATTCATGCGGCCGAGCGCACAGCGCCGCAGCAAGTCTCCGTGAGATTTCGGGAAGCGATATCGCGATCATTAGAGCTGGAGAACGAGGCTGGAGATGGTGCCCTGGGATTAGCGCGGTGGGAGCGCCGCCTTTTAAGGGAACAGTGCGGCTGCGCCGTGCGGCCAGTACATAGTATACCGACGACACGGCTGCCTCCTGACCGAGCGGCAAAAACCTGTCCATCCGGCAGGCCGGCCATCAGCGGACGCATCGCCGCAGAGGGCAGTCCGTCTGCTGCAACAGAGCCGCTCCGGGAATGTACCTCGCGGAGAATGTCTCAAGAGCGACGAGGATCCTCCAGTTACAGGGGCGGGCGTCGAACTCGCGCTACGGAGGATCAGAATTCCACCGTTCCTCAGTCCTCCGATTGTATCAGCCCCTTTCCGTAGAGCTACTACAAAGGATTACCAGTAACGCATAAAGAAAATGTAGCGTTTAACAGATGGCTCTGCCGACGATACGATAAGAAGCAATACCTAATTCCTAACTTTATGAAACCATGGCTCTGTAAAAACACAAATAACCACAACGGTCGGTATGTCTAACATGAGTTGGTGTCTTCATTACTCAGTCGGTTGGTGCCACACTGCAAAATCGAAGGTCTGGATTTCTATTTCCAGGCCGTCGTAGGATTGTTTCCTTTCACTTATCGCTTCTCTCACGTATGAAAATGATCTGTTAATCTGAAAAATGAAATCTGAGCTGGGTTTTGGAACCCCGGCGGAGGACAAAATGAATCACCTGTTGTCGGAGTACGCCTACTGAAGAAGTGACGTGTTCTAACCTAAATTCTGTTAGAGGACAGCTTAACGTAGCCTACGATCGTCGCAAGTATTAAGGTGAAACCACTTAGTAACATATTGTTTCCTGGCCGTCAATGTGTGCATGCCCTCCTCGCTACCGTATTCCCCTCAGCTGGTTTCCCGTTGCAGGCGAAAGGGGTTCTTGATCGGCCTGAAGATGATGGGCGGGTCTTTTTCCTAATCGTTCTAATTGAGCTGTGGATGGAACCGACATCCGTGGCAGAGAGATTCTTAAAAGTCCTTTGAGGAAGTGACATCTTCTGAAACGTATTAGTGGGAGGAGGAAATGACCAATGAAAGTGGTTTCATTTTGCTCCTTATAGTGTTTGGTTGGGAGGCATAAATGTTAAATAATTTTGTGGAACATTTGAGAAACTCTCGAAATCGGGGAGTCGGCTGGGAGCCCTCGCGTGCGCCATGGGGCGGAACTGGTGTTATGGTAGGGTTTTTCAGAAGTGATATCTCGTGAGCAGCCGAGTTACTTCTCGCAGTACGGAAATTTGAGATATTCCCAAAGTGCATTCCCCTGTGCAGGCGTGGATGTCGGGTTGAACTTCCCGGTGTGACTATTGCGTTAAAGTGTACACGTGTTTGGTAAGCAGAGCCCTTGCAAACACGTAACCAGTAGCTAACTGGTCGGACGTGTTTAGGGGAATGACATGGCACTGACGAGGTTTAGTAGAAGCCTATGAATTATATTTGTCTCTGTGCACATTTGAGAGTGATGTTTTTGTGAGGTTCTTTCCCTGCTGGCTTTTCAACTGCTTTCCGGTTTTCTTGTGGTGGTGATTATGGGCAAGAGTTGTTAGTAGTCAGTTGGAGGCAGTTTAATGAACTGTTAGTGGTGAACATATTCCAGTCCAGCGGTCGGATATCGGAGTCTTTTCTGAGACTACAAAGCTACAGTGTTTTTAATTATTTCTCAGTGTCAACATTTTTTGGTACAGGATCAGAAAACTGTTTTAATAATTCACGAAGCGTTTATTAACGAATCGGTCACAGTTGCAGTACGTTTGTTTTGCGAGTGGTTTCTAACCAAACGGTTCATTCTTAAGCCTGACCTACTGAAATTGTACTGAAAGTGCTTGGTCTTCGTAGCAAACATCAAAATGGAAATACATGTTTTACAAACAAATCGCAGAAGATTGTCGCAATCAACATGTGCCTGCTTGGCAAGTCAGAATCAAACTTTGTAAAGCACGTATTGCCATTTTGGTGTTTGTTATTAAGATCATGCACATTCAGTGCAGTCTCTGTAGATCAGGCTTGAGAATGAACCACATGGTTCGAAAGTAGTCGCCAAACATTTGTACTGCAATTGTGATAGGTGTGCTAGTAAATCCTTCATTAAATTTTTAATTATTGACTTTGGAGTTGTAGAAAGTTTAACTCCGTCTCTAGGGTCAAAGCGAAGTGTAAGCCCTTTCTTTTGAATGACTGATAGTGTAGCAAATTATAGAACTGATTCGAGTTCGCCAACAAACGTTTCCGATAACTCTGTGAAGCAATGCGTCGCGTAATTTGTCTCGTGCGTTGCATATCACCAAGGCGCTGATTCTGGCCGTGGCCGACTTTGGGATTCCGTGCGAGACCACGGAAACTCCGACACACTGACAAAAGGAGCGTTTCAATCTGTGTCCACCTGATTAAGCAAAATTTATATTCTGTCACTAGATCTGTTCTGAAACGTCTTCAGGGATCTGAAATGTGTGGAATCAATCTACAAAAGGGATTGTTTACAAAATTATCCTGCCAATCATCCTAGAACACTGCGAAATGTGTGGGACCCATACCGAACAGGAGTAACATGAGATATTAAACGTTTAGAAAGAAGTGAAGCAGAGGAAATCGTCGCTGAAATGCCGAAAAACCCGAACTGGCAGATGCTGGAAGACAGACCAAACTATCCCGTGTAAGCATGCTTACAAAGCTTCGAGAACCCGTACTAAGTGAAGAACCTAGGCATATATTGCGACCTCCAACGAATCGCTCCCGTAGGGGTTGCGAAGGCCAGATTATACTAATTACAGTCTACAAAGAGGCACTTAAGGAGAAGTCCTTCGGTACGCCAATGCGAAGAAATCCTAATAGAAGTAAAATAAGAAGCTCCTCTGCCATGCGCATTCAAGTGGTCTGCAGAGTATACATGCAGGTGTAGAAATCTATACACATTTAGATGCAGGTCGTTTCACATACAAATTTATAACAGCACGTTTTCAGATTGTAAAATTGAAAAGAGATTGAGAATATGATTGATGACGATCAGTTTGGCCTCAAGGAAGGAGAAAGCGCCAAAGAGGCAATTCTGACGTTGCAGTTGATAATGGAAGCAAGACTAAAGAAAAATCAAGACACATTCATAGGGTTTGTCGACCTGGAAAAAGCGTTCAATAATGTCAAATGGTGCAAGATGCTCGATATTCTGAGAAAAATAGGGATAAGCTTTAGGGAAAGACGGGTAATACATAATATGTACAAGAGTCAAGAGGGAACAATAAGAACGGAAGACCAAGAACAAAGTACTCGGGTTAACAGTGTGTAAGACATGAATGTAGTCTTTCGCCCCTACTATTTAATCACACATCGAAGAAGCAATGACAGAAATAAAAAGAAGGTTCAAGGGTGGGTGAAAGGTTTTGCTGGAGACTTTCCTATCCCTGAGAAATTGAAGAAGAATTACAGGGTCTGCTGAAAGGAAAGAACAGTCTAATGAGAAATGAGAACAGAATATGGATTGAGAATAAATCGAAGAATGACGAAAATAATGAGAAGTAACAGAAATGAGAACAGCGAGAAACTTAACATCATAGTTGGTGCTCACGAAGTAGACGAAGTTAAGGAATTCTGCTAACTAGGTGGTAAAATAACCCATGATGGACACAGCAAGGACATAGATAACAGACTAGCACAAGCAAAAAGGTATCCTGGCTAAGAGAAGGCTACTAGTATCAAACGTGGGTCCTAATGTGAGGAAGAAATTTCTGAGATGTACATTTGGAACACAGCATTTTGTGGTAGTGAAACATGGACTGTGGGAAAATAGGAACAGAAGAGAAGCGAAGCATTTCATATGTGGTGCTGCAGAAGAATGAAAATTAGGTGGTATGATAAGGTAAGGAACGAGGGGGTTCTGCCTGAATCGGAGAGGAAAGTAATATGTGGACAACACAGACAAGACGCGACAGCATGACAGGACATCGGTTAAGACATCAGGAAGTAGCTCCGTTGAGGGAACTGTAGAGGACAAAAACTGTAGAGGAAGACAGAGATTGAAGTACATCCAGCAAATAACTGACGACGTAGATGGTTCAAATGGCTCTGAGCGCTATGGGACTTAACATCTGAGGTCATCAGTCCCCTAGAACTTAGAACTACTTAAACCTAACTAACCTAAGGACTTCACACACATCCATGCCCGAGGCAGGGTTCGAACCTGCGACGACGTAGATATGTAGATTGGAAATGCTACTCTGAGATGAGAAGGTTGGTCCAGGAGAGGAATTAGTGGCGGAAAAAAATGGTGTTCATACGTTTCCAGCTATCAATAATTAAAATATCCTTTTGAAATCTGTAAAAACGCCGTTCTGCAGCTATGTCAGTATGTAACGAACACGTATTTAGAAGTTTTGTACAGCGCTAGATACGAATTCTGGTGGAACAACAGGTGCTGAAGTTCTGTCCTCTAATCCAACCAGTACAATTTCGATATCATTGTAGGTCACATCAGTTTATTCGTTAGGAACGTTGCCTCCGGTAGTTCTGGATTTGAGGATATCTTTCAGAAAAGACATATCACTAAAAGACACGGTTTTGGTTTGGCTTCCTTTACCACATTAAGGAGGTTTCGATTCCTAAATTGAATTACTACTGGAAAACGTTGTTCATTCGTCTTTTATCCGTTTCTTTTGAAAGGAAAGTTAACTATACGTTTTCAGTAGTGAGAAGTAATTATTTGAAAAATGTCATGATTTCCACCTGGAGTTGCTGATAAAGTTCTTTATTTAACAACCACTTTCGGTCGACAGATAATCATCAGGTTCTTAAAAGCATTTACATCGCCGCGCTAGGTGAATATAGAATCATTGTCGTCAGGTAATAAAACCATGAATTTGTGGCTGTTGTCAGATCGCAACATAAATTACATTGTCAATATATAAACTGTACTAGGCAGTGCAATCTTTCGCGTTATACTAGCAATCTACCTTAACGATACATAGCTATATACATAACGTGAAAGAGTGTACTGGCTAGCACAGTTTATATATTGATGATGTAATTTATGCTGCGATGTGACAGAAGTGATAAATATCATCAGACGTCACTGGTTTTAGATTCGCCTAATATGACGCCATAAATGCTTTTAAGAACCTGATGGCGGTCTGTCGACCGGAACTGATTATTAAATAAGGAATTTAATCAGCAACTCGCGACGGCAGTCATCACATATTTCATACTGACTGCGTGTATTTTAAGTGTGTGGCGGAGGGTGTTTCATAGCTTTGCTCTTCCATTCACAAATGGTGTTTGGGAACAGCGACTGCCAGTAAGTCTCCATATGAGCTCAAATTTCGCTAATTTAGGCTTCCTAATCACTTTATGAAACATACTTGGAAGGAACCAATACGTAACTTTTATTTTTTATTTTAATTTTGGGCACGTAGACCCTAGGAACTTCGACAGTAAACCTCTCCGCGAAGCAGAACGCACCTCTTGCGATATTTTCTAGCTAGATTTCGGTGAGGAGCCCCGTGACAGAAAAACCCACTGCTCTATTCTGGAGGGTCTCTTAAATCGACCAGCAAGAGTCCCAGACTGACTAGCAATACTGAAGAATTCGTCGAACGCTAGTTTTCTGAATCTACTTCCGTCATGGATGAATCCGTCAGAAACACCAGATTAATATATTAAGGTATATATTAATTTATTAAGGTATATATTTCACGACGTAAGCAAGTGTCCTGGGCCGGCCGCGGTGGCCAAGCGGTTCTAGGCGCTTCAGTCCGGAACCGCGCGACTGCTATGGTCGCAGGTTCGAATCCGGCCTCGGGCATGGATGTGTGTGATGTCCTTAGGTTACTCAGGTTTAAGTAGTTCTAAGTTATAGGGGACTGATGACCTCAGATGTTAAGTCCCATGGTGCTCAGAGTCATTTGAGCCAAGTGTCCTGGAACAAAACTTGATGTAAACTATTTTCGCTAATAATTATATTATAACATGAACAGGAGCCATATTATGAAGACCACTGTACCAAATAACTGCACAACTTTTCAGTTATTAATAATAATTTATCAATCCAAAATACCATTTCCTAGACTTTTCTACTGCCATTGCTATTTCTTTCACTGAAATCAGCTTGCCAAAAGACATTCGGAAATGCCAATCTTACAGACGTAAAGCAGTAACGCGTGACTTGCTGTCCTGCAAAACTGCCGCCCTGTTTTACGGCCGGCAAAGTCAGGAAACCGCTATTAGCTAGGGAGGACGTCACCGCTTCGGTCATTAACCACGAACCGGTGCAGAATTCCAGTGAAAAGTGCAGGTGGCCATAGCGTTTTGCCTCTTGGCCTGTTGCCATCAAGCGGCCAAAGGGCTAGGGAGGGAGTCATGCGGATTTTTTCGCGGCGCTGGCTCGAAAGCGTTATTAATTTGCGGCGGTCCCTTGTGTACACGGCGGAACAATGGAGCAACTTCTGAAAACAGCACGCCCCTTCGCAGGTAATTATCATATGCGGCTCCGGCAATATATTAATACATAACTGGCTGTCGTGTGGGCGCGCTTGTCGGTGCGGCCTGATGAAGTCTTCCAGGTCCGACACCAAAGTAACTTGTCATTTTGAAAATTACTCACTGTACAAATGTTTATTAGCGTAACGAACACTTGTAGTACAGATCACACAGTAAGTTTACTGTCTTTCCGTGATTCTTCGATGGATTTCACGACAGAACAATAGTCTTGCACTAAAGAAACCGTTTGATTTTATCTGTCATCTCGAACTTGAGTCAGTTTTTCTAACTGCATATTCAGTAGGGGCAGTCATTTCTGCATATGCTGATAGATTAGAAACAATCTGCAGAACCATGTTTTGGTCCTTACAGCCTTGAGATACCGTCACGGATTCGTTTACACAGAAGATACCAAATGGAAAGGGCACACCAAAAAGATAATCATCAGTGGTCGGTTTGGAAAATTCGGGATCTAACTGAGAAGTTCTTCCACTCACCCACTTCCGTACCCCTCCTCCACATTGTGCGATTGACATGTCTTGAGATTGGGTAATTGTTTTAGCCAGTGTAAACTGTAAACTTACGTTGTTTATGATGGAAACTATCGTAATAATACTTCCATCGTACATGTGTTGAGATACTTTGAGTCGGATTATAATATACAAGGTATCTGGGAGGTTATGCATTATGATTTTGGTCTTAACTGCATTTTATAAAAAAGGTGCTAATAAAATTATTCAGGCTTCGTGTCCTCAATTGGCAGAAACAAAAGCAAAGGCATGATGAAACATAGTGCCACTACATAGGGTTTCGCTTTCAAGAACACCAATGTGAGTGCCAGACTTAACACCCTTGTTGGAGCGATGGATCATACCTACTCCTTATGTTCACTCTGCATATGGCAAAATGGTTCAAATGGCTCTGAGCACAATGCGACTTAACTTCTGAGGTCATCAGTCGCCTAGAACTTAGAACTAATTAAACCTAACTAACCTAAGGACACCACACACATCCATGCCCGAGGCAGGATTCGAACCTGCGACCGTAGTGGTCGCTCGGCTTCAGACTGCATATGGCACGCGCAGCTGTTTGGAATTTAGACCAGGTTACTGGTGCGTCATCTGGTGAAGCTACTATGTTTCTTCATTTTGTCGACTAAGTCCTGGTGATGAAAGTTCATTGCACCCAGCTGAAGATTTGATGTGGTTTCAGAACTTCATTCCTACCGTGTTTTAACGCCATCAGACAAACTTTTCTTGCCTTACAATGTAAATGAGCGGTTCTGTTGAGAAAGGACTATATTGTAGGGTGTGTTGAGTGTCAGAGGCGGTTCTAGGCGCTTCAGTCTTAAGCCGCGCGACTGCTATGGTCGCAGGTTCGAATCCTGCCTCGGGCATGGATGTGTGTGATGTCCTTAGGTTAGTTAGGTTTAAGTAGTCCTAGGGGACTGATGACCTCAGATGTTAAGTCCCATAGTGCTCAAAGCCATTTGAACAATTTTTTTGAGCGTAAGAGTACCCTGAAAAAGCTGTTGCAAGAAGGCGCGTAATCATCAGTTACACGACTGGTGGAAATGCTTTGCTACTTGGAACTGAAAGCTGAAGGAGAGCATACTGTATCGGTAAGAAAGCATTACTAACCGGAATTCTAAAAGTTAGGCAAGGTGATGGTGTGAAATGTGGTGGTAAATTGTCAAGTTATCTGTCTGTCGGCACCAAAGGCTACCTAGTATCTTCTAGTCAGAAGCAACATCGACGCCGTTCTCAAGGTCATATAGCACTGCACGAAAACGCGGGTAGCTTGTGGTCGGCAGCAGGCGTCGCCTGATCCGTAAATTTGGATACTTGCAGGTGGCCCTGTGAGACGGTTTGCACCTGCTGCTCTGCTCGTGACTGACGTGTGGTGACCAGCGCGAGGACGCGCCGTGCAACAACCTTGTGTTAGCACCGCGCGTACCTTGCAGGGGCGACGTGCGTCAGAGGTTACGCCGCGGCTGTTCGGCCCTCTTGGAAAAGCGAACACCCCAACATAGTGCGTTACTCTCTCACAACTCCATTACGCTCATCTGTCAGTCTGTCTTAGCAAAATCTGCAGGTATAATTATCTGTTTATGGCCGGCAGTATTTTACACAGAAATCAACTGCGTTATTCAATGAATTTTGAAACGCTGTATGTTACGAGCAATATGTTCATCGTCAAGCGCAAATTTGTTAATCTCAAGTGTCAAGGCCTAACTTGTTGTTGTGTAATCTTCAGTCCGAAGACTGGTTTGATGCAGCTCTTCAAGCTACACTATGCTGAGCAAGCTCCTGCATCTCAGGAAGGAAGGAAGGAAGAGTGGGCTTAACGTCCCGTCGACGTCGAGGTCATTAGAGATGGAGCAAACACTCGGTTTGTGTCAAGGATGGGGAAGAACATCGGCCGTGCCCTTTCGAAGGAACCATCCCGGCATTTGCTTGGGGGTATTTAGGGAAATCACGGAAAACCTAAATCTAGGTGGCCGGATGCAGGTTTGAACCGTCGTCCTCCCGAGTCCAGTGCTCTTGATCTCAGAATAACTACGCAGTCTACATCCATTTCAACCTGCTTACGCACTCGTCCCTTGGTCTCCCTCTGCAACTTCCCCATATCTTCCTCCAATACTAAACTGACGACCTCTTGACCTCTCAAAATGTCTCCCATCAACCGAGCCCTCATTTCAGTCAAGTTACGCCGCAAGTGTCTTTTCTCCTCAATTGTATTCAAATGGTTCAAATGGCTCTGAGCACTATGGGACTCAACATCTATGGTCATAAGCCCCCTAGAACTTAGAACTACTTAAACCTAACTAACCTAAGGACATCACACAACACCCAGTCATCACGAGGCAGAGAAAATCTGTATTCAAATCTCCTCATTAATTACGCAATCTACCCATCTAATATTCAGCATTCTCCTATAGCATCAGCTTTCGGAATATTCTGTTCTCCTCATGTCTGAACTAATTATCGTACACTTTTCACTTCCGCACAAGGGTACACTCCAGACAAACACTTCCAGAAAAGACTTCATAACATTTAAATTTATGTTCGATATTAAACAAATTTCTCTTCTTCAGGAACATTTTTCACGCCTGTTGCAGTCTACATTTTATATCCTCTCCACTTCAGCCACCATCAATTATTTTATTGCCCAAATAGTAAAATTCATCTACTACCTTTAGTGCCTTTTTTCCTAATCGAATTCCGTTAGCATCGCTTGAGTTAGCATCGCTTGATTTAATTCGACTACATTGCATTAGCCTTGATTTACTTTTGTCACTGTTCATCTGATATCCTACTTCGAAGACTCTGTCCATTTCGTTCATCTGCAGTTCGAAGTCCTATGCTGTCTCTGACAAAATTACAGTGTCATCGGCAAATTTCTAAGTTTTTATTTCCGCTCCCTTGTCCGTCTCTAATGGTCTCAATGTCGACGGGCAGTGAACGTAGGTTTGCCTTTCTTTAAGTTATCTTCTAAGAAAAGTAACAGCGTCAGTACTGCATCGCACACTCCAACATTCCTCCGGTACCTAAACTGATGTTTCCCGGGGTACTACGAGTTTTTCCATTCTTCTGTTAAAAATTCGTCTCAACCATGAATCGTTAAACTCACAATTCGGATATATTCACATCTGTCAGCACCTACTTTCTTTGTAATTGGAATTAGCACATTCTTTTTAAAGTCTAAGGGCATTTCCCCTCTCTTACATAACTTGCACACAATGCGGAACAGTTTTAGCATGGTTGTCTCTCCCAAAGCTCTCAGCAATTCTGATGGCCCTTGTTTCGACGTAGATCTTTCAGGGCTCTGTCAAATTCTTCTCGCAGTATCAGATCTCCCACTCCATCTTCATTTACTTCCTCTGTCCTTTCTATAAGATTTCCTTCATTTCCCTTGTGTAACCCACCTTACAGTTTTTCCCTTCTTTGCTTGGTTCTGGTTTTCCATCTGAGCTCCTGGTATTCACAAAGCTGCTTCTCTTTTCTCCAAAGACCTCTTTAATTTACGTACAGGCGACATCTCTCTTTACCATATTTATACATGCCCCACTCACAGCTGACATTACGGTTCTATTTTTGGCTGCATATCATAAATTTCTCAAGCCTCTACTCTCTCCCAATGCTGAAAGAGCGCGAGTGTGCAGTGGATTAGAAACGGGAATCGTACGCGATCCAACCGAATTTAGTTTTCCCTCGATGCCCCAAATCACTTTAAGGAAATGCTCAATGTTTCCTTAAAACAACGCCGCGATCGATTTTCCCCACTATACATGTCTCATTAGTATTGCATCTGAAATGATTTCGATGTATATGAGAACATAACAAAAACGTCTTACGACTGAACTGAAACGGGTCTGCGCCTATCAGAAATTGCGTGTGCTACAAATATATCTTAGTGGTAAGTAACGACAAATATGCTCGTATATCAACAAGAGCAAAGCGGTTACTCAACATTAATATTCTGGAGCACACAACTATCTTGGTAATTATATGTAGAACCAGTATTTGACTCTTCCTTAGCAAAGAAAAGAGGACAGGTAGTGGCCTCACTCGTTTGCCTAGAGTGTTTTACCCTTTATAACTTAGTCACAGTTGTGTGAAGCTATAAATGAATGCGAACAGTTTCGGCTGTTATATGTCATCTTCAGCTTTCTATTGATTGGTTAGACTGTAACCATGAATGGTATTTAAGATAATGTTTAAAATGCTGACGCGCCCATCGCGACGAATGTGACGTGTTACACCGTAAACGATCATTAGGGATCTGAAGAGGGCCTTAAATGGCCGAAATCGTTCACAATCATATCTTCTCCGATCTGTGGCTGAAATAAATAACCAGTTATTGCTATTTCCGTCGAAGGTAATTGTCTACCCCTTATATTTTAGTTCCTCAAGTATTATAGAACCTGCATGCTTGGGCCAATTTAAACACATGTGCAGAATGGATGCATCATTTACTGTTACTGCCAAATATCATAAATGTTCCAGAAAGTGCAAAGTGGAGACGTCCGTTTTTATTTTTGGACAAAAAAATGCATTTTGCTTTGTCAGTTTATTGTAGACATCTGTATGACGTTTAGATCGATTTACCCCATTTTATTTTATTTTACCTTTAACTATAATTTAAAGCGTTTTTGTAAGCAAAGCCATTGCAGGCGTAACAGCTAAATTGGTCTATTGAGGACAGAGGAGATGTCGACCGTGGGCTCTTCGGAAAATACCTCTCTATTCGTCTCGGGCGATGGAGAAACATACTAGAAAATCGTCAAATGGGTCAAATGGCTGTGAGCACTATGGGACTTAACATCTGAGGTCATCAGTCCCCTAGAACGTAGAACTACTTAAACCTAACTAACCTAAGGACATCACACACATCCATGCCCGAGGCAGGATTCGAACCTGCGACCGTAGCAGCAGCGCGGTTCCGGACTGAAGCGCCTAGAACCGCTCGGTCACAACGGCCGGTTAGAAAATCGTCAAGGGGATGCATAACACGTGTGTTCTATCACCGACTATGAGACTCATTCAACGTTACTGAACTTAACAAAGTCCAGACCGTATTACAGTTGTATCAAAAAGATTCAGAAGAGTACTGATAGTATTTTATTACGATGATTTTATCTTTGCGAGTACGACCTCCATAGGAAACAGATAAAACCTACGGAACACCGTCAAAGTTGTAATAAGTGACCTCGTCAGACGAATGGAGAAATGTTAAGGTTATTCAGGTGACCATTTGTAATATACGAAGTAGCTAATGTATCAGGTTCTTTAGATTACCCCAAATAGACAGATAATGGAGAACGTAGGCCGTGGTTTTGTGCTCACCAAATAATAAATTAGTCAGTGCACCTGCTCCAAGTGCTTAGAGAGCAGCCGCCGTACGCTTTGATGTGTAGCGCTCACGGTTCTGGATATGGGACACGTCAGTGTTAGAGCAGTCCTGGAAAACAACTGGCGCAAATCATCTTGTTCCCGTGGATGCTTTTCCTGACCTTTGTTGTTTTTCTTAACGTACACATGCTGTGGGGCGATCTGTACTGATGGAAATGAAGAACACACTTCTTAAGCCGCGATCGCTGTGTAGACACTTTTATTGTTCCAAGATGGCCGGTTTCAGTACTATTATGCTGCAGTCATCTGATCTTATGGAACATGTTACAAAAATGCCATGTTACATTTCATGAAGTCAAAGAATAAAAGGCACTCCCCGCATATACGTATCTTGATCAAATTCACACAGTCCAAAAAAAGGCCACTGTTGATAGAATCCGTGTACCATCCACGCATATCGGCGGTGAACATGTTTCTCCCAAGGTACACTCTCCACCCAGGAACGAGATACGTAAATTGGTAGCGGATCTGCCGCCTCTAAGCTAACACTCCGATGGCAGCGTAAAGCTGTGCGGTAAGCTTGGGAGAGTCACGTTCGCTGCCGATATGCATGGATGGTGCGAGGATATTATCAACTGTTTGCATTTTGTGAACTGCGTGCATTTTATAAACTGTGGTCATTTTAACAAGCGGGTTTTTATCAAGGTATGTATATGTGTTGAGTGCCTTTCGTGTTTTTATTTCATAAAACATAGCAATTTTTAATAAATTCCAGAAGATCAGGTGATCGCAGCATAAGACTGCTGAAGCCGGTCATCTTGGAATAATAAAAAATGTCTACGCTGCGATAGGGACGTACGAAGTGCATTCTTCACTTCCATCTTTTGTTGCTTTGTTCCGGGGCATTTCAGAGTCCGGTTCGGCGGACTTCGGGTACCAGTACTGCACCCGAATATTCGTCACGCCAATCAGTCACCGTGGACTCGAGTTTTGGCATTTCGGAAAAGATACCTCATAATGTGCAAGAGTAGGCTTCCGCGGCCGCTGCCATCTTCAAAAAAGCTATTCCGAGTATGTGACCTCGCCTTCGCCACTGTAGCAAGCGACCCTCATCGGGGTGCTGTTTTATTACTAGGCCAGTGCAGCGTTAGGATCTTAAAGCTGAAGCCGTTCTTAAGCAGAAGGCTGAATACCTCAGTGATTTACTAGTATGGGCCTACTGGAGGTGGTATGCTCTCGCATTCCTCCTACCTCTGATCTGACGGTCAGCCAGACGTAGAGGGATCTATAGACTTGCGTGGATTTCGAAGTACGGAGCGACTCGGCATTTTTCACATTAATAAACAATTCCATAAGTGTGATAAACTGAGGTGATACATTCTAATATCATGTCGGACCTCCTTTGTCCGGCGTAGTGTAGTAAGTCGACGTGGCATAGACTCAACAAGTCGTTGGAAGTCCCCTGCAGAAATATTGAGCCATGCTGCCTCTATAGCCATCCATAATTGCGAAAGTGTTGCCATTGCAGGATTTTGTGCACGATTATGTCTCACACATGTTCAATGGGATACATGTCGGGCGATCCAGGTGGCCAAATTATTCGTTCGAGTTGACCAGAATGTTCTTTAAACCAATCGCAAACTATTGTGACCTGGTGACATGGCATACTGTCATCCATAAAAATGCCATCGTTGTTTGGAAACATGAAATCCATCAATGTTTGCAAATGGTCTCGAAGTGGCCAAACACAAAAAATTTCCAGTCAGTGGTCGGTTCCATTCCATATAAATACAGCCACACCGTTGTGGAGCCATTGGCAGCTTGCCCGGTGCCTTGTTGAATACTTGGGTCCATGGCTTGGCACTCGCGTCGGTCGTCTGCTGCCATAGCCCATTAACGAAAAAATTTCGCAGCACTGTCCTAACGGATGCGTTTCTGCGGTTATTTCACGGCAGTGTTGCTTCTGTGATAGCACTGACAACTCAGCACAAACGCCGATGCTGTCGGTTGTTAAGCAAAGGCCGTCGGCCAATGTGTTGGCCGTGGCGAGAGGTAATGCCTGAATTTTGGTATTCTCACACTCTTCGAACTATATGTCTTGGAATATCGAATTCGCCAACGATCTCCGAAATGGAATGTCACATACGTCTAGGTCCAACTAACATTTCGCATTCAAAGTCTGTTAGTTTCCATCGTGTGGCCCATAATCACGTCGGAAACAATTTCACATGAATCACCTGCGTACAGTTGTGGCCTTTTATATCTCGTGCACTCGATACTACCGCCATCTGTATATGCGCATATCGCTATTCCATGAGTTATGTCACCTCAGTGTATGTGATAACATTCTATGCGTATACCGTTGATCCGATGGGGATGAAATTTCGTTGCGCTGTTGTGTGCATGCCTGCGAAGGATTCTGTGGGAGTAAGGACCAACTATAACTCACAGAGATGGTGGAGAAAAGGGGATGACATAGAAGCTTAACTCAAGAACGACTGGAGTAATTTCAGTCAAATTTTGTGCATACGTGATTCATTATTTTGTGTTATTTTTTATAGTGAGCGTAATACGCCTCAGCAACCCACAGAGGTAGGGGTGGGAGTGAGAGACGTGACTTGTAAAGATATTTGATAACAGCCAGTATTAGTATCAAGTCCATAGTTTCCGGAGTCGCTAGGCTTCATTGTGCAAGTCAGATGACGTCTCATGCCCGGATTTGAGGGTAGTAGAGGTCTGGGGAGGGGGCGCGGCGGGTGAGGGGGGAGGCAAGCTTGCAAGACAGCGACATACCAGCATGTCTCTGTAATGCTTGCAGGCATTTCTGTCAAACTTGGCACACCTATCATTTGTTATCTAGAAAAATTTACTGTGGCGTTAAGAGAAAGCGTTGGATGAGGATTTGGAGCAATGTCAACAAAATTTGTTGTATATATGCTCCATTATTTCTATAAAAATATTGTGGGATCAAGATACCGCTATTACTGCAAGGGATGGGGATGAGTACGAGAAGGGGTGAAATATAGAAACGGCCGAACACGGTTAGCTGACCAGAATACTTTAAAAGTATGATGCGCAATGTGTCTCTCATTTTCTTTATTCATTGTGTTAACCACACCTTGAGAGTGAGCATTGCAGAGAACTTATAATTTTGGCCGCGTGTTTCGAGGCCAAAGGTAATGTCACACGACTCGATGCCATAGATGCATTTAACGTCCTCTCTAGAGATACATGGGTAAAACAGCTGGGAATCAGACAATTGTCAGCTACACTCCTTTTTCTCGAAACGACGATCAGGTACTGGCATGATTCCAAGTTTCCTCAGAATTCAGATGAACCTTCATGACGAAATTCGCTAGAGTTGCGGATGATATACGTGCACATACATGTGAGAAATTAAATGAAACAACAAGTTTACTGTTACCAGTCACTGTTTTATTTATTTCCACGACGCGTTTCGAAGGTTTAAACCTCCATCATCGGGTGGATTTACTTTAGTTAGTATTACATTTGGGTGTGTGTTGTGTTACGATTTTTGGAGGAACTTGTGGCACTGCCTAGTGGAGAAACAAGACACTATTTCAGAATATGGTTTAGGATTACTTTTGAGAAAAAATTAAACTGATATATAATGGTAAACCTTAAATAAGTAAACTAGAGTACCTCCAGTGGTCACAGGTTCCTTTTGCTGTCGTAACAAAAAAATGGTTCAAATGGCTCTGAGCACTATGGGACTCAACTGCTGTGGTCATAAGTCCCCTAGAACTTAGAACTACTTAAACCTAACTAACCTAAGGACATCACACACATCCATGCCCGAGGCAGGATTCGAACCTGCGACCGTAGCGGTCGTGCGGTTCCAGACTGTAGCGCCTTTAACCGCTCGGCCACTCCGGCCGGCCTCAGCTGTCGTAACACATCACATGTATACTGCCACATTTGTAAACAAATATGGCGTCTGGAATCAGCTGGTTGCAAGGTTGTATAGCAGAAGAGAAGACATAATCGCAAAGTGCAAAGAATATACATCGTAAAAACATTATTACAGAGTAAGTTTAAAGCATTTGGAGGGGTTTGTTTTGAGGTGTCGAATATATGTGTGTGTACTTCAGGTGGTGTATAAATCCAATTTTGACAAGTTATAACAGCTAAACATTCGTACTCGTTTATACAATCAGGTGAAATGTTAAAATAGCTTAAACTTCATACTTGTTAATAACAATTAGGTGAAATGTTACAGACTTGAATTACGATGATCATATTGACTACAGCAGTAAAATCATACATAGATGACACTCTTTGAAGAGAGAGAGAGAGAGAGAGAGAGAGAGAGAGAGAGAGAGAGAGAGAGAGAGGAAGGAAAGAGTGATTATATGAGAGCAAACATTTACATAGCAAGGAGTCCTAAGATTACATGTTGCATATATTAGCTGCCTAAAGGGGGGGGGGGGTAATACATTGGTTAATGCTATAAAATATGCGGATAGATATGCATTTGTGCCAGTAGTTGATGTACATACAGTTTTAAGCTGACAAGGGGTACAAGCTGTTGGTGTGACGAATTATCTGTGAATGAGGTCAATCTCTTTTACTCTTGGCGGCTGTCAATATTTATGGTAAATATTAGGATATGTGTGTGTGTGTGTTTTAAGAGTGTAGGCAGTTGCTGAAAACAGAGATGATACTATTGTAAATATTGTCATTTTTGTCATTTAAGATGGATTCTGGTTGTTTCATTTGGTGTTTGTATATTTGGAGTGATTCGAGCATGTCTAGTTTTCTACCTTTTGGTTGGATATGTAGGATGCTAATACTTGTGTTGTTAACATGGTGTTTTGTTTCATGCAGGTGGGTAGCTACTGCTGATGTGTGGTATTTTTTGTTTGTTAGTTCTGCTATGTGTTCCTTGAACCTAATCTCAAATGATCTGCCTGTCTGGCCTATGTAGAAGCAGTCACATTCCAAACATTCAATTTTGTACACACCTGTGTGATGAAGTGGGTTTCGTGTGCCGATGTTGTGGGATAACTTCTGTCCAATCTTGTTGTCTGTTGCAAAGGATATGCTTATGCCTTTCCGTTTGAAGACATTGGCAATCTGGTATGAAATGTTACCTAGAAAGGGGATTGTATGGAAGATGTTTTTTTTTTGTTTTTGTGTGTTATGATTGCTTTGCCATTATTGAGTGTTTTAGGGTGTCTACTATGGATCTGTTATAACCATTTTCAATAGCTGTTTGTTTTATTATTTCAATTTCTTGATCATCTTTATCTTCTGAGAGTGGTAGTTGGACAGCTCTATTAATCATGTACCGGAATGCTGCCATTTTGTGTGCTGCGGGGTGGCAAGAGGAGTTGTGGATTGTGGTATGTGTTGTGGTAGGCTTCCGATAAATTTCAAACTGATGTCTGTTATTCTTAATTGTAATGGTAACTCTAGTTTACTTATTTAAGGTTTACCATTAGATATCAGTTTAATTTTGTGTCAAAAGTAATCCTAAACCATATTCTGAATTAGTGTCTTGTTTCTCCACTAGGCAGTGCCACAAGTTCCTCCAAAAATCGTAACACAACACACACACCCAAATGTAATACTAAATAATGTAAATCCACCCGATGGTGCAGGTTTAAACCTTCGAAACGCGTCGTGGAAATAAATAAAATGGTGACTGGTAACAGTAAACTTGTTGTTTCATTTAATGTCAGTAATAGTCACGGTAAAGCCTAACCTAAAAATGTTCGCATTTGAGAAATATTTTAAATGTGTCTGTAATATATACTGTATGTGTGTGGTTAAAATATACGTGGCATAGACGTACATGGATGAACCCGTGGGCAAAAAGTTTACTAAGAGCTAAAAACCTTTTGACAGAACAGGAATCGAACACCAGACTGTAGGATCTGCAGGCTGGCGTTTGACCACTGAGCCAGCAAGTGTAATTTCATTCTGCCAGAAGAGCGTCCCCGTGGACACTTTGCAAAAATTGAAGCACGCTATCTGTTGCAGGATATGCAAGGTTGTTTCGATTACGCTGAAGTTTCTCTGGGAAGCTCTTATACATCCGCCATACTTGCTCCATCTCTCCCATTACGATTTCCACATTTTGGAGCGCTGAAAAAAGACATTCGTGGCACCCGATGGCGCACGCCTGGGTACAGTAATGGTTCCGTAGGTAATCGGCAAACATTTTTCTGCCCTGGCTGTCTTGTCTTGCAGTGGGAAAAATATATTAACAGTTATGGCGATTGGTACTGAAATAATAAACAGTTCAGTTACTTTTTTGTCATCTGTTTTTCATTTGAGTGCTCCTTATACAATGTCAATGAGACTTTGTGCACGTCGTCATTATGTTCCTGTGTAGAGGAGCTTGAAAGCTTTTGCAATAGAGATTGCAGGCGCGCCAAATGAACATCAGATTATAGGAGGGCCTAATGTATTTAGAGGCTGTCACTTTGACTTTTATGTAGCTGTAGATGTAGTACTTGAATGATTGTAGCTATTGTAGCAGGTATTCAGGCAGTTTATAGAGGTCTTGAAGCTTTTGAGGATAGAAACGTTACGGCACGGAAGACATTACAGTCTAAAATGGGGTTTTGTTGCCGAAGGAAAAGGAGCACCAAGTAGCGTCAATTTTTCTGCCGACTTGGATTTTTCTTCCACTCCCCTGAGATGCGGCTCCTGCAGGCCCGGAATCCCTTCGCCACAGCCTGTTGCAGCCGTTCTTCTGGGCTCCCTGCCGCGCACCCGGACACAGCGAAATCAATTCCCAGCTCGTCCCGGCCTGGTGTTCTTGCGCCGCTACGGTGACGCGGTCTCCTGGCCGAGGTGTCGGTCCCTTCCCAGGGAGGATGAGGCAGAGACAGGGGCAGCGGCAGCGGCAGGGCTGATTCAGCCGCAGTGGCAGCGGCTCCCAAAAGCCGCCAGGATTCACGGCCTGGCGGCCAGGCCGGCCTTCGCGCCATTAACGAGTCTGATTCACTTGCCCCGGCCGCCGGTTTTACTTACCTTCAGAGCGAAGAAAAGCGCAGCTCCCGACCTTGCGCGGAGGAATCCGATGCGGCACGGTGGTTGCCAGCGGCGCATCCGCTCCTCTCCTTTGTGAAAGCTCTCCCTTTTGAATTTTGCGTATATCACTGTTTACACTACTGGCCATTACAATAGCTACACCACGAAGATTACGTGCTACACACGCGAAATTTAACCGACAGGAAGAAGATGCTATGATATGCAAATAATTAGCTTTACAGAGCACTCACACAATATTGGCGTCGGTGACGACACCTACAACGTGCTGACATGAGGAAAGTTTCCAACCGATTTCTCATACACAAACAGCAGTTGACCGGCGTTGCCTGGTGAAACGTTGTTGTGATGCCTCGTGTATGGAGCAGAAATGCGTACCATCGCGTTTCCGACTTTGATAAGGGTCGGATTGTAGACTATCGCGATTGCGGTTTATCGTGTCGAGACATTGCTGCTCGCGTTGGTCGAGATCTAATGACTGTTAGCAGAATATGGAATCGGTGGGTTCAGGAGGGTAATACGGAACAACCATTTGCACGAACAGTTCGACCACGTTTGCAGCAGCATGGACTATCAGCTCGGAGACAATGGCTACGGTTACCCTTGACGCTGCATCACAGACAGGAGCGCCTTTGATAGTGTACTCAACGACGAACCTGGGTGCACGAATGGCAAAACGTCATTTTTTCGGATGAATCCAGGTTCTGTTTACAGCATCATGATGGTCGCATCCGTATTTGGCGACATCGCGGTGAACGAACATGTATTCCTCAACGCCATACTGGCGTATCACCCGGCGTGATGGTATGGGGTGCCATTGGTTATACGTCTCGGTCACCTCTTGTTCGCATTGACGGCACTTTGAACAGTGGCTGTTACATTTCAGATGTGTTACGACCCGTGGCTCTACCCTTCATTTGATCCCTGCGAAACCCTACATTTCAGTTAGGATAATGCACGACCGCATGTTCCAGGTCCTGTACGGGCCTTTCTGGGTACAGAAAATGTTGGACTGCTGCGCTGGCCATTACATTCTCCAGATCTTTCACCAATTCAAAACGTCTGGTCAATGGTGGCCGAGCAACTGGCTCATCACAATATGCCAGTCACTACTCTTGATGAACTGTGGTATCGTGTTGAAGCTGCATGGGCAGCTGTACCTGTACACGCCATCCAAGCTCTGTTTGACTCAATGCCCAGGCGTATCAAGGCCGTTATTGCGGCCAGAGGTGGTTGTCTGGGTACTGATTTCTCAGGATCTATATACCCAAATTGCGTGAAAATGTAATCACATGTCAGTTCTAGTATAATATATTTGTCCAGTGAATACCCGTTTATCATCTGCATTTCTTCTTGGTGTGGCATTTTTAATGGCCAGTAGTGTATTTAATGGTTCGTAGATGAGACATAAAAATGAAGTCTACTTATTATTCATGACGTATCCGTAATTAAGGGCTGTCGTCTTGCTAATTACACATGAGCAAGAACTGATGTAAATGCCAACACAATGAATACAGGGCGTCAAAGGAGGAATGGTCAGCATCCAGAAATGTGAAAGGAACTATCAATCGAAGCAAAAACGTTTGCTAAAAATGAGCTCTGAAATACGAGCACTTGTTCGTCTCCGCTAAATCAACCCCTCGCCAGGTCGTGAAGAAGCAAGGGATGTCAATCGGCTGCCGTGTCATCCTTTGCCATGAGCCATCATTCGGATGCGTTATGGATGGGCGTGTGGTCAGCACACTGTTCTCCCTATCGTTTTTTTACACTTTCCAGACTGTTGAGCCGCTACTAGTCGGTCAAATAACTCCTCAGTTGGCATCACGAGGCTGAGTACGCTCTTTAGCAGTTCTCCCATCAAATAAAAATCGTTGGTTGTACCGGGAATCGCAACCGGCTCCTCTCAATGGCAGCCATCTGCGCGACCACATTTTTTTATTATTATCAGATTGACATGGTATCTCCATGAAAATCAGACAGCCATAGTCAAATCATCATTTAATGTCAGCTGCAAAATGAAAGTCTACAAATTAGTTCAAGCACAAACAATTATTAAATTCTTGTCAATATTTTTATATGCATATGGAAGAGAAAAAGGTGACAAAACAAAGCTACAAGGGAGGGGACTCAAGCTCAGGGAAGAAACAGTGATCACCGGGAAAGCCACGGAGGCTGCACGCTATCTGCTTTCCATAATTTCAGAGAAAGTAGTATAGACCAAAACAAGAATAAATGTCTAGTCAACACTGGTTCTGAAACATCTTAAGACTTACGAGCACTTGTTCATCTTCGCAAATGTGAAAGACATCTCTTTTATTAAACAAGTGCTCATTTCTCTTAAGATATGCACTTCACAGCCCAAATATACTCAGCAGTTTTTTCTTGTTTTGGCCATGCTATCATCTCTCAAAATATGGAAGGCAACGCCCTCGTGGTAGAAGAGCTATGTTTCACAGTATCGAAGATGAAGAAGTGCACATTGCTCTTAAGATATGTATTTTGGAGTCCATGTTATCTACACTTTTTCGCTTCGAATGGACTGTCTTGTCTCTGAATACTCACCATTCCTTCTACGACACCCCATTTAAACTTTTTATCCGTTCCCAACAGTGAATGTCCCTAAGTATGTGTTCCACAGCCAGCCTTTTGTAATCCACGCTGGTAATTTGCCATTGCAGAGACGTCACGATTTCATTGATCTTGATTCTTTCATCGTTACCGGTTGCAAATTTTCTCCTAAAGGTTGTTCAGACATCTAAATTCGAAACAGTAATTCAAGTTCTACTAACACTAAAAGACTAACATTCGTTTCTCCTGTATAACTTTTATTACGTACATCATCAATTACCAATAGCACTAGTTCTTAAAAAAAGCTTACTCTTAAAGGAGTTTTTAGATTTTACTGCAGATGATCACGTTTATTAGTCGACCAACACTTTTAGATCCAGACGCGAGGAGTCGCATGACGTATTGGAATAATGCCGGTGCACTAGACAATGCTCCCGCCGTCGAAAAAAGGCGCTTAATGTCCGAAGGTTCCAGAATATCACACTCGCCGGCTAGCGCTTGATAACCAAGGGATCCGAGTGTAGCAGACATAGTACTCTTACTCCGTCCATCAGGAATAACGGTGTTATGTTGTGCAACAACTACGGAAGATGTTGGTCCCACTGTCGGAAATAAAAAGCAAGAAATATGAGTCCGAGGACAACAGATAACAAAGCTATGGGATCGCCAGTACTGGTAAGAGTACTCTCTGCTTGTGTGATACACTAGACCTTTGAGGTAATGTCTCTTTCTCTGTGGCTTACAAAATAATAAGTGGAAGCAATGTTATTTAGATAAGTCCAAGTAAGAAACGTTACTCTCTCTGTGGAGTTATGAACATAGTTCATTTAGTTATTTTCCAGAGAGTTACAACAACGAGTTAAAGTGTCTTTTTTTTTTAGAAAAAACCAAATGCGTGCAAATCAATTTAAATCTACACACACTTTTTGCTGGTCTGTTACCGTCGCGCCTTTGCAAAGAGCTTGTTTGTCGAAGTGATTCAGGAAGTAAAAACTTACTGGCTAATGGAGTTCTTCGATGAGGATGTCTCGGGGTGTAAGGCAAGGCTGCTTCATTGGCAACATGTCGATGTTCTCCTTGGGTGTGTATGCCATGTTTGTTACAAGTCAGTGTCGGTAGCAGACCGAACTTCGTTTGTTTGCGCATTACGACCTGCTTTGTACATGGCGGTTTAAGGACACTTTTCACAATATAATCTAACGTGACTTAAAACGGCACATCGAAAAAGCTTGTCGCTCCGTGACACCAGTAACTTTACGTCTCGTCCGCAGGTCGTTTAGAACGCGCATTGATTTCTGCATTCAAGATATTTGGCATTCATTTGAGCCCCTCAGATTAATACTCCCCCCCTCCAGAACATCCATCTGGACAAAGCCAAATCGTTAAAATTTTGAACGTTTATAGTTCGTTAGCTTAAAACGATAGATATTTGATTTAAACTGAGTTGGTTTGAATACATCAGTTACACCAGAGACGAAAATAATGTTCTATTTCAAAAATGATACGTCGGTGCTGCACCTCTCTAGAAAGAAACTAAATAAGCTACGTTCACAACATCGCAGAAAGAGTGTCGTCTCTTGCGTTTTCCCACGTAAATATTCCTTCCGTTGATTATTGTGACAGTTACAGAGAAAAAACCTTACCTGAAACTTCCTGGGTACAGGATGTCCCAGGAGGAGTGTTCCATATTTTGGAATGTGACAGGAACGATCATTTAAAGTAAAATAATTCTTATGGACATTGCCTATTCTGAATGGTTTTCGGGCACAGAACACATCGTTAATAATTTCCTGTATTATTCAGTACATTACCAAATTTACAAATGTACAACAGATAGTAAACATTACAACAGGCGTTTTACAAAATATCAACAGCACAATACATAATTTTGACACATTCACCTTTAAACGTCATCGTACACTTCGTTTTACAACTGTTGTACAGCTCACAATTTTCGAATATCCCACCGTCAACTTCACTTATTTTGTGCACTCTTGGGAGAACGTGTTGTGTTGTTTGTCTGTGTGCTTCTGCACGTTGCTAATGAGGGCAGCAGCGTCCGGGACACGACCAAGCAGTTCATCTCGGGTATTTATCTTTCGTTTGTACACTTCAGATTTAATACAATCTCACAAACAAAAATCTAATGGCGTAGGGTTTGGCGCTCATGGTGGTCAATTAATGCCAGTTAACTGCACTACCACGACCAATTCGGCGATTAAGATAGGTGCAGTTGAGATGTTCCCTCACACGTCTGGTAAATAAATGTAAATGTCGTGTGACTATGGTCTCCTGTCGGGTAGGCCGTTCGCCGGGTGCAAGTCTTTCGATTTGACTCCACTTTGGCGACTTGCGCGTCGATGGAGATGAAATGATGATGATTAGAACAACACAACACCCTGTCCCTGCACGGAGAAAATCTCCGTGCCCAGCCGGGAATCGAACCCGGTGTTTAGGATTGACAGTCTGTTGCGCTGACCACTCAGCTACCGGAAGCGGACAGAGGTCTGGTGTAATATGGAAAGGGTGCGTCATGCAGTCCACGTGGCGAAAAGAACGTCTTCAGGGTGTCCAACAAACGATGTCCCAAAACATGCAAGTAATTCTGTCCTGTCATTCGGGAGGCTGGGTGGGTAAGACACACACGTGCGCGCCACTAGCTTAAAAACAAATGTACGTTAAATGTGTTCTCTCTTAGAAACCATTAGTCTAGGAAAATGGCACAAGTCCATATGATGTTCTTTGCTTGAAACGAGCGTTCCTGTCATGTACTTAAATATTGACCAATCCATCTGGGGCACTCCTTGTATGTAGATACGAATACTGAATACCAGATACCCTCCGACATACACGGTACAGTTGATTGCACAACATAGATGTAGACGGAGGGTGCTACGGCGATGTGTCACTTCTTCGATTACAAATCAGTACAATCTGCCGCATCCTCTCGGCAGCGCACCATAAAAACATCCGACATTCGAGACGAAAACATTATTACAATCGTCTTGACAAGAAAAAGAGAAGGCCTGTGAGCGGTCGTAATGTACGACAAGCAATAAAAAGGCAACGAGTCTGGAGGCAGGCATCCGGAACAGCGGCGGGCGGATGGGCAGATAGGCGGGCAAGGCCGCGCTCCAACCCAAGGCAAGGCGAGGCAACCGCAGCCAAGGCTAGGCAAGGCCGCGAGAGCTCGTCGCGTCAGCGCCGCCGCGACAGCCGAACACGCAGCCTCATTTCAGTCACTCCCTACAAAGCGAGGCTCATCATTTCTGGCTGCCCTTTGGGGTCGTGCTCTCGGCTGCTGGGGACGCCAGAAGTCGAGAGCCTCGAGCTAGTGGACTCATTTCTGCCGAATCTGTCTAAAGTGGGTCTCCAATATAATGGTTTGAGCTTGGATCTCATTTGGCTGGCTTCATTGACATTTTCCGTGAAGAGAGGTTTTCTTCCAGCACTGTTTGGAAAAAAACTTGCAATAAACTGGCGGGAAGCAGCGCTTTCCAGAAGAATGCTGTTACCGGGAGCGAGGACTGACTAATGGAAACGCCTCCTTTCTTCATCTGAGACTGTTCTGTTAGTTGAGTACGAGCGCTGATGACCTCGCTGTTGAGCGCCCTGTACATAGCACCATCACCACCACCATCACCACATTCTGAGACTGACTGGATGGAAGGACTGAGCGTTAATTTCATGGAACCGATGAGTGCTCGGAAAAACTGTGGACCAGCCAGCAGCCATCCTGGATCCAGAAGGGACATCTACACCTACTTCTATGCTCTTCACACCACTGTGAAGTACATGGTAGAGGCTACTTCTCACTGCATTACTTACCTGAGTTACTTCCTATTCCACTCGTATGCGGAGCGCGGCAAGAGTGATTCCTTAAATGCCATAATTAATCTTGTTTTCGCGGTCGCTACAGCATCGATACACAGGGAGTTGCAGTATATTTCTAGATTTATGGCTTAATGCTGCTTCTTGAAACATTTTAAACAATGTTTCCTGGAATAAATGGCATCTGTCTTCAGGCGTCTACCAGTTCCGGTTTCTCAGCATCTCCGCTACGCTGTCCAACGGGTGGGTTAGACAAGCCTGTGGCCATAAGTGCTGCTCTTTTTTGTACACGTTCAACAACCCGTGATGGTCCTATTAGGTATGGCTCCCGCGCGCTTAGACTGTGCTGGCGTAAGCTGGCGCCAGCACACCAGGTGGCAAAGAGCTTTCGAGAAGATCGATAGAGACCAAAGACAAAAAAAAATGGCTCTGATAACTATGGGACTCAACTTCTGAGGTCATCAGTCCCCTAGAACTTAGAACTACTTAAACCTAACAAACCTTAGGACATCACACACACCCATGTCCGAGGCAGGATTCGAACCTGCGACCGTAGCAGTCGCGCGGTTCCGGACTGAAGCTTCTAGAACCGCTCGGCCACCGCGGCCGGCCGACTGTTACTCTGATGTGCCTCTAAAGATAATGGTCAGAAGTCTCGGAGGCCAGATTAGTTTGACACCGTTGCGCATTTTCATTCACGGTCGGCTCCTGAAATCTTTGTTAATTGAGTTGTATAGCTATAGTCAATTTATCATTGGTTTTTGAGTAATGAGAAGTTTAATCTAGTATCACGCATCAAAGCGAGGCTAGCGATCCATTTTCAGAATGATTTTACTTGTGTAGTCGTGTAGAAAACTAATCCAGGTCATCCAATGAGCTTTTCCTGGTAAATCTTCGGACCATTACATCACGTAATGTCACTCTCACACAGCATATCGCTAAAAGTACGTGAATTTTGGCTACGATTTCAAGCGAGATTTTTGCCCACGCTACTTTCTCTCCACGGGCTACAAGGAGAAACGTTTCATCAGTTCCGTGAAGCGAGGGAAATGTAAATCCATGCAGAGGTTTCAGTGTGTAGGGAAGGGTGCTGTACCTTGGTAAACTGCTCAAACTTCCGCCTTTGGCCAGCTCTGTAATAAAATTTTTAAATGATGACATTCACTTTCTGTGTGCTGTAGTCTTTTTCTGAAATTACAAAAATTATTGCGCAGAATTAAGATTTTTCCAAATGTGAAAACAAGTTCCAAGGTACAAAATGGTCATGTACCTAGGAACAAATATTCAGTCGAAATAGGAAAGCATTCAAATCGAAAAACCTTGTCAATATGGTATTTGATAGCCCATATTCTGTTACATTATTATGTACTTCACATCGATAGTCAGTAAGTGAAATCAAAGTAAGTCGAAGTATTATCAGAAACCACATGAAGTTAAATATATTTTTAAATAGCTGCTACTGGAAACTAACTCAAATTTCCATTTTCAAGACAGGAGTAATCGTTACGATGTTAAAGAAACTCATTCCTTATGCAAGTATCACATGTTACATGGTAAAAGATTTTCTTCTATTTCCAGGTACAAGATGTTGCACGACCAACGAAGGTTTAGCTCTCCTAATGTTGCATAAACAGTATTTTACTCACATTAATGTACCTTAAATATCTTCTACAGTACTTAAATGTCTAGAACGTGAAGTATTTACAAACGCTGCGCAACAATATTATCTCTGGCAACAACAAAAACTGCAGAAAATGATGGAAACTGCTTATGGTGGTCACTGGTGCTTATTCCTTCATATTATTCTAATATCTGTCTCTAGAATGAAGAACCGACCAAACAACATCGTGTGTCGATAGGTCCACTATTCTCTCAGTATGACACACTCTCCTACTGCACGTACGTCGCACGCGAAGGTATACTACAGTCCTCTGGTCTCACGTAGAGGCGGTAGTGTTTCTACGCCGAGCAGCTCTGCTTTTGTGGTTTTTATGTTCTTCCTCGTGTGTATTAATACTAATTGTGAACAGATTTTCCATATTCGCTGACGTTCTCAAGTGGCAAGAAATCACCGATTTACGTTCGTAGGATTCGTTATAGTTACGTCTCCATTGAGGTTAACTGTGAACTGTTAGATCGTTTGTACCACACCGAGGTTTAGGGTTGGTGTTGTGCACCCGAGGGAGTAAGTAGGACGTTGTCTGTTGCCTATTAGATAGATTATATCACAGTCTGCGATCTTTATATGCGTATTTTAAAAAAAATAACGCAGGGCAGTCCATATATATACTAATTCATATAAGCATCTAAATAGCTGCAAAAGCAGTTCGTGAAGTGCGTGTGTGCGAGAGACTCTGACGCAGTAGGCACACAGCATCCTTCACCCCGAGACTGCTCTGAGCCGCAGCTGTGTGGCCTTGTGTGTTCCCTTACGCAATCTCGCCGAAACACATTCATGTCTAAGAGATATTGCTAAGAACTCTTCTCCCAAGAACTAGGTATCATAATGAAGATTAAACTATACGGAGTGAAGCACAATCCGAGCAGTTCTTTTAGATTGGTTGCTACGGTCGCAGGTTCGAATCCTGCCTCGGGCATGGATGTGTGTAATGTCCTTAGGATAGTTAGGTTTAAATAGTTCTAAGTTCTAGGGGACTGATGACCTCAGATGTTGAGTCCCATAGTGCTTAGAGCCATTTGCAGATGATGTTGTCATTTACCGTCTAGCAAAGTCTTCAGAAAATCAAAATCAATTGGAAAATGATTTAGACGCCATACTGTATAGTGCAAAAAGTGGCAGTTGATTCTAAATTAGGAAAAGTGTGAGGTCATCAACATGAGTACTAAAAGGAAACCGTTCAATTTCGGTTACATGATAAATCACATAAATCCAAAGAATGTCAACTCAGCTGAATACCTAGGGATAACAATTACGAATAACTTAATGTAAAAGGATCACATGGGTAATCTTGTTGGAGAGGTGAACCAGGGACTGTGTTTTATCAGCAGAATACTCAGAGGTTACAGTAGGTCTACTAAAGATACTGCCTACAACACGATTGTCCGACCCCTGCTAGTGCACTGCTGTGAGCTATGGGATCCGCATCAGATAGGATTGGCGGAGAATATCTCAAAAGTTCGGGAAAGGGCAGTTCGTTTTGTATTATTGTGAAACAGGGGAGAGTGTGTCATGGATATGATATGCGACTTGGGGTGGTAATCATTAAAATAAAGGCGTTTTTCGTTGCTGCGAGATCTTTTCACGAAATTTCAAACGCCAAATTTCTCGTCCGAATGCGAATTTTTTTTTTTTAAACCCATCTACACAGAGAGAAGTGATCATCGTAATAAAATAAGAGAAATCAGAACCCGCGCGGAAATATCTGAGTGTTTTCCTTTCCCGCGCGATGTTAGAGAGTCAAAGGTAGAGAAATAGTGTGAAAAGGGTTCAGTGAACACTATGCACTTAAGTGTAAATTGTAGAGCAGTCATGTAGATGCAGACTATTTAATTGTTGCAAGGTTATAACGTAACGATTCGAGTGTCAACTGCTTACTCTGATAGGAGCGAAACTCGGTGAGGTGCTCACCTAACAACGAGAGGAAAAAGGAACACTAAAATTCATTGAAAAGATTTTTATATTTGCAGATGTTACAAATTAAAAAGTACTAAATAAAGGTGAAATACCCTGGCAGATTAAGGCTGTGTTGTAAAGTAGTACTTGACCTCAGCATCTTGCTCTTACCGACTATCAAGGTGTGACCCCCATCGCCTGCACTCACTGCTTAAATTCTGACAATAATTCTCTCCCAGTTTTTAACTTTCAAAGTAGTTCTCCTGCAATCCTGCTCTAACACTTCTGTAAGTAAGGATATAGAGCAGAAATGGCGTACCCGTAGTCTAGAGATTGTTTACACATTGAATCTTTCACTCTGCAGCGGAGTGTGCGCTGTTTTCAGACTCTCTGACAGATTAATGGTTCAAATGGCTCTGAGCACTATGGGACTCAACATCTTAGGTCATAAGTCCCCTAGAGCTTAGAACTACTTAAACCTAACTAACCTAAGGACATCACACACACCCATGCCCGAGGCAGGATTCGAACCTGCGACCGTAGCAGTCCCGTGGTTCCGGACTGCAGCGCCAGAACCGCTAGACCACCGCGGCCGGCTCTGACAGATTAAAACTGTGGAGTTTAGAATCGGAGAGAGAGGTGCAGGAACAATTAAAGATGAGCAGAGTATCGAGATAGGTGCTTCGATAGCTCAGTAGTTAGAAGCAGTACCCGCCGATAACAGGTTCCTGGTTCAATTCCGGTAGGAAGTATCAAAAGAGAGTACACGTCCCCCACTGCAGAGTAAAACACTTATTTTAAAGGAGAATGGTTAACGTTTCACGGCCGGCAGATGTGCAGATTTGTAGTAGAACTATTCGTGATGTGGAAAAAAGAATAAAATTATAAATCCTTAGTGGCATGTTCAAAAAACATGAGTTTGCCTTTCATTCGTAAATTCTAAAATTGTAAATCAAAACTGTCGGACATGTATCTGAATTCCGCTTCTTTTGAATGCGAGTTGTCTGTCATAACATTAGCAGCGATAACGATGTTGAGTCGAGATGGTGTAGAGATAGCGCGACAATTTGTAGCAGTATGGAGTTAATTTCTTCTAGATTATGATTGCTGTTTGTTTTACGAGCCTAAAAACATCGCATTTATCGGTGTTGACAGTACGATTCTTAGAAAGAGCCTCTTAGGGCCTCTCAGATTCATCCCATCTATTTAGGTTATAGAACAGACATGACATGATCACCTAGCAAAAATTTCGTATGAAGAGTGGCAGCTGTACCATTTCTCCCGTATCGTTTAGGAACTGGTAGAGTACATCGTGGTGCTATTAAACTTCTACTGTGTACTTCATTTGTGGAACAGTTACAGGAGTTTAAATTCGAGACTGAATTTGTCATTGTAACACTGCCGACTCAGTCACGTGTGTTGTGCGTGCAACTGCCTCAGTCAGAAGGGCCACTGTGCCCTTCAGAGAATACGGGACGCTACCTTGAACTGAGCCTGGGAGTTCGTTTTTTTCCTTATTCTCAAGGCTCTCATTGCCATAGAATAAATAGTCTCTGGAGAAAATTAAGTTTTTTGTCTTATTTAGAATGAAAAAGAGCTAGTGGAGGCACATTTTAGTAAATATGTAAATCTCCAAACATATTTCATTCATAATTTTTTATGCTTTCACTTGGTTGCAAACGTACGGAGTTCTACTAATATGAGTATATAGGACTATATCTCTCCATCGACACATATAACTGGTGTAGATCCCTTCCAAAAACAACTTTTCACTATCACTGTTACATGTTAATCGTTGTAATACGACTTGTTTGTAACTGGGCGATGGTAAAAATCAAAATACACATTCAGAAAGAATTGGGTTAAAATACATGTACTGATACATTCGTTGCTAATAACATAAATTACTTCGATACGGCGTAATGATTATTACATCTTATGTTTCTCACGGTGGAGTTGAAATGTATATGATAGGCAGTTTGCAAATATACATAGACATATACCAAAAATGTTGAAAAAGACGTCAGTCGATTACATAGGCGAAGTATGAAAAAGCTTTCTCTAACAGTTTTTAATGGGCTCAATCCTAATATGATAGCAAAAAGCCGTAGTCTCGGCTATTCTTTATATTTATCACCCAGTATCAAAAACTGTACTTTTAGTGATTTTAATTAAATTTATTTCCTATACTACTTGAACTAATAAAAACATGACGTTGAAATTTCGATGGCAGTGGTTTCAGTGTATAGTATGCATACCGTAACTAGAATGACAAGTTCTTTTGTTCTTCTTATTTTTGCCCAAGAACCTTGTGGATCCGAAATAAATTCTATCACCATCTCTACAGCTAATGAAACAGTTTGTGAAAGCCTCGCCATGGAGAATGTTTCAAGCATTTGCTCGAGATGTCTCCTCGTCTGTCAGATTTGATACTTAAGAAAGGCATGTTTTAAACATCTGACAGTAGAAAATTAATGTTTGGTTCCAGTTTTCCTGTGACTCTGAGGGAGACTGGAAATCATTCAAAGAAGCTGTTGCTAAGTTCTTAGACAGCAAAAAGGATCAACATTAAACTTAGGTTGTAGCTAACAAGATGGAAAAGTTTAAGTCTGATATGCCTCTAGATTTAATTTTTGAAGAGTCACCTTGACTTTTTAGCTGAAAACTTGGACGATGTCACCGAAAAAAAACCTGATTTCCTCAAAACACCGAAGTAGTCGCAGAACAGTATCAGGGCTGTAGCAATACGAAAATTAAGGGAGATGTGTCGTATTCGTTGCATGGAGTGCAGCACTTCTGATATTACGAGCGGCGTTCAACATGTAATGCAAACATTTGTTTTCTCAGCTAATTTCGGTCAAAAATGCTGAATCTGTTATGGAATATCGCGAAATATTCTCGCTTCAGCTTGTATAGCTTCATCAAATTCCGATCGGTAGCGACGTTGTACGTAGCTTTCAAAATGGCATTTGTAATAGAGCAGAGAGTTGTCACTGAGTTTCTTTTGACGGAAAACCAGAGCGACTGCTGAATGTCTACGGATACCTAGCACTGAACAAAAGCACAGTGAATCGTTGAACGAGGCGTCTATCATCATAGCAACGAGGACGCGCTAATCTGTCCGATCTCCCGCCTAGGGTAGCGCAGTGGCTAGCACACTGGACTCGCAATCAGGAGAACGACGGTTCAAACCCGCGTCCGGCCATCCTGATTTAGGTTTTCCGCGATTTCCCTATATCGCTCCAGGCAAATGCCGGGATGGTTCCTTCAAAATGGCACGGCCGCTTTCCTTCTCCATCCTTCCCTAATCCGACCCTGTGCTCCTACTATACTGACCTCGTTATTGACGGGATATTAAACACTAATCCCCTCCTTCTCCTCCTCTCTCGTGGGCCGGCAAGCCTCACACAGCTGTGACTCCTGCAATGTTGGAACGTGCGGACACTCTCATTCTAGGTGTTTGTTCGACGGATAACAATCAACCACCTCGCTACACAATTGGACGTTCCTGTTAGTAGCACTGACACACATGTTGGGTACTCATACGTGTGTGACCGCTGTGTTTCTCGTTGCCTAACAGAAGACCATAAAGAGCAATGAAAGTTCATCTACGCGGAACTGCTTGCGCGTTACGGTGGAAGTTATTGATGCAGTAAGACGCTGGCTCCGACGTCAACCAGTAGGGTGCTACCCTGCGTGCATACAGGCCCTTCCAATAAGATAGCGTAAGGCCGTCGCATAGAACGGAGATTATGTTGAAAAATAGGGTTTTGTAGACAAAAGAGTAAAGTCGCGTACTCGTATCCTGAGTAAAACCAACAAAAATCTGTTGCATTATTTGCGTCCTCGTATTTCAGGTATTGCATATTCATTTATTTTTCCCGCAGTAACTTCATTTATGTCGTAAGAGTTAAATTAACTGAATAGGCATTTGTACCTCGTGTGGCACGGTAAGCTGTGGTCCTTCCTGATATCATGGTCCTTTTCTAGGAAGGAGAACCGTCTATATCTGTCATAGGAGGACAGCCAATGGCAGCGAATATTTGACTCAGGCGTAGACGTTAGCTCGGATGATGGTTAAGGCGACTGACAGAAAAATAGGAAATTACGGTTCGTGTCGGGGTCAGGTTTTGTCAACAGCATACAAAGATATGCACAATATACTTAGCTTTTGTTCGCACATGCAATGCATGCACATTTGCAAGGATGCATTCAGAGTTTTGGCGGTTACACCGGTTGAGAATGTACCAGCATTTCACATTTGCAATGGCTTATTTCGCTCTTACATTAACCTGTGATCTTGCAATGTTAATCACTAACCGACGTTATCGAGACATATGTATTCCCGAAATTTCATTGCTGTACATTAATTATTTTTTGGTGTTGCGATATTTTTTTTTCGTTAGTGTATAATTAACTGGCGGTAGTGCAGGAAAACTTGGCGCGCCGGACTATCACAATGAGGAATTTTGAAGTAGAGCTTTGGCCTACATAAGCTCTGGTGGTGGGGGGCTGGTGGCGGGAGGGTGTCTGCCGGCCATTAGTCGGCCGCTGACACTGGTGGGCGGTACAGTTACGCGCCGGGCCCGCAGCGCATTATGCGACATGTGGGGCAGCGCCGCCCACCGCACGCGCTCCAGAATACTCCGTGCCGGAGGACCGCTTGCACACCGGCTTTGGAGTCCATTCCGGCTCTGTAACCCAAATCGCTTGCCGCTGTCCTCCTCCCCGTGTCTGTATAGCAAATGAACATGCAGGTTTAGAACACGCTGTTATGATGTGCCTAGGCGTGTCTACAAGGCGCGGCAGCGAGCGGCCACATCTACCTGCTTGGCTGCCCGCTGTTACTCAGAACGACTGCTCATTCCAGCACACTAACGCAAAACCTTGATGGGCTCGTTCGGATCGAGATCCGCATAATTTGGACGACAAGAGAACAACTTTGGAGAACTGATCTTGCTCTTCCAGTCATTTGTGGATTCATATAGCTGTGTACCGAACCACATTATCGTACTGAAAACTCCCATCCTTCTCAGGAGAGAATCATCATGTACGAGTGAATCTGATATCCAGTGATGGATCTGTAACCATATCGGTCTAGAGGGGAGGACGTGTGAATTAATGGATCTAGAGAATTCCAATCAGGCTTCTGTAAACGTCGCAGCACAACATCTGCCTTAATAAAGGTAACAGAGGACCTAAAACTTACCATGGACCCACAAGAGGCAACTATCATGTGCTTCTTAGACTTCAGCAAAGCATTTGACACTGTTGACTATGACATTTTATTTGCCAAACTTAACAGCCTAAATTTCTCGCCTAGTAAAGTGCAACGGTTTCGCTCATACCTGACGTCTTGGCAGCAATGCATCGTGTCCAGCACCATATACTCACAGTAGAGGTAGGTAGTATCAGGCGTTCCCCATGGATCAATATTACGTCCTATACTCTTTTCGCTGTACGTAGATGATGTGTCATCAGTGTTATCCTATTGCTAAGAGATGCGAGATCTACTCTTTCGTTCATTTATTCACGTCTCGCTTAAAACCTTCTTAAAAGAGTTTGCAATTAGCGGATCCAAGTACTCTGATCCTGTAACTGGTTGTTGTTCTTCTGGTTGTTACTTAAGGCTGTACACAACGTAAGTGTCCAGGGACTTCTTTATTGCAATATAATGCCCTGATTTATGCTCTGTACAAATTTTCGGTTGCTACTCCAGAACACTGTACTAGAAAATTGTTACCCTGCTCCGTGCTTGTACCATCGTAGTTCGCTGGGTGTCACTTGAAGGTGAGGAGTTGACATGGCAGAATTCCTTTTGACTGGTCAAATGCGGGCGAGCTGATACCGTTCCTGTAGCACCGTCTTTCAAACTGTGGATTTTCTGGCTCGTAAACGCCGAACCGTAGCATATGAGACACGCCTTTAATACCTGACGTTGTTAGGAAGATCAGGCTATCTGCACTCAGTCTTGGTGAAGTACAGCTCTCCATAGAACACACAAACCTAAAACTTGTTTACAATAATATATTTTTGCCGATACTTTAAAGCTAAAATTTGATAAAGTAAACTTGTTCTCGCTTTCAAGTAGATAGTTTCCTCTTTGGAAACTGCAATAAATTTTATGCTCATTGTACTCCTCACTAAACAACTCAGACTGCATGTGGTGTACATCGTTAGTCAAATTCTTCCATCCGTAATGAAAATATGCAGATTTAGTTATGGTACGTTACTAAAGTGAACTTTGAGAACTTATCCTATTGACATTGCCCAGATGAAGAGGAGAAGCAATCTTTCCTAATGTACAGGAATGAGATAAAAGACCTAAATGAAGCAACGTGTCCCGGAATTCATATGGAGGTATGTCGGGCGACATGTACGCTGGGTGGCCGGAAGAGGAGGTGTATTAGTAATCTACATGTTGTGTGATCAAATCTGCGAAGTTCGGTAGCTTTGCGATAAATTTCATAAACAGCCGAGTATAACTAAGCGGCGAATGGCTTTGTGATCAGGAACTTCGAGTCAGCTAAATTCTAGGCGGGAAAACTCTTCATAATTCGGAACCAGCTTTTGTTTTGTTTGGAGCTACTGCCACGGTTTCTCCATGGCGCTCTGGTTAAACAGAGACGGCGACTTCGAAACTAAATACGACTAACTGTTGTGACCAGACGAAACTGTGGGTTCTTTGAGTACTCGGCGAGGTATTACTTCAAACTAGAACACATGAAATATTAGTTCACTTTATTACATAAATGAATAAAAGATATACTTAACTTAGACACACTGCTTTGCCACAGGAGTACGGATAATTTACAAGTGCCAAGGACTAGCAAAGCATCATTGGGTGCACTAATCAAGAAACTGTTCTCCTGGGTACAATGGTCAACATTAACAACACTACAACTTCATTTGAAATTGCCGGCCGCGGTGGTCTAGCGGTTCTAGGCGCGCAGTCCGGAACCGCGCGACTGCTACGGTCGCAGGTTCGAATCCTGCCTCGGGCATGGATGTGTGTGATGTCCTTAGGTTAGTTAGGTTTAAGTAGTTCTAAGTTCTAGGGGACTGATGACCACAGATGTTAAGTCCCATAGTGCTCAGAACCATTTGAACCATTTTTTTCATTTGAAATCTTAAGTAATCGTTGGTCCATTACTATACTGAAGCGCCAAAGAAACTGGTAGAGGCATACGTATTCAAATGCAGGGAGATGTAAACAGGCAGAATACGGCGCTGCGGTCGGCAACGCCAATATAACACAATAAGTGTGTGGCGCAGTTGTTAGGAAAATGGTTCAAATGGCTCTGAGCACTATGGGACTTAACTTCTGAGGTCATCAGTCCCCTAGAACTCAGAACTACTTAAACCTAACTAACCTAAGGACATCACACACATCCATGCCCGAGGCAGGATTCGAACCTGCGACCGTAGCGGTCGCGCGGTTCCAGACTGTAGCGCCTAGAACCGCTCGGTCACTCCGGCCGGCGCAGTTGTTAGATCGTTTACTGCTGTTACAATGGCAGGTTATCAACATTTAAGTGAGTTTGAACGTGGTGTTGTAATCGGCGCACGAGCGATGGGATACAGTATCTCCGAGGTAGCAATGAAGTGGGGATTTTGCCGTACGACCATTTCACGAGTGTACCGTGAATATCAGAAATCCGGTAAAACGTCAAATCTCCGACATCGCTGCTGCCGGAAAAAGATCCTGTAGGAACGGGACCGACGACGACTGAAGAGGATCGTTCAACGTGACAGAAGGGCAACCCTTACGCAAATTGCTGCAGATTTCTGTGCTCGGCCGTCAACAAGTGGCAGTGTGCGAAAGATTCAACGAAACATCATCGATATGGGCCCACTCGTGTACCCTCGATGACTGCACGACGTCTCGCCTGGGCTCCTCAACACCGACGTCGTACTTTTGATGACTGGAAACATGTTGCATGGTCGGACGAGTCTCGTTTCAAATTGTATCGAGCAGATGGACCTGTGCGGGTATGGAGACAACCTCATGAATCCATGGACCCTGCATGTCAGCAGAGGATTGTTCAAGCTGATGGAGGCTCTTTAATGGTGGGGGGTGGGGGGGGGGGTGTACAGTTGGAGTGCTACGGGACCCCTGATACGTCTAGATACGACTCTGACAGGTGACACGTACGTCTGTCTGATAACCTGCATGCATTCGGGTCCATTCTGCATTCCGACAGACTTGGGGAATTCCAGAAGGACAATGCAACACTCCAAATGTCCAGAATTGCGACAGATTGGCTCCAGGAACACTCTTCTGAGTTTAAACACTTCCTCTGGCAACCAAACTCCCCACACATGAACATTATTGAGCATATCTGGGATGCCTTGCAACGTGCTGTTTAGAACAGATTTCCACTTCTTTGTACTCTTAGGGATTTATGGACAGTCCTGCAGGAGTCGTGGTGTCGGTTGCCTCCAGCACTACTCAGACATTAGTCGAGTCCATGCCACGTCGTGTTGCGCATTTCTGCTTGCTCGCTGGGGCTCTATACGATATTAGTCAGGTGTACCAGTTTCATTGGCTCTTCAGTGTTTAATGTTAATTGCTGTAGCTGAGGTCTCGAAATGGGAGTCTTGTATACTCAACGCTATACTGACCGCAGCTGGAGGGTACTGATATGCTGAGAAAGAGCGTGGTCTTCTGGAGCGCCTCCCATTCGTCGTTGCGGATTCCAGCGAGTCCTCGCTAATGTCTGTGGTGTCGATTCGCGATGTCTGGACCGACTGCCACAGTTTTGTGGAGAACACCGACGATTAAAGAGAATGCTGACAACTCGTGATTTGGTTAGTACCGTGCTAAAAGAAGTGAGACCGACATCCAGCACTACATATTAGGATTCAGACGAACTCTTTCTCCGCCTATGTTGACTGAGAATCGGGTAGTCCCAGAATGCTAATGTAGGAGGCAATGGTCCTGTTAGCTCAGCCGTGCTGAGATTCGCGAACTTTTCTTCGGTGGTTTATTTGCATTGAGACCGGCAGCGGCGCTGCAGTAAATCAGGAGAAACGCTTCCGCAAAGCAGGGACGATACAATCTGCAGCGTTTCCAACCGTCTGAGTGTGACCGCTGCGCGCGATTTACGTCCATGGCAGCCATGTTTACGAGCGCAGCAGGGCCCACTGCAAACGCCCGGTGCCAAGGACAAGCGGATGTGCAGCCCAGTTACACGACACCTCCCCGTTCCTAAGGGCGAACAGCGCTCAAACGACAGGTGGGCACGGAATGGTAGACACCGAGGTTCCGTCGGTGCAATTACTTTGGGCTTGGCAGTCCTGCTGCTGGGTGGCACCGGTTCTGCCTGAAATGCAAATAGACTTGGAAAGAACACACTAGGTATGTTACACGATCTGTCATTTTCTTCCGCAGTAACAACAAATATCTCCCAGCCATTATGAATAGGGACTGTCGGGAAATTAGTGTGTGTGGCATGTATGGGAAGCAGAAATGTAGTTCTCTCACACGCGATCCACGTGGTATTCCAGACAAAGTGATGTGGCGCAGCGGCAAGATGCCAGAGGAATGAGGTTCAAATCCTAATGTGGCTACCTAAAAAATAGTTTTTCGGTCGTTACCATAAACTGACGATCGCTGCTAAGTCTCCGTCCCAGACGTTACCACCGATTTTCTACCTCGTCCTAGTCCAGCTGAGCTTGGGGTCTGTCTTTAAGAAACAACTGCCCCCTATCCCCAACCCCACGCCCACCGTCATTGCGACATTGAACTATCACTGGTTGATCTACTCGTATCTATAACTGTGCATTTTCTTTTCGAATGAAGTTTTTTACCAGAAGTTTCGGTAGCACGTAGTACAGTGTATATTTGCATCAAGGCAAATGCTTGGGTGTCTTTACGTCTGGTACTGGCAACAGGCAGAGTGGTTGGGGCTGCAGCGAACAAGGAGGCGTAATGGGAGACAGTGAATTTGATTCGAGAGGATGGTGATTCAAATTAGTATCCATTGATTTAGAGTTTGGTTTTATAGCGCTTGCCTATTTGTATTCACCAGATGTTCTTGGTATCAAAACTAACAAGGTGGCAGGAAGAGAACCCCTTACCACCGAAAGTAGTCGCTGTTAAGATCTGGATTGGCTGCACTTAGGAATCATACAACTTGTCACAGGTCCAAATACGTTTAGGTAACAATTAAACAAAAATATGTAGCAACGAAGATTAGAAGTAAGTTACAATAATTTATTGCACTACTTAACTTTAGTCTGAAGATGGTTCGTGGCGGTAGTTTACAGTTTTTAACTCTGAGCCAGTCCTGAAGCCAGTGAACGAATATCTGCGATCAATTGCAAAATGTGCAGTCCGGAACTTCTTGGCGGCGACTGTAGATACTGCCCTGAGCCTAACTTTTCGGTAAAGCTAAGGAGACCAATAAAAGATCTACAAAAGGTAACATACAATAAGTTTATTTGCAATATATATAAAGGGTGGTCCATTGATCGTGACCGGACAAAATATCTCACGAAATAAGCGTCAAACGAAATAACTACAAAGAAAGACACTTGTCTAGCTTGAAGGGGGAAACCTGATTGCGCTATGGTTGGCCCGCTAGATGATCCTGCCATAGGCCAAACGGATATCAACTGCATTTTTAAAAATAGGACCCCCATTTTTTATTACATATTCGTGTAAAGAAATATGAATGTTTTCGCTTTGTGATAGATGGCGCTGTAATAGTTACAAACGTGTAAGTACGTGGTATCACGTAACATTCCGCCAGTGCGGACGGTATTTGCTTCGTGATACATTACCCGTGTTAAAATGGACCGTTTACCAATTGCGGAAAAGGTCGATATCGTGTTGATGTATGGCTATTGTGATCAAAATGTCCAACGGGCGTGTGCTATGTATGCTGCTCCTGGCCGATATCATCCAAGTGTCCGCACCGTTCGCCGGACAGTTACGTTATTTAAGGAAACAGGAAGTGTTCAGCCACATTTGAAACGACAACCACGATGCCTAAGCAGGTCACTATCAATGGACCAACCTATATATATATATATATATATATATATATATATATATATATATATATATATATATAAGCACGCTTCTGTCGAGTGCCATATATATATATATATATATATATATATATATATATATATATATATATGGTGAGTCACCTAACATTACCGCTGGATATATGTCGTAAACCACATCAAATACTGACGAACCGATTCCACAGACCGAACGTGAAGAGAGGGGCTAGTGTAATTGTTTAATACAAAGCATACAAAAATGCACGGAAGTATGTTTTTTAACACAAACCTACGTTTCTTTAAATGGAGCCACGTTAGTTTTGTTATCACATCTGAACATATAAACAAATACGTAATCAGTGCCGTTTGTTGCATTGTAAAATGTTAATTACATCCGGAGATATTGTAACCTAAAGTTGACGCTGAGTGCCACTCCTCCGCTGTTCTATCGTGTGTATCGGAGAGCACCGAATTACGTAGGGATCCAAAGGGAACGGTGATGGACCTTAGGTACAGAAGAGACTGGAACAGCACATTACGTCCACATGCTAACACCTTTTAATTGGTCTTTTTCACTAACGCACATGTACATTACCATGAGGGGTGAGGTACACGTACACACGTGGTTTCCGTTTTCAATTACGGAGTGGAATAGAGTGTGTCCCGACATGTCAGGCCAATAGATGTTCAATGTGGTTGGCCATCATTTGCTGCACACAATTGCTATCTCTGGCGTAATGAATGTCGCACACGCCGCAGTACATCTGGTGTAATGTCGCCGCAGGCTGCCACAATACGTTGTTTCATATCCTCTGGGGTTGTAGGCACATCACGGTACACACGGTACATGATGGCCACCACATTGAACATCTATTGGCCTGACATGTCGAGACACACTCTATTCCACTCCGTAATTGAAAACGGAAACCACGTGTGTACGTGTACCTCACCCCTCATGGTAATGTACATGTGCGTCAGTGAAAAAGACCAATAAAAAGGTGTTAGCATGTGGACGTAATGTGCTGTTCCAGTCTCTTCTGTACCTAAGGTCCATCACCGTCCCCTTTGGATCCCTATGTAATTCGGTGCTCTCCGATACACACGATAGAACAGCGGAGGAGTGGTACTCATCGTCAACTTTAGGTTACAATATCTCCGGATGTAATTAACATTTTACAATGCAACAAACGGCACTGATTACGTATTTGTTTATATGTTCAGATGTGCTAACAAAACTAACGGGGTTCCATTTAAAAAAAACCTATGTTTGTGTTAAGAAACATACTTCCGTGCACTTTTTTATGGTTTGTATTAACCAATTACACTAGCCCCTCTCCTCACGTTTGGTCTGTGGAATCGATTTGTCAGTATTTGATGTGGTTTACGAAATATATCCAGCGGTAATGTTAGGTGACTCACCCTGTATATATATATATATATATATATATATATATTATATATATATATATATATATATATATATGAAATGCTGGAAGTTCTTCTTTGGTGCTGAGTTATATACAATGAGAGTAATGTTCTAGGCACAATCTGATAAGACACGACACGTGGTAGTAATTGCTTGGTAGCGTCGGACTTGTCGATGTATTTTTCTCATTGCACCCTTCCGTACTTAAGTTGATATGATTTCGAAGATTCGCTAAGTCTGGGGTGAAGTTTTGAATTGCGGCTACTTAAAAATACGTGCCTGCCAATCATAGTCGCACGCAGTGAGTTCATGCGGATTCGGCAACCACTGGTGGAAGCTTCTTCCCCCCCCCCCCCCCCCCACGCCTCCCTCCACCCCCACCAAAAAAAAAAAAATCGGAAACAGCGAGTGATGGTCGAGCGAGCTCACCCAGTGTGACGCTGGCGACAGATTGAAATGTGCAGTCCTTGAGTAGCAGGCGGCAAGCCGGGTGCGGCCGGCGAAGATGACGTCGGTACTGCAGATTCTGTCTGTAGGTACTGTTGCTGATACTGGCGCTGATGCTGACTGAGTGGAGTCGTCTGTCTGTCTATATCCACGTCTGACCGATGTACACTTGGCAACTTGTTGGTTGGTGTGAGGCGCATAGGCCGATTTGTGTGCTTGCTGTATGGTTGGATTGTTTTTTGTCGCCACTGTTCCGTCGAGCTTGATGCGATCTACCACGAATTTCTCTCCTGTGCAAACCTTTTCATCTCAGAACAGAAATTGCAATGTAAGTCTTTAATTATTTGCTGGATGTATTCGTCTATGTCCTACTCGGGAGTTTTTGCCCTCTAGAATTACCTCTAGTATAATGGAAATTATTCCCTGAGGTCTTAACAGATGTCCTACTATCCTGTCCCTTCTTATTCTCAGTGTTTTCCATATATTCCTTTCCTCGGCGATCCAGCGGAGAACCTCATCTTTCCTTACCTTATGCGTTCACCTAATTTTCAACATTCTCCTGTAGCACCACATCCCAAACGTTTCTGTTCTGTTCCGGTTTCGCCCGTGTCTCGTTTCTGTTGATGGATACAACACACGTAAGTCATTTAAAGGAAATTCCGGGATGGCTACTTTCGGACAAAATATCCACTTACGATTTATTCCCTGTATCTGATCGTCTCTTCTGAGCTCGCTGTTCATAGGCAGAGAGGTCTACTCCAAAACTTTGATCGAATAGAGCATCTGTCCTGCAGGAAGCTGAATCACAGGCGCATTGTGAAAAACTGGATGAAGGGTGAAGTATGACGCCAGTAAGACGTCAGGATCAGTAGAGTCAGAGCAGTAGCTCGATATGGACAAGGCTGACCCAACCTTTCTCAAGTCACCATACCGGTTTTCGCCTTATTACATAGGGAACCATAACCAGGGTGAGCAAACGGTGATGTGGAGCACGCTTCTGTCGAGTGCCATTTCAGTACCCTAACTACTGACTTCACTTGTTACGCTCTTTCAGGAAAGTCATAGAACATTCGTTCGTATTTTTTCACCTGAAATTAACTGTTTGCGAGTAATTACATCCGTAAAAAACTAGTGTTTCGTAACGTCTCAAGATAAATATCAATTCTTAAAATTAACTTCTTGTATGAAATGTATGAAACACGCATTAACATCTAACTTGCATGAAATACAACACAAACAAAACACGCGCTTAACAACAATACTAAAATTGGAATGTAGGACGTTGCTGGCCGTACAGCCATAGCAATAACGTAAAAAAAAGGAAGTCTTACACTCGGTTGATTTATTGTCTTTCCATTGCAGCTAAAATTAGATCACTGCACATTAGTTCATATCATGTGAATTGTGCTCAAGCTCCATTCCTCAATAACTTTCATTAGACCTATCAAATGCATTCGCGAGGAGATTATTATTGTGAAACACATTAGAACCGACGAGGAGTCAAACAATGCAAAAAAAAAAAAAGTTTTTAATGTGTGTGAATTCCTGAGGGACCAAATTGCTAGGGTCATCGGTCCCTAGACTTACAAGCTACTTAAACTAACTTATGGGTAAGAACTACACACACACACACACACACACACACACACACACACACACACACACACACACACATATGCCCGAGGGAGGACTCGAACCTCGGGCGGGAAGTGCCGCGCAATTCGTGACATGACGCTTCAAACCGCGCTGCCATGAAAACAGTGCATTCAGCCCCGATGCTGCCTACACAAACGATGTGAAAGTCGACTCCACTAAGTAGTAGATTTCTTAATGGCAAGAGTCGATACGCAGACGTTCAATTCTTGGTCACGTAGGCAGTGTTTCTCGAAGAATTCCATCGTGGATGTCGTTAGAGAATTAACTCAGCATTAGCGCTGGATACATTATGAAGACCATATGCGTATCTGTATGGGAGTGATAAAATCTCCTCGACATCTGTCCAGCGTCGTGGCATCGCATCAGCTCAGTAGGGCGACGAGCTATGTTGGTAAACAGGAGCGTGATGACATATTTTCATTTTTTGTTCTTCGACCTCATGCGTGCTGTGGGTTCAAAATGGTTCAAATGGCTCTGAGCACTATGGGACTTAACATCTGTGGTCATCAGTCCCCTAGAACTTAGAACTACTTAAACCTAACTAACCTAAGGACATCACACACATCCATGTCCGAGGAAGGATTCGAACCTGCGACCGTAGCGGTCGCGCAGTTCCAGACTGAAGCGCCTAGAACCGCACGACCACAACGGCCGGCACATGCTGTGGGTCTACTTGAAAAGAAAAAGGAGCGTGAACGATGAGTAAAATGTTAATAAGAAAAAGTTTGAACTCGAAATGAACCTGCTATCGTAATCCTATCATTTTGTCATGTAAGATGTAGCAACTAGTTTCATCTCACGTCATTCCTCTCTTCTTTTTTCAATCACAACTTCTCAGCATAATATAATTATTCATTACTTCTCATTAACAGTCTTTATAGTTTTCATTTCCTTACGGGTTTAGTACCACATTCGTTCATCTAGAGAGCTACGTGGGCGTGGTGCGTACTGTTACTTCACTTTTGCTTCTACTAGTCAAGCTTACAAAATTTTATTTGTCAAAATTCCGGTCTAAATTAGAACGGGACTTCAAAGTTCCATATTAGGACAGCCTCACATTGAGTATAGACTCACGGAATATAGCTAATACCAGTATCATTGGTGCCGCTATATTAATCTGTGATCCTCCTTAAGAGTCTTGCGGCGAAGAAATAATAGACGAAGTAGAGAGGATCCGCTCTTACCTGTTAAGAATAATGAATGAAGCTGAGAAGAAACGAAAGAAGACCAGCACGTTTCGTCATAGGTTCGTTTAGTAGGTGCAAACGCATCACCGACATTATCGCTCAATCTGATTGACGGGCGCTAATAAAGATGCGTTGTTTCTCAGATGTTGTTTAGTTCCTAGAAGAGTCAACCAGTCTATTGACCCCTCCTAAATAGACTACGCAGTAGGACAATGAAGGCAAGATTAGGAATACTCGAGCTCACACGAATGCTTACCGACAGTCGTTCTTCCCGCGAACCCTTCGCGACTGGAATAGGTGAGGGAGGAAGCGACCGAGGTACACAAGTACCCTCCACCCCGTACCATAAGGCGCCTTGCGGAGTACGGACGTAGAAAACTATACTGACACACCCAGGAAAAAAGATTTCCGAACTTACATGGAATCTGTAAAGAACATAAGCAATTCAAGCACCTGACGATGGCAGCTCACTGCCGAAACGCCTTGTAGGAATAGCCAACAAAATGTTATAAATTATTAGGTGAATGTGTTGTCTAGTGGCACTGCAGTTCGCTGTGTCAGCACGAGAAGTGCAGAGCAAGCGGGAAGTGCCGCAGATTTTCCCTGTAAACATCGTGACGCCTCGGCTTTCGTTTTTGCCATAATGGAGCCATAACGGCTGCCCCGCAGGTGTAAGAGGCGTGACGGATGCTAAAAATACGCGTTCGCCAGCGGAAGGCGGCGCCAAAGAAAAGAAAAGGACTTTTAGTGCAGATAATAGCGGCCGAAAATAGCTGCCGAGATAGCGATCGCGGCGTGAGGGCACGCTACGCATGTGCGCCCTTGCCGCAGGCCGCAGAGCGTACCTCATAAAACATAAACACTGTCATGCAGGGCTGGGGGGGGGGGGCGGGGGGCGGGGGGAGGTGCGTGCACAGCGACCGCAGCGGAGCGGCGCGGCAACCAGGATGGGATGGGATTGTTTATGGCGCCGGCAGAGGCTAAACACGTGTTCGACAGCAGCAGCACGCGCTTTACGAAACAGACTCCGGCATTCCGGTACACGGCCCGGGCACGCCGTTACCTTCCCACGGCTGCTGTCTCCGCCTAGAATTCACATTTGCCAGAATACCACACGCTACCACAAGCGTAATGGGATTTAAAAATGTTTAGCGTTTTTTTCCATTTACAGTTACTTCCTAGGTCTTCATTCCCCTCTCGTTCCCAAGGTCAGAAGAGCTGTCTCCGGTGCAATGACATCCGCTCTTCAGACAAATGCTTCAATAAAGAAATTCTCTCTCTCTCTCTCTCTCTCTCTCTCCCTAGGGTGGTCCATTGATAGTGACCGGGCCAAATATCAAATATCTCAAGAAATGAGCATCAAACGAAAAAGCTACAAAGAACGAAACTCGCTGGCTTGAAGGGGGAAGCCAGATGGCGCTATAGTTGGCCCGCTAGGTGGCGCTGCCATAGGTCAAACGGATATTAACTGCGTTTTTTTAAAAATAGGAACCCCCATTTTTATTGCATATTCGTGTAGTACGTAAAGAAAGATGAATGTTTTAGGTGGACCACTTTTTTCGATTTGTGTTAGATGGCGCTGTAATAGTCACAAACGTGTAAGTACGTGGTATCACGTAACATTCCGCCAGTGCGGACGGTATTTGCTTCGTGATACATTACCCGTGTTCAAATGGACCGTTTACCAATTGCGGAAAAGGTCGATATCGTGTTGATGTATGGCTATTGTGATCAAAATGCCCAACGGGCGTGTGTTATGTATGCTTCTCGGTATCCTGCACATCATCCAAGTGTCCGGACCGTTCGCCGGATAGTTACGTTATTTAAGGAAACAAGAAGTGTTCAGCCACATGTGAAATGTCATCCACGACCTGTAACAAATGATGATGCCCAAGTAGGTGTTTTAGCTGCTGTCGCGTCTAATCCGCACATCAGTAGCAGACAAATTGCGCGAGAATCGGGAATCTCAAAAACGTCGGTGTTGAGAATGCTACGTCAACATCGATTGCACCCGTACCATATTCCTATGCACCATGAATTGCATGGCGACGACTTTGAACGTCGTGTACAGGTATGCCACTGGGCACAAGAGAAATTACGGGACGATGACAGATTTTTTTGCATGCGTTCTATTTAGCGACGAAGTTCGTTCACCAATAGCGGTAACGTAAACAGGCATAATATGCATTATTGGGCAACGGAACATCTACGATGGCTGCGACAAGTGGAACATCAGCGACCTTGGCGGGTTAATGTATGGTGCGGCATTATGGGAGGAAGGATAATTGGCCCCCATTTTATCGATGGCAATCTAAGTGGTGCAATGTATGCTGATTTCCTATGTAATACTCTACCGATGTTACTACAAAATGTTTCACTGCATGACAGAATGACGATGTACTTCCAACATGGTGGATGTCCGGCACATAGCTCGCGTGCGGTTGAAGTGGTATTGAATAGCATATTTCATGACAGGTGGATTGGTCGTCTAAGCACCATGCCATGGCCTGCACGTTCACCGGATCTGACGTCCCCGGATTTCTTTCTGTGGGGAAAGTTGAAGGATATTTGCTATCGTGATCCACCGACAACGCCTGACAACATGCGTCAGTGCATTGTCAATGCATGTGCGAACATTACGGAAGGCAAACTACTCGCTGTTGAGAGGAATGTCGTTACACGTATTGCCAAATGCACTGAGGTTGACGGACATCATTTTGAGCATTTATCGCATTAATGTGGTATTTACAGGTAATCACGCTGTAACAGCATGCGTTCTCAGAAATTGTAAGTTTACAAAGGTAGATGTATCACAATGCAACAACCTAAATGAAATGTTCAAAAGTACCTACGTTCTGTATTTTCATTTAAAAAAACCTGCCTGTTACCAACTGTTCCTCTAAAATTGTGAGGCAGATGTTTGTGACTATTACAGCGCCATCTATCACAATGCGAAAAAAGTGGTCCAACTAAAACATTCATATTTCTTTACGTACTACACGAATATGTAATAAAAATGAGGGTTCCTATTTAAAAAAACGCAGTTGATGTCCGTTTGACCTATGACAGCGCTATTTAGCGGGCCAACCATAGCGCCATCTGGTTTCCCCCTTCACGCTAGACAAGTTTCGTTCTTTGTAATTTTTTCGTTTGACGCTTCTTTCGTGAGATATTTGGCCCAATCACGATCAGTGGACCACCCTGTATATTGGTACTAAAGAATATGATCTGTGTAGGTGATTAAAATGTTAAATGGCGTTATTTATGTCAGTTTTACAGCATCCAGTAACGTGGTATTTCACGAATCAAGTGAAGACAGGAAAACGTTCCACGTACCAAATCTTATATTTCTCAGGAACATAAAATGCAAATTATCTCTTTTTGTACACAACGTATTTGTAACCAAAAACTGAGAAGATATTCCGATACCGCAGAATTATATTGCCTATCTCAACACTGCAAAAAATAATGAGACCAATTAGAGAAAAATAAATTGGTTATTTACATTCTAAATCCATGCAATGAACAATTTTTTAAGAACGTTCTAAGCGCAATCTCAGGAAACTGACTGACTCTACATTGAGACGACAAAAGTTATAGGACGATTTCTTGTATCGTGACGGACCTCCTTTTGCCCGGCGTAGGGCAGCAACTCGACGCGACATGGACTGATCAAGTCGCTGGAAAGCCACTACAGAAATACTGAAGCCATGCTGCCCCTAGCCTGCCGGTGTGGTCGAACGGTTCGAGGCGCTTCAGCCTGGAACCGCACGACCGCTACGGTCGCAGGTTCGAATCCTGCCTCGGGCATGAATGTGTGTTGATGTCCTTAGGTTAGTTAGGTTTAAGTAGTTCTAAGTTCTAGGGGACTGATGACCTCAGATGTTAAATCCCATAGTGCTCAGAGCCATTTTGAACCAGAAATGACAGTTCCGCAAATGCACTGCCCTTTAATACCTCGTGTGTGCGATGCTACCACCATCTGTATGTGTGAATATTGCTGTCCCCAGATTTTTGACCCTCAGTGTAAGTGCCAATAAGAAAGATTTCGTTCCAAGTGCCACATTTTATTTGTGATAATACAACTATAGAAATACAGCACAAACATTTTAGCTAATAGAACTGTAACCAGGAAAAACCATTTCTCATTTCTTTTACAAGAGAATGACAAATTCATGAAAAAATCTCTTAATATCAACTTCTGTTTCTTTCAGAACTTCATTCTCGCGATCGGATATAGCAAAGCTAACTGTAAATGTCCGAGTGTTGTTGAGAGAGAAATGGAAACATAATCAACAGGTCTTTCCGCTTTGCAAGCGACAAAAAAGGCTTGTCATACAGATGAATTGCGCCAAGGCATATACCTGCCATTGTCTCCCTTCTTTTGAATGGATTGAGATTTTGCGATCCTTCTGTTTAGCAGTAAGCATTTGAAATAGTTTTCTAAGATGGACGAGTATGATAATACATTGATCATATTGCATTTAGACATCCTACACGCCTGTACTGACAGTAGTGTTTCAACAGCATGTTTAAAATCAAATAATGCAGTTGTGCACACTGAAACGGCATTTGGAACTCCCGAGAGAAGTGCTGCTTGCCACAAAGAACATGTATTTTCGAGTAAGCAGTGTTTGAAACAGTTTGTCCTGGATTTAATACTTGGAACAGGTAGAGGGCTGTGTAACAGAGTGCTGAGAACACAACAGCACTAAAATTGTGTTTTTGCAATAAATAGAACTTTGAAAGTTTTCCAATTCCACTCTTCAAGTGATAAATGACTTTTATGCTGATTGGTCTTTTGACAATTTTATTATTAAGTAACTGCACCAGTGATGTAGAAAGCCTCGAATAAAAAGAGGGACATGGGTGAGCGTTTTAACCTGCTCGGTGAGCTCAATACTCAAGCTTTCGATATGGTTCTTCCACGTATGGAACGGATCCGTGGGACCATTAACGACCGTCAGTCCAATACACCGGCCAAGCTGTGAGTTTAAAATGAACATAAACAGTCCGAAGGGCAAGAAACTTTTCTTTGAGTTCACCAGTTTCGGTCTGTTTCAGACCATCTTCAGACCTCATACCATGATGGTAGCAGGTGGCGGTGAACGGAGCAGGCGTTACGACTCCACGAGCACTTAGCAGTTAGCACTTTGCGCCTGCTCCGTTCGCATCCACCACCATACATCATGGTATGTGAAGTGTTGGCAGAAGTGCCAACACCGTGTTGCTAAAGGAGGCCGAAATGCACGCTTTTAAGCTCACGCAGGCTGGCGCGAGGTCTGGAACAGTCAAGGGAATTAATAGTAGCAAATAAAGTACGTAGTTGATGTAATACTTAACTTTAATCCATAATTGGTGTACATCGCTCGTGTTGATACATCAATAATAATCTCAATACAAACTGGTAATGGCGCCTTGCTAGGTCGTAGCAAATGACATAGCTGAAGGCTATGCTGACTATCGTCTCGGCAAATGAGAGCGTATTTGTCAGTGAACCTTTCCTAGCAAAGTCGGCTGTACAACTGGGGCGAGTACTAGTAAGTCTCTCTAGACCTGCCGTATAGCGGCGCTCGGTCTGCAATCACTGATAGTGGGTCCGACGTATACTAATGGACCGCGGCCGATTTAAAGGCTACCACCTAGCAAGTGTGGTGTCTGGCGGTGACACCACAGTATGACACGTCTGAAGATGGTCTAAACCGGGCCGAAACCAGTAATCTCAAAAAAAAAATTCCTGCGATTATGACTGTTTATGGTCATTTTAAAGCAATAAAAAAAACCGCTGTTCTCCAAATGAAATGTTCTGGAAGATTACAAGCTATACGTGCGTTTTAGGCGATTTTCCGCCCTCGTGTAGGCAGATGCTGACTGCACTGGTCCCTAACCCTCGCCTAAACAAACAGCTAAAATTCAACAAGACACACACCCAAGTTTCTTATAGTCATAGACGCAGGGCCAGGTTTACGCGTAGGCCCGGGCAAAGGGCGCCGCGAGACCCTGATCGGCGCTTGTCTTTTCGATAAACTGCCTCACAGAAGAGATAAACTGAATTACGTGTAATATGAAAACACGGAAAGCAAGCAGCACTTATGCTAGAGTAGCATTTGTGTCACTGAGTTCAGTCAGATAGCAACTGCTATCTAGTTGTGTTTTGCATCGACTCAGGTACCATTTGACAATTGGTTTGGTTGTTAATTTTCATAGTTGTACGTGTTAGCTATTGTTCTTTTTTTAAGAAGTAGCCTATCCAATACGATCAGTGGCACGAAGACGCTAAGTGGTACACTAAATACACTGCACAACAGAATTAAGTAATCACTTTTTCGGAACCCCACCAATCTCTCCCATTGTGACGCTTAAGTTTGAAATTTGGCACGAAGGTGCTTACAACCTTTCTCTGCAATGCTGCAAAAGCTTGGCATCCTGTGATGTCACTCTCGAGCTCAGCGACGCTTCAAATTCCAATAATGTCGACTTATACGAAAAAAGGCCACAGCTCGAAATTCCATGTGACGCGTAAGGTGGGTTAATTGGCATAAAATTGCACCACAGTTCTGCCTAATGCTACCGTGTACATATCATCCGATGAGAAGGTCATCACGGTGCCTCTTACCTACATTTCACCCTTCTTTCGACGTCTCTGCGATGGAGGTCAGAACCGCGACACGCAGCGCTGAAAACGCCGTTTTCTTACGGGTGGCCGAGAATAATATTTCAGACAAACCGGCACAAAGGGGGTGGCAAAAAAGGGTGTCAATGAAACTACCCTTTCCTTGGTGCATTGATTCCCTCACATTTCGTGGTCGGCAACGACAGTTCGCAGTGCGGTGGGCAACAGAGAGATTCTCTTGATAACTTTTGACACTGCTGATACCCTCGGATATTTCAGGCCTTCTCTAAGGACACCGTGGAACTGCATCTCCAATGAACGTCACCCCTTTGTAGTGTAGTGAGACCGCAATTTTTGCTCTCGCGTATGTATAAAATGAAACTATGTGCTTCCAGAGACCATTCAAGTCTTAGTATTCTGTTATGTATTTATGCGCATTGAAACGACGAATGAAAATTTTTACCCAGCTATGATTCGAACCTGGTTCTCCTGCTCACTAGATGCGCTAACCACTACGCTACCCTGGCACAGTGGCTTTGCACAACTGCACAGGGTACAGTAGCACACCTCCCTCCTCATTCAAGCCTCAGCCCATTTGGTGTTCTCCCTAAACTCGAACAACATTGCAGAGGCTCTCCAGCTGTACTGGAATAGTACCTCGGCATCGAATGAAACGGGGGATCTTGCCTGAAACCCAGGCCTCTGCAATGCTGCTCGAGTTAAGGGGGAACACCAAACGGGCTGACGCATGAATGGGAATTTGGACTGAGAAAGGAGGCGAACTAGGGTAGTCCATGCAGGTATGCAAAGCAACTGTGCCGGGGTGGCGTAGTGGATAGCGCATCTGTCTAGTGAGCAGGAGGCGTGGGTCTGAATCCCAGCCTTTGCACAAATTTTTATTCGCCGTTTGTCTGCATATATACGTCAAAGCTGTTTGAGACCTAAAATGGTCTCTAGAACAATGTAATTTCAACTGATTTGTACAGAGAGCAAAATGAGTGAAATGTGGTAAAGAGGGAGTGTGACAACCTTCCCATCGAGTAACACGTCCACGCTGGCGTTGGACGGAAAACTGGTGTAATTTGGTGTCAATATGACATCATTCACTCACCTTACAGCTCAGGTGGACTTCTGAGCTGTGGTCTTTTCTTCGCATGTTTCGACAACTTGCTCTTTGAAGCGTCTTCGAGCCCCAGGGTGACGTCGCAGGGCGCCACTCTGTTGCAGCATTACAGAGGAAGATTGCAGCCACATTTGAGCCAACTTCCAAATTTATGAGTCGCAATGGGAGACAAAAAGTGATTCTTTAATTTTGTTGCGCAGTGTAGAAAGCGAACCATTGAATGAAAAAAGGAGGATATTAGTCAAACTAAAAGATTTGTCGAATATTTTTCTAAGCTTAGATATGAAAATCTGAACCCCTGATTGGTAGTAATAACAGTAGTAATAGTAGTAGTAGTAGTATGAACAGTGGAGGTGAAATTTTAATACAACTTCATGAAAGCATTTAGGGCTGAAATGTGTGGCTACAGTGGTGGCAGAGTTATGAGTAGGAGCAATATTGTGCAAGTGTGGACATTGTGATAAAACTTCGTAGCAGATACGTCTCGCGAAATGGCCAAGACTAGAAAATCAGCGAAATTAGAGCCCATCTGGAGGTTTGCCGAGAGTCGTTCTCCATGCGCACCACTCGCGTGCGGTGCAGGGAAAGGGGAGTAGGGGGGAACAGCGATTGTAGCACCAAAACCTAGTACCACACACCGTAAAATAACTTGGGAGTATAGCTCTGGACAAGAATAAGGATCATACCCATCCACTAGGGAGATGGCCGGTGGTGAATGATGGGTCGGGTGACTCACACATAACTAAGACATTTTAAAACCAAACCCGAATGACACTATCAATTCCTAACGCAGATTCGCCATTGTTGTCCAGTATTCTTCTAGCAACGCGCAACGTGGCGGACTTTGTAAGCGGGTGACGGTGGAGGAGATGCATTTCTTCATGAGCTGAAGTTGCGGAGCCTTAAAACACGAGAGAGGAGGAAGCGAGAAACGAAAGTGGTAAAAAAAGGAAGCAAGCGTACAGCTATATAAATACACTGACTGAAAAAAGTCGCAATACATTAACGAAACCTGGTAGAAGTTTTGCTACATCTGAAAGATGATGCCTATTCAAATTTCGCACCAGTCGCATAAGGATGGCGCTAGTAGCGCCACAATGAAGATGCAAATCAGGTTTACTTTAAATACACGCTTTAACGGTCGTGTGCGTAGTTACCTTTGGAACTGGACACAGAGAGCTATTGTTAGTCACGAATGCCTTTAACCCGACAAAGGCACCGTTATTAGAACCTCACTGAGTTTGAACGAGGTCGCGTAATAGGTCTACGAGAAACTGGAATGCAGCCACTGTACGTGATTGCTAACAACGGTGGTCAGGAGAGTGTGCAGTCGCTAGAAGATCGGGCTCTGGACAGCCACCGAGAAGGAAAACCATCATATTCGGCGTGTGGCTCTGGCGCATCACACTGTATCTGCAGCAGCACTTTGAGCACCACTTGGCACCACAGTAACACAACGAACAATTACAAATCTGTTAATTCAAGACCAGCTTCGAGTCAGAAACCCTGTACTGTGCATTCGACTGACCCAAACCACAATTTATGGCTTCAGTGATGTCAAGCGAGAGATCACTGGAGGGCAAGGTAGAGATGTTGTGTTTTCTGATAAAATCTGGTGCCAGTGATGACCGTGTATCGGTTAGGAGGCCAGTTGAGGGCCAGCAACCAACATACCTGCGTGCTAGACACACTGGACCTACATCTGGAGTTATGGTCTGTGGTGCGATTTCCTATGACAGCGGGAGTACTTTCATGGGTATCCCACGCACCCTGAACGCAGATTTGTACACTAATCTGGTGGTTCGACCTTTGTGCTGCCATTTATGAACAACATTCGCCGCCCAGGGTGGCCGAGCGGTTCTAGGCGCTACAGTCTGGAACCGCGCGACCGCTACGGTCGCAGGTTCGAATCCTGCCTCGGGCATGGATGTGTGTGATGCCCTTAGGTTAGTTAGGTTTAAGTAGTTCTAAGTTCTAGGGGACTGATGACCTCAGAAGTTTAGTCCCATATTGCTCAGAGCCATTTGAACCATCTGAACAAAATTCCAGGGATTGTTTTCCAACAGGATAATCCTCGCGTACACACCGCTGTTGAAACTCAGCATGCTCTGCAGTGTGTCAACACGTTGCCTCGGCGAGTTCGATCATCAGACCTGTGTCCAAACGAGCACATGCGGGACATCATCGGATGACAACTTCAGCATCATCCACAGAAAGCATGGAACTTCATCCCACAAACTGACATGCGGCACCTGTGTAACACAATAAAAGCGTGTTTGGATACTTGGATTCAACATTATGGTAGTTACATCTGTTATTAATGTACCAGCATCTCACATTTGCAATGGCTTATGTCGAGCTTACATTGACCTGTGATCTTGCAATGTTAATCACATAAATATGTTACCTAGACAAATGCATTCCCATATTTACATTACTCTACATAAATTATTTTGTGGTGCTGCGACTTTTTTTCCGACAGTGTAGTTCGTGTCATCGGTGCGAGATACTTTGTGTAGCTGTTAAATTAGTTCGTTAGCTGCCTTTTAACTTCCAGCAGTAGATCATAAAATTCAAAGCCCAATTATAAGAGGGCCTAACGATGACTTGTGAGTGGGGCCTTCACCTGTAAGTTAATACATACGATAGATCACGTGTAGCTGCGTGTTTACAGCGCGTGATGGCTTCCTCCGCCACTCGGCGCAGCCTCCCGGCGGCGAGTCTCCGCGGCGGTATCCAGCGCTGATGTAGTGCGTCGGGCGCCGCCCCCAGAACTTTCGCAACGCCGCCGAGCGGTCAGAATTGAGGCGTCACGCCCCTGGGGGCCGGCCGTAAAGCTCCCACATTATTAGCCACGGGATATTATTATACTCCTAGGAGTGCCACGACGGATACGCCGGTGACGAGGTCAAAAATTTTACGGTACCCTGACCCGAAGATGCAGGGCGACAATGTGGAGGTGGAAACTACATTTGTAGGTCCCATAACGTTGCTGCAATAAATCATCACAGCGGGAAACCTCAAGAGTTGTGTAGTTTCACGCTTTGCCGCAATGATTCAAGGCACTAAGAGCAGGAGTGTATATGGTAGTGGCACTTCCGGCAAGGCCATATTTCGTAATATGAAACATTTAATTTCCTGGTGTTTGAAATTTCATAGGGGAGAGTTGGTTCCCGATACCCAGGGCACGGCAGTATTTGTTCAGCTTGCAGATAATGAACCAGTTTGCTCCTAACCCGAAATGGACTGTGGGTTTTGCCAATTGGGCTGATTTTGAGGACAAGTAATTTTCCAATGACGGCCCACATTTTCCAATACTCCGTGGAAAGAAACTTCAAACCATGTCAGAAAGCAGTAACTAGTAGAGAAATTCTGTTAGGGGGAGCAGAAATTGTTTTTTGGGTCAGTTGGACCTATTTCAAGGACAAGTAATTTTCCCATGATGGTCCACATTTTCCATCACCGAGTGTAAACAAACTCAAGCCACGTCAGAAAGCAGCACCTTGTAGAAAAGTTAGAGGGAGCAGGAATTGATCAATTAAAGTCTCTACGCTCTGCTCTGGTGGCTGAGTGGCTGAAAGGGCTAAATGTTAAAATAACTTCCTTGAACAGTTCGGAGCTCGTGAAATTGAGGAGTCGCCCAGTAGCGCTTTGCGTGTGTGGGAAGCGAACTGCGGACCTTGTGCGGTGGAGGTAGTGTTAAGTATTCCCGACATGCCAGTGGAACAACAACCAGTTCAGTACGGAAAGAGCATATGTTTTAGTCTATAGCCACAGTTTATTTATTTTGTCGACGAACTGGCGTTTTCGGTACACAGCACCATCCTCAGGCCATCCACTGGCACGCAGTCGTCACGCTCGCTTTCCAAGTTTTCGTCTCTTCATTTTCTTTGCTGTCTCTCCGTACTCTGTGCCCGTTAGATGTCCTGTAATTGTTTCTCAGCTTTATCAGAAAATGAAAATAATTCCACATTCAGGGAATGAGCACCGGGTAGCAATGCAGGCCTCGTGCATCGCCCGTTCTACGCAAGATGCCAGTGCAGACAGTTTGCCTTTGTCAAGTGTGTATCGTGTCATGTCAATGACTGTGGTGAGTCCTTGTACAGCGTATTGCTACGTCTGTGATGTTATGGATGAATTTTGCAACGTGAGATATCATTGAAACATAAAGAAGACATTTTGCTTGTATTTGTTTTACGATAGGTTGAAATTTTCAAACTGACTCCATGAATTTATTCCTGGTTTAAAGTGTTGTCTTCATCTCATACAGCGGGAAAGCCTCCTCTTGGTTTCGATTAACATTGGTGTAAATTGGAAGTACCAAGTAAAGGTTAGCTATCAATTAGAATTCACACCTGTATAAAATGAGGGTCGTTGAATAAGTAATGCAACACATTTTTTTCTGGAACCAGGTTGGTTTTATTCACTATGAAATACATCATGTTATTCCCCACTTTTCCCGCTACAAAACTCTATTTTGCAATATAATTTTCGTTCAGTGCGACGGCCTTACGCGATGTTACTGAGATGGCCTGTGTGTCCGGATAGTACCACTCTACTGGTCAACGTCGGAAGCAGCATGTTGCAACAGCAATAACCTTCCAATCATTTACGTACTACTTCCACGGAGTGCGTCGTTAATTGGGTCAAACAGATGGAAGACGAAAGGTGTGTGATCCAGGCTGTAGGGGGTTTGAGGAAAAACAGCCCAATGGAGTTTTGTGAGAAGTTCTCGGGTGCGCAGACTTGAAGAGGAAAAAGAAGTTCGTCATGGAGAAGAAGAAGTTCGTCTGTCTTTTTTGTGCTGAAGTTTCTTCGATTTCCTGAGGGTAGCACAATCATTTCAGAGTTGATCGTTGCACCATGATGGAGGACATCAAACAAAAGAATGCCATCAGAGTCCCATAAGACCACTGCCATGACTTTACCAGCTGAGGATGCGGCCTTGAATTTTTCTTTGGAGGAGCGGTGGAAAGGCGCCATTCTATGGACTGCCATTTTGTTTCCGGTTCGAAGTGTTTGTCGGCTATGACGATACTCTACAAAACATTGTCACGATCAGCCTCGTAATGAGCAATGTAGATAGTCCTTCGTTGCTCTTTATGGTCTTCCGTTATGCCTCGAGGAACCCAGTGGTCACACACCTTTGAGTGCTCAATGTGGTTGACGAGTGTGTCAGCACTAGCAATTGAGACGTCCAATTGAGTAGCGAAGTGTCTGAGTGACATCGGTCCCCTCGAATGAGAGTGTCCCCTCGTTCCGACATTGCAGGAGTCACAGCTGTGTGCGGTCGTCCGGTACGCTGGAGATCGTACAGCTTTGCGCGACCTTGTTGCAGTGATGACACACCCCTCGCCCAAAGACTCACCGTGCTTTTGTTCACTGCCAGGCCTACGTAGACATTCTGCTAGTATCTGTACGTATTTGCGATGCTCTGATCTTCCGCCAAAAGAAACTCAATGAGAGAAACCATTTTGAAGGCTACGTATAACGCCGCTACCAATCAGAATTTGATGAAACTATACGGACTGAAGCGGGAATGTTCCACGATGTCCAACAAAATATTACCCATTTTTGTCAACCGTAACTGCGCGAGAAAACAATGTGTTGTATTACTTACTGAACGCTCCTCGTACAACCCGCAAGTGATTGGACAGTGCACTGCGGCGGATATATCGTACCAATATTAATAGTTCCCTTTTCTATTTCATTCGTGTATCGAGAGAACGGAAGATGACTACGGAAGATGACTGTCTTCTTCGAGAACAGGTTCTCTAAACCTACAGTACAGCGTTTCTCAAGGACTACATCTTTCTTTCAACGATTCTCTTCTAAGATCTCCGAGTATGTCTTTATACCATTGTAAAGATATACCCACCCGTTAATCGTGTCTGAATTCGTTCGTTGTGAGTTGTCATGCCTACTCATGGGGACTACCGGAGAACAAAGTGATAGCGTTGGAGTCCGGCGAGTAACGGTGGTTCACAGTGAGGTGACAAAAGCCATGGGATACCTCCTAATATCGGGACGGACGTCCTTTCGATCGGCGTAGGGCATCAACTCGACGTGGCATGGACACAACAAGTCGTTGGAAGTCCCCTGCAGAAAAACTGAACCACGCTGCCTCTACAGCTGTCCATTACTGCGAAAGTGTTGCCGGTCCACGAACTGACCTCTCGATCATGTCCCACAAATGTTCGATTGGGTTCATGTCGGGGAATCTGGATAGCCAAACCATTGGCTCGAATTGTTCAGAATGCTCCTCAAACCAATCGTGAACAATTGTAGCCCTGTGACAAGGCGCATCGATGTTTGGGAACAATAATGGCTGCAAATGGTCACCATGTAGCCGAACATAATCATTTCCAGTCAATGACCGGATCAGTTAGACCAGAGTACCCCGACAAGTCCGCGTGAACACAGCCAACACCATTATGGAGCCGTCACCATCAGCTCTTACCAACTGAAATCGGCACTCATCTGATCACGCCACAGTTTTCCGGTTGTGTAGGGTCCAGCCGATGTGGTCACGAGGCCAGCAGAGGCGCTGCAGGCGAGTCATGCTGTTGCCAAAGGCGCTTGCGTCGTTCGTTTGCTGGCATAGCCCATTAAAGTCGCTTCACCGCACTGTCCTGACGGATGTGTGTGTGTGTGTGTGTGTGTGTGTGTAGTTTGAGGTTTTCGGGCGCTAAATAGCGTGGTCATCAGCGCCCAGACGCATAGAAACAGGAACACATGCGGTGAAGGGACGAAGACGGACAGCGAACAAGGAGAACGGCTAAAAGACACAGACCTGACGCAGTTCCAAATCCTCACATACAGAGGCAAAACAAGAGGAGAAGAAACGCACTAAAAAAGGAAAGGAAACACAAGGAAAAGAGAACAGAAACCGAAGGGAAACAAGGAGGTAATCGTGACTGTCGGACCTCTTACCTAAAACCTGGGTGAGCCAGTCACCCAGCAGCACATTAAAACCCTCTCCCTAAAATCCGAGGCAACAAATTGGACAGGACACAAAACCGTAAGACCTTAACCACAGTCGTTGCGTCGTCTTGCAAAATAGAGGGCAAATCCGGTGGCAAAGAAACCACCGCCCTCTGGTCAGAGAATAAAAGACAGTAAAGTAAAATGTGGCGGACAGTAATCTGGACGCCACAAGTACTGCAGATTGGGCGGGTCCTCCCGCCGGAGTAAAAAACCGTGCGTTAAGGGACTGTGCCCGATGCGGAGGCGAGTGAGGAGAACCTCATCCCGCCTGCACGACTGGTAGGACGTACGCCATGGCCGCGTGATGGCCTTGACCAGACGCAGCTTATTTTCACCGACTGCCAGCCACTCCTCTTCCCATTGACGCATAACACGAAAACGCGAAAGGGAGGTAACAGTATGGAGGGGGACGGCAGATTCAACAACGTGAGGGAGGGAACATGCATCTTTGGCAGCCACATCCACCAGTTCGTTTCCCCTAATACCCACGTGCCCCGGCACCCAGCAGAAAGAAACCTCCTTCCCCTGCCATTGCAGGTGGAGTAGGGCATCATGGATGTTCTGAACGACCGCATCCGCTGGGTACAAGTGTTGCATGGTCTGAAGGGCACTCAGGGAGTCAGAATAGATGAGAAACTTAAGACTGGGAACACATCTCATCTGCTCCAATGCCTGCAAGATCGCAAACAAGATGGTAAACGCCGCAGGAAGCCGTAACTTGACGACTCGATCAGGGAAAACAACAGCACAACCGACAGAGTCCCCCTGTTTAGAGCCATCCGTAAATACTGGTACATGGTCGGGATGCTGGTTTAAAGTATTTGGTCCTAAGTCTCACATTGATTTCTGCCGTTATTTCACTCACTGATAACTCCACGCAAACGCCGCTGCTCTCGGTCTGTAAGTGATGGCCATCATCCACTGCGTTGTCTGTGGGGCAGCTATTGCCTGAAGTTAGATATTGTCGGCACACTCTTGACACTGTGAATCTGCGAATAATTGAACTCCATAACGATTTCCGAAATGGAATGTCCCATGCGTCTAGCTCCAACTACAATTTCACGTTCCAAGTCTATTAATTCCCGTCGCGCGGCCATAATAAGGCGTCGGGAAATTTTTACATGAGTCACCCAAGTACAAACGGCAGCTCGGCCGGTGCACTGCCCTTTCACACCTAGTGATACTACCGCCACGTGTATACGTGCATATCGCTATGTCGTGACTTCTGTGGTGCAGAAGGTGATCAGGCGAGGGCAGAAGGGGAGTCTCAGGAGCTGCCGTGACTCAGCAGCGGGCGGCGGCTGTGAGCCCGGCCTCTGAGCGCCGCCGCCTCGGCCGCCTCTCGCGCAACGCGCGTGCCTGCGCGCCCTGCTGCCTTTGCCGCCGTGTTCGGCGCGCCATTAGCGCTTCCTCTCGGCTCTGTTGCGCCGGAATCGCTGAGTAACCGCGCCGGCATTCAGCACGCGAGATCGAAGACAGCTACAAAAATTTCCTGCGCTCCTATTGCAACCCGAAACTCGTTCTTCTGCGCTTCCACTTTTACACGTGGAGAAGACTAACTGTGACCGAACGCTTTGCTCTCAGATTTAACCAATTTTGCGAGTAATGTTAAGAGTAGAATAGCGCCCAGTCATAAGATCGCTTACCTATTATACGCCTTTATAATGATAAAACTATCTGCAGAATGGAGTGCTCTTGCGAGTTTTATGGTTTAGTGATGTTTGTCATGTTGTACATTGACACGCCCTCTAAAGCCGCTGGGCAGAACAAGTAATCAGGACTGTGGAAAGGGCCAAAAGGTTCGGGTCAGTTTCATCTTCTAATTGTAATTTATTATAATTTAATAACTTTTACAACCAAAGCGGCACCGGACCTTTACCCAATGCAACTCTTTCACGGCTGAAGGCCTCCAAACAAAAAAACTTAACAAATCAACAAGATTAAAATCCAATTAAGATAGCAATAAAATAATTTTAAAAAAATCACAGCAAAGTAAATAGAACAAACATATTCAAGGTGCAATCAAATGGGTGAAGGTCACATTCAAGTTTCAAATTTTAAAATATATTACCGTAATCTTTTATTGGCAGAAGGCGGCAATGTTTAAGCTTAAAGGGTAAATTTAAAAATTAATTTTGCAAAATTTTTAAGAAAATTTAAAAATAACCATAAGCCTTGAATTTAAAGTAGCTGACAGCAGATAATTAAAAACCGATGGCGCTCAGAAGCCTCCAGGGAGGTCGGCCTGCCCTCGTTCACTTAGGCGAGACAGGTGGTGAGCCCAACTATACTTGATCCGTTGGAACCCAACCAGCGGACAGCCATGGATCGACCGACACAATGACTTGCTTCCCGAAAATCAGTACATGAGAACTCAAACCGTAAATGTTACAACGGGGTAATCCCCAATGGAGGATGTATTAGTTGTCAAAATTACACACCATGTTGGACAGTGACAACAGATGAGGAAAGGACGCTGCCTGAAATTACGTTAGTGGCCAGGGCAGGTAACCGGAACAGTAACGGCCACAAGACACAAAATTCCACTGGTGCACTCAAATTGTAGTCGACCAAAATAGTTAATTGCACTGCATGGCGGCTAAATTTCAGCAGTAGAAACACTCGGTGTTTGCTCACAGGAAAACCTCCCCAACAGCAAACCACCGTAACGAACGACCACAGCATGAATCGGTGTGGCTTGGGTAGTTGAAACCACTACTCAACTTTGACGTCCTGGGTCGGAGAACCACAAAGCTCGTAGCGATCGGACAGCTCCACACACGCTCCGACACTGCTCAGGGGCTGCCAGCGGCCCCAGCCGACTGCACCGCGCGGAGATAACTTCCCTCGACCGCAGCAACCGACCGACTCTCCTCAGAACGCCGACATCATCTAAAATAGTCGTCAGTGGAAATAACGGCAACTACACACACAATCCGACAATCACTGCACGAAGACCTGAACGATACCCAAAAGTCACCAAGCACGCACGAAGACAAATCGGGAGTGAACCCATACACACACAGCCGACTCATGAACGATCGGCGAGCCAAAACGCGTCGTCCGGTTGGACGACCGATCGACGATCCACCGAGACCGTGGCCCAGCTGAAGTGGCGCGTGGCGGCAACGGTCGGGCGAGCCATGTGGACGCAGGCGTCACTGCTGCTCCAACCCGACTGCACTAGTGCCGCATTGCAACTCCCCGACTGGCAGGTCCGGACTGTGCTCCAAACGCGTTGCCACTGACTGGCTGACCCGGACTCGCGACCCGAACTCACTATCCGGACTGCCTTACGACAGACAGCGACCAGGAAGTAATAGCAGCCGAGCAAAGATACTACGAGAGGGGATATATCAATACGCGCCGCTAGCGCCGGTCACGATGAAGCAAGCAGCAACTCAGTGACAGTAGTGATTTTGTTGTGACTTGGCAAGACAGCCAAGCCACTATGAGGACGCCGAAAGGCACGCGTTTAAGCTCACGCAGGCTGGCGTGAGGTCTGGAACAGTTAAAGGAATAGAGACTAGCAAAATAGGTACGTAGCTTCTGGAATACTTAACTTTAATCCATAATTGGTGAACATCGGTCTGACGGCACATGCATCACAAGATAAATAGCAAATGATAATGGCGCCTTGCTAGGTCGCAGCAAATGACGTAGCTGAAGGCTATGCTAACTATCGTCTCGGCAAATGAGAGCGTAATTTGTCAGTGAACCATAGCTAGCAAAGTCGGCTGTACAACTGGGGCGAGTGCTAGGACGGCTCTCTAGACCTGCCGTGTGGCGGCGCTCGGTCTGCAATCACTGATAGTGGCGACACGCGGGTCCGACGTATACTACCGGACCGCGGCCGATTTAAAGGCTACCACCTAGCAAGTGTGGTGTCTGGCGGTGACACCACAAATTTAAATTAACGTAGTGAGGTGGAAGTACGTTAAAAAACAGGATGTAAAAGAGATGATGGCGGGAACACAAGCCACGCACAGCTCATACATCCTTCAGTGTGTTTTTTGGACAGCAAATATTTACGCCTTTTTTGCCACTTGACTGTCACTGGCAGCTATAACTTTCACTCCAAAACGAACTTAGAAAAACTTCTGGCGCTGCACTCAAGCATAGATGTTATGCTAGTGCTTCATCTCTCGATAGTCGTGCCGCCAAAGTGTTATAACATCGTGTTGTGAACGAAAATTGTGACCATAGATAGCATTGAAATGGCATAAAGAAGTGAAAAATAGTATGTTGAATTCGAATAAACAAGACATTCGGAGGGTTGTACATCATCACAAAGAAACATTACATGCAGTCAGTACTATAAAATACGTAATAGCGAAGATGACTTGCTGTCAATACTATAAACTACGTAACAGCAATAAAGAAAAACAATGATATGTTTTCCTGGAGAAAATGGTCAAAATTTTCGTTTGTACGCATTGATTTGGGGGAGGGAACCAAACAGCGAAGTTATCGGTCCCATCGGATTAGGGAAAGATGGAGAAGGAAGTCGACCGTGCCCTTTCAAGGGAACCATCCCGGCATTTGCCTGAAGCGATTTAGGGAAATCATGAAAAACCTAAATCAGGATGGCCAGACGCGGGTTCGAACCGTCGTCCTTCCGAATGCGAGTCCAGTTTGCTAATCACTGCGCCACCTCGCTCGGAATGATCAAAAGAAGATAGATAATAAAGGTAGGCTCTTTTCAAGCTTACGCTTTTGCTTTCCACGCGCTGGTTCAGCGCCCATCCACCGCTTCCGGAAGTATTCTCACACGATGACTAAGTCATCAGCGGGAGAACGCCCTTGACTTCCGGGGAGGCGTGGCCAGCCGCCACGGTCCAGCCATCGGCATCTGTGTCCACTAACACGAGCGCAGGAGCCGAGGGAATAGAAGGCGCCGGCTGTCCGTGAACCTGGCCAGCAGGAAGTGCACGGCGTGAGTCACGACGCCGCACCATGCCCGTCCTTCCCCTCGACCTTGGTGAACCTTGAGCGGTACAGCTGCGGCCAGGAGCGGCGGGGGCGCAGTCCGCCACCTGCCACTGCCCCGGCCGCTGCGTCCGAGCGAGAAGAAGCTGTCCTTGCTGCCGTTCCTGCCAGCAACACCGCTCTGCGCGTGTCTGGACGACAAAAACGCGCCAGTCTGCCCAGCGAGCGCTGCTGCAAAGAACGCGCCGCTCTGCTCTCGACGTGTTCTCTCTCCTTCGAGAGCTCCGCGCTTCTCTGGATTTTTCTCTTTCGTTTGAAACGGTCGTTTCGTCGGTCCTCGGAGCCTCCGTGGCGTCGCGCGAAGTTCCAGTCATGGCCGCTCTCAGAGCCCACAGGCCCTATGTGAAGCGTGGCGCGAGACAAATAACGCGCCGTATTAGTCCTGACTCGGGAATGTTTTCATCTGCATCTGACCCTCTGCATTGCTTCACTGTAAAATCAGTCCAAATAAGGGCCACCAGCCTCGCTCTCAAACGCGATGTCTGTAGCTATCTACTCGTCGTGACATTTCGAGATCTGAACAATACACTGGAATATGTACCGCTAACAACGGTGGTGGTGGTGGTTAGTGTTTAACGTCCCGTCGACAACGAGGTCATTAGAGACGGAGCGCAAGCTCGGGTTAGGGAAGGATGGGGAAGGAAATCGGCCGTGCCCTTTCAAAGGAACCATCCCGGCATTTGCCTGAAACGATTTAGGGAAATCACGGAAAACCTAAATCAGGATGGCCGGAGACGGGATTGAACCGTCGTCCTCCCGAATGCGAGTCCAGTGTGCTAACCACTGCGCCACCTCGCTCGGTGCTAACAACGGATAGGTGAAAAGAGTACATTGAAGGCCTCTATGAGGGAGAGGACTTATCTGACGACGTGATGCAAGAAGACATCAGGAAAGAAAGAGGGGATCCTGTACTAGAATCAGAATTTAAAAGTGCTGTGGACGACTTAATACAAAATAAAGTAGAAGGGACAGATAACATTCCATCGGAATTTCTAAAATCATTGGAGCAAGTGGCAACAAAACGTCTCTTCACGTTGGCGTGTAGAATGTATGAGACTGGCAATATGCCATCAGACTTTTAGAAAACCAGCATCCATACAATTGCGAAGATAGCAAGAGCTCATAAGTGCGAGAGTTAACGCACAATCAGCTTAACAGCTCATGCAACCAGGTTGCTGACAAGAATAATACACAGAACAACGGAACAGAAAATTGAGGATCTGTTAGATGACGATCAGTTTGGCATCAGAGAGACAGCTCTGACGTTGCAGTCCATAAGGGAAGCAAAATAAAAAAAAATAAAAAAATTAAGACACGTTCATAGGATTTGTCGACCAGGAAAAAGAGTTTGATAATGTAAAGTGGTACAATTTGTTCGAAATTCTGAGAAAAGTAGGGGTAAGCTATAGGGAAAGACGGGTAATATCTAATACGTACAACATCCAAAATGGAACAATAAGAGAGGAATACCAAGAGCGTAGTGCTCGGATTAGAAAGGGTGTGAGACAGTGATGTAGTCTTTCGCCCCTATTGTTCAGTCTCTACACCGAAGAAGCAGTGACGGAAACAAAAGAAACTTTCTAGATGGGATTAAAATTCAAGGTGAAAGGCTATCAGTGATAATATTCGCTGATGACATTGCTGTCCCCAGTCAAAGTGAAGAAGAATAAACAGATCTGTTGGATGGAATGAACAGTGTAATGAGCACAAAATATGGACTGATAGTAAATCGGAGAAGGGGCGAAAATAATGGAAAACAGCAGAAATGAGAACAACGAGAAAATTAACATCGGAAGTGGACAATGTTGGAATTCCGCAGCGCACGCAAGAAGAATAACACCTGATAAACAGAGCAAGGAGGACATAAAAAGCAAAATGGCAGTTGCAAAAAGGGCTTTTCTGGCCAGGTGAAGTTTACCGATATCAAAGATAGGCTTTCATTTCAGAAAGATATTTCTCAGAATGGAAGTTTGGAGCACAGTATTGTATGGTAGTCAAACATGGACTGTGGGAAAAGCGGTAAAGAAAAGAATCGGAGCATATGAGATGTGATACTTAATATAGAACTGCTGATGGCGAAGATGCCAGAGTGCTGTGAGATGTGTGTAATATGGATTGCTGATAAAATACACACATCAAAAAAAGTATTGCATGACCCCGGTTCCTAGAACTCCTGAAGACAAACGTTGACTGCGGATATTGTATCACAGACACAGTCCCTTTGACTGTTCAGAGATATTACTAAATCCGCCCAGAGATGTAAACAACCACGCATGAGCAGCGCCTATTAGACGGAGGGGGTCCGACAGCCGATCACTTCCAGCCATTCCCCCAGGCAAGAGGTACACGGCTCGTGTTGACTGTTGTTCAACCATGCCTAGACGGTCATAACCGCGGTTCAATCACGTCCGCATTGTTACTTTGTGCCAGGAAGGGCTCTCAACAAGGAAAGAGTCCACGGGTCTCGGAGTGAACCAAAGCGATGTTGTTCGGACATGGAGGAGGTACAGAGAGACAGGAACTGTCAATGACATGCCTCGCTCAGGCCGCCCAAGGGCTACTACAGCAGTGGATGACCGCTACTTACTGATTATGGCTCGGAAGAACCCTGACAGCAACGCCAACACGTTCAATAATGCTTTTCGTGTAGCCACAGGATATGCGCAATAGGCTGGATGGTGTGCAGCTTCACTCCCGATGTCCATGGCGAGGTCTATCTTTGCAACCACGACACCATGCAGCGCTGTACAGATGGGCCCAACAACATGCCGAATGGACCGCTCAGGATTGGCATCACGTTATCTTCACCGATAAGTGTCGCATGTACCTTCAGCCAGATAATTGTCGGAGACGTGTCTAGAGGCAACCCGGTCAGGCTGAACGCCTTAGACACACTGTACAGCGAGTGCAGCAAGGTGGAGCTTCACTGCTGTTTTGGGGTGGCATCATCTTGTGAATGATTTCCCTCAGGATAACGACATCGCTAGACTAGAGTGGTCAGCATGTTGTCCAGACATGAACCCTATCGGACATGCCTGAGAGATTGAAAAGGGCTGTTTATGAACGACGTGATCCAGCAACCACTCTCGGGGATCTACGCCGAATCGCCGTTGAGGAGTGGGACAATCTGGACCAACAGTGTCGTGGTGAACTTGTGGATAGTATGCCACGACGTATACAGGCAAGCATCAATGCAAGAGGACGTGCTACTGGGTGTTAGAGGTACCGGTATGTACAGCAGTCTGGACCACCACCTCTGAAGGTTTCGCCCTATGGTGGTACAACATGCAACGTGCGGTTTTCATGTGCAACAAAAGGGCGGAAATGGTGTTTATGTTGATCTCTATTCCAATTTTCTGTACAGGTTCTGGAACTCTCGGAATCGCGCTGATGCAAAACTTTTTTTTGATGTGTGTATTTGCACGCCTACACAAGCTGAAAGTTTATGTCAAAAATTATACCAAGTTTCATGGCCATAGTAACTACGTGAACCGCAAGAATTTAGAAAATAGACCTTCTCCAATTGAAATGCAATTGTCTCAAGAAATTGACCGAACTGATAAACGCAGAACTGTTCATTAATTTAGAGATGAAATGATGTTGCCAAAAATGTTCGTAAAATGTAAATAACTTGTAGATCTTCATTCTTGAAATGTAGCTTTGCTGCAAATAGTCGTGAGCTCTTGTAATGTACTGCAAAAGTAATCGTGTAATGTACGAAACAAATTCCAAGTACAGACTTGCCACAAAACTGCGTTATTCGCACGCAAGATATTCGGCGGCGAAAAATATGTGTTCTCACACTCTGCTCCTAGCAACTTCCAGCGCCAATCTCCACAACGGCAGACCAGTAATACAGTCCAAACTCAGCAGGGAGAAAGTCACACAAATACACCAGACACAAATTTCCACAGAAACAAATGGAATTTGTTGGCGTCAATTAAACCTCACCGAGTTCGTTCTTTCTCCACGCTCAAGAATGATGCCTTGTCCAACAGACGACGTTCACGCTTACTAAACCGCAACACACTCCGAAAAAAAAGTAAAGCAGTGAAAAAGACTGAAGTGACTAAACAGAGATCCACGTCAGCACAAGGAACGCACATCCAGTTCTTGTAGTCCCTCGGTATGTGAATGGCAGCTTGATTTATCACGAAAGATCGTCTACTCCCGACTTCAGAAATACTCTTCACACCCAGCCTCCGACACAGGGGCACACCACTTTGACTCCACACACTGCTCCACGAAATTACTTAACATTTATATCTCTGTCATAGTCAGCCTGAGGAATGGAGTTCAGACATTTCTCTTGACCATTAACCGCTGACGCTAATAACACTTTCTGTAAGGTGCAGCTTCCTCCCGGAAATTAAATTTCCTTCCAACGGGTGCTGAGAAACATTGGCCATTATGGGAACCTACAAGTATTTAACCCAGTCGTGTTGGTTCCCGCAACAACTTGTTTAGGAAGGTAGCGGAAGACCAGCCCATCACTCCCAGGCTGGAGAAAACCTGCTTTTCCCTGGATAGCGGCTCCGCCGAATACAATAGCCACAGAACGTGCACAGAGCCATGGCCCGGAAATGATATGGTGCACCTTAAATTCGTTTCCGGTTAAAACATTTTTAAGCATTTTTTCCACCTTAGACTCGTAGTGTAAAAAGGAATGTCACTGTCGCTGGGACTGTCTCAGTTCGATCTTCACGGTGAAACAGAAGAACTGTGTAAGGTACACATCAAATGTAGGATTCTGCTTTGTCGGCAGAGTGCTGTATCAGTCGCATAGTATGTGTAGATGAGCTGTCACTGCTCCAGCTATCTTTAGGCTCACATTTATCATTTTCCGGCAACTTGATGAGATTTGTCATCAAGCACAACCATTGCTTCTATATTTCGACATAAAAACGTAACGAACATAAAGCATACAGCAAAATTATAGTCCCTACATGTACAATTTCCAATATGTTGTGAAATATTTAACTGGCTTTTGGTTATTAGGACCGCCCGCGTTACGTTGACTGTTTCGGAAACATTTCAGTTTAGTTTTGTGACGTGCCGGTGGAACTATTAAGGTAACCTCAAACCAGGGTGAAGGAATACAGAGCCATCTACTAGATTTAATTCTTATAACAGCTTTACAGATGAGCTGAGAATGTAAAATCAGAATGACGGAATAAAGATAATGCTCTTCTCACGTAACGCGTTCAAGTATAAACAGGTCTTCTTTCTAACAGCCCTACTTTATCTATTGTATGTTTAATGTCTATGTGTCCCCCTACAATGTGATTTAGGGATATACAGCCTTAACTTCTTTCATTTCGTACCCCCTTGAAGTCTCCCAGAGTAAATAAAAGCAGTTACACTTTAAGAAAAAAAAATGCACCACGAAGGAAATATCCGAATGGGACGGAATTCGGTGGATTTGATGCATATGTACAGACAAACAAATGACTAAAATTTCAGAAAAAATATATGGCTTATTCAAGAGAAAGAGCTTCACAAATTGGACAAGACAATAACGCCTTGTTCCACCTCTTTTCAATCGAGAACGTTCGGAGCATTATGTGCAGCACTCTCCAACCAGCTTGGGATTTTGACGATTTAAGGCAGCAATTGGAGAGAATCTGGCATGATTTCCTTCAGTAGGACACCAAAAAACTCTACAAAACAATGCCAAGCCTAATAACTGCTTGTGCAAGTGTAAGAGATGGACCAATGTGTTATTCATTTGCTCAATTTGTGAAGCTCTTTCTCCTGAATAAATCACCTATTTTTCTGAAATTGTATTCATTGGTTTGTCAGTACATTTATATCACTTCTATTGATTTCTTTCCCATTCGAATAATTTCTGCGTGGTGCGACCTTTTTTTGTCTTAGAGTGCAATTATTAAGTAGAGATAAAATGTTTCACACATAATCCTAATTACCTCTCTATAAGACAGTTTGCACGTACCGGTGTGACCAGTAACCGTACGAACTCAGTAACGTATGTAGATTTCCACGACTAATTTGAGGCACACCAGCATCTTTGTAAATGTTAGTCAGTTATTAACTGACGATGTCCTAATAAGGCGAAGCTGGTTCGCAATAAATAATTACTAGCGAAACGAAACATTATTTGCGATATTTGCGGACTTACATAAACATATAATCGCAGATAAATTAGTGTCGGGGAATCTCAGACGCGATACCAGTTTTCAATAGTCGTGCGTCCCCACTTACATAGCAATGCCCATGCCAGTCGAAAAAAGTTTCTTACTCACACATATCGGTGAATTCATAGACTACAACGTTTTTCTCCACACATCGATTTCTTACTAACGCGTCTAAGTTACTCCCAAGACTACATCTAATGATGCATCGTTCTTGTGAAACACAACTAGCTCTTTACAAGCATGAAGTGGTGAGTGCTATTGACAAGGATTTCAAACTGATTCCGTATTTCTGGATTCTCGGAAGTCTTTTGACAGTGTAAAACACAAGCAGCTTGTAGTGAGATTGCATGCTAATGGGATATCGTCTCAGTTATGCGACTAGAACCGTGATTTCCTGTCAGAGAGGTCACAGTTCGTAGTAACTGACGGAAAGTCGTCGAGTAAAACAGAAGTGATTTCTGGCGTTCCCCAAGGTACCGTTATAGGCCCTTTGCTGTTCCTTATAAACGATTTGGGAGACAATCTGAGCAGCCGTCTTCGGTTTGCAGGTGACGGTATCGTTTATCGACTAGTAGTCATCAGAAGATCAAAACAAATTGCAAAATGATTTAGAAAAGATATCTCCATGGTGCGAAAATTGACAATTGACTCTAAATAACGAAAAGTGTGAGGTCATCCATATGAGTGCTGAAGAGGAATCCGTTAAACTTAGGTTGCACGATAAATCAGTCAAATCTAAAGGCCGTAAATTCAACTAAATAGCTAGGAATTACAATTACGAACAACTTAAACTGGAAGGAACCCGTAGAAAGTGCTGTGCAGAAGGATAGCCAAAGACTGCGTTTTATTGGCAGAACACTTAGGAAATGTAACAGATTCACTAAGGAGATTCCCTACACTAAGCTTGTCCGTCCTCTATCAGAATAGTGCTGCACCCTATGGGATCCTTACCAGATAGGATTGACGGAGTTCAACGAAAAAGTTCAAAGAAGGGCAGCAAGGTTTGTATCATGGCAAAATGGGGGTGAGGGTGTCACTGAAATGACACAGGATTTGGGATGGATATCATTAAAAACCAAGGCGCTTTTCGTTGCGGCGGAATCTTCTCACGAAATTCAAGTCACCAACTTTCTTTTCGCACGCTATACGAGATTAGAGTAATAGAGAATTGTGAAGGTGGTTCGATGAACCCTCTGCCAGACACTTACATGTAATTTGCAGAGTATTCACGTAGATGTAGATGTAGATACCAGTTTGGCTCCATCCTTTTCGCAGTCGTCATTCAGAATGGTAAGGAAACATGACATATGAAGCCGACAGCCTCTGGTCATGCTATGATTGCCCTATCCTACTCAAGAAAACAGATCTGATGTTGCTGCAACATCCTCACTGGGAGTTTTTCAGAGCACTGACCTCAATCACTTTACTTTGAATTAAAATTTTCTCCAGTTGCTTACCCCTCCCGTACTTCCTCAGTGGCATCCTTAGGGAACTGCATAGTAGTCATAAAGACTTGCAAGATTTATTCTTTTGTTATTGTTTGTGTCAGAGATCAAGTGTCTTCTGCATATGTAAATACAGCAGTAACGGCTACGTGTACTATTCATGAAAAAAAGTAAGGTTTTCGTTTCCTTGACTGTTTCGTATTAAGTCAACAGCTTACGGAACCTGAATCTGACGAAGTGTTCAGAATACAAAGATCATGTTAACTCGTTGCTATCGTTCGAAATTATTTTAAACTCAGTAGATTTAATAGAAAACGGCGTTCTCCATCATTATGGTTTTGATTAGAACCCATTCTTATGCTTATCCCGATCGGAAATTCTGATGCGGTTACCTTCTTTGCCTGCATTGGTCGTATTATCGATAAGGACTCCTCGGGGGCCGCCTTGTTACGACATCGTGAAGAGCAAGTGTTGTGCAAGATAGCATCGAGGAAGTCAACGACCGGCCGCTGCAGTGATCAGCTTCGTTTCGCCTGGACCATTGTCAGCGTCACCGAAGCGAAGACAGTAAGCGGTCGGGGAGATGGCCGGCTCGATAAGAGGCCTCCAGCGCAGCAACAGCGATAGGTGGTACTGCCCACCTCGCTTTCCACGAAGCATGAACGGGCGCAACTGGCGAACCGAACCACCCTCCGCTAGCCGCTGGAGACCGCCACCGCTGAACGCGCGGGAACGCGATGCCCGCCGTCTTGCGCAAGGTGTCTCTACCTCTCTCTCTTTCTCTCTCTCACTTCCCCCTGTGAACATCCGGGGGGTCAGCGACCGCGGGGCGCCCGGTAGCTGAGACCCAATCACGCTCTATTAGCCACGCCGCTAAACGAGTTTCCGCCGATTCTTCCCCTGCACCCTGGCGCTTACGCTGTCCGCAGCGGTCACTGAAAGCCTCTTATTTGGCGCTTGTCCCGCACTCCGTGAACCCCCTCGCCTCATCCCTGCTCACACAGGTTGTGTAAGACAGGTAGCGGCGCAGTCGTGCCTACAGTCCTGCTGGCCTCGGACAGGCACGTGCCACAGTCTCTTATTTGTTTCGAGCCATGTCCGAAGGTCGATTCCTAATGGTTCACTATTTACGCGTCCTCGATGTTAAAGTGCCAGCGTAAAAAATTGAGCAACCTACGATGTTACAAAAGCATCGATTATACCAATCGTTGGTGTGTGGTAGTTTCCAGTAACTGTGTAGAAATAATTACAGGTAATTTTTTGAATAACAACATTTTTGTCATGGACTGCACTACTTATTACAATTGCCATACTTGCAATTTCGACGCTAATTCCTTTCCAAATGACTGTTGTGGTGAAAACACAGTAGTTGCCAACATCAGGGTAATAAGTAAAAAGTACGTGGTCTTAGGTGACTCATGTCCCACGCAACCATTTAAACGACACTCATTTCATCAGATTTTAGTACTGACACTGAAGTCCGCGACGTCATGCGCTCAAAACTTCCTGTCATCATCGTCCTCTTCCTCTTCTTCTCCTATTGAGCGTCCGTATCTATTTCTGCTGCAGCAACGGCCCTCTGGAACGGCTATTGGTGCCTCAATACTCAGTTGATTGCAAATATAAAAATAGCACAGTCACAGGTAACTGGTATACACCGTCGCCCAGGAAACAGGAAATTTGTGATAAGTTCCTATGGGGCCAAACTGCTGAGGTCATCGGTCCCTAAGCTTGCACGCTACTTAATCTAACTTAAACTAACTTACGCTAAGGACAATACATACACCCATGCCCGAGGGAGAACTCGAACCTACGACAGGGGGAGCCGCGCGAACCGTGACAAGACGCCCAAGACCGCGCGGGTACCCCACGCGGCCCGTCGACCAGTAGAAGCGAAAGAGTGATAAACATTATCTTACATAACCGTTCCTGTAGTGCGTAATTTGATTACTCTCTAACATCGGTTGCTGTACGAATTATCACCTACTCGACGACTCTGACAGTCCTTAGTAAGTGGCATTTAGACACTTCCCGTATTTTTGTAAAAAGATTACCGAAGTGGCACAGACTGAAACGTACAGACTGAAATGCTGTTCGAAAGTCAAGAAACGCATAATCTGCTTATACGCCACGTTGAACGGATCTGGTGCGATGGAGTGTAACAAAAAAGGGATATGCGTCGTTTAAGAAGGAAAAGGAAGATAACGTTTTAACGTCCCGTCGACGACAGTATCGTTAGGGACTGGGCAGAAGCTTTGACTGAGAATGTATGAGGAAGGATGAGGAAGTTAGCCGCGCCCTCTCAATTCCGACATTTGCCTCAAGTTATGTAAAGATATCACGGAAATCGTAAAAGTGGATGGCCGGTTGAGGAGTTGAAACGTGAGTCCTGTGTCTATAATGATTTTTTCTTGTGTCAGTCCTTAAACGTGTTGCTTAGGGACAGAGCTCTTTAAAGAAGTGAGTAACACCCTAAGGTAGGTACGCGTGGCTGGCTGATCACTGGACTAAAAAAGAATGAGCCAGCACTCTGCGACACACTACAGAACCTTCAGCCTAGCACCCGCCTCCGCAGCCGACGTCGCTATCGCACGCCTGTGTGGTGGCTCTCAACTCAGATGTAAGCCGGTTCGAATCCTGGTGCTGGATGCAAGTATTTGGCAGGCCAGGAGAGAGGAGGTGGTGGTCAAAAATTCCTGATGCGATTCTGTTGATGGCGCTCCGTCTGTCGGGTGGGGGGGTTAAGTTCGGCAGCCACTTTGATGAAGCAGGCTATGTGCCGGCACACGGTTTCACCCTCTCCCTTCTCTCATCATGATCATACAACAGAAACATAACACTACACTATACACGCATCAAATGCACTCACCTCAATCTACGAGTGCACGAAAGACACAACACTCACATATCAGCAATGAAAAAGGTGACAATGTGCACGGAGGAAGAATAACATTTCCAACAGGCGTCCAACCGCCAATACCATTCGGTAACTTGTTTTTACCTCCAACCTTTGACCCCTTCCTGGAGTCCAAGCAATTCACAAAATTTTGAATCTTTTCAAAACTCGTCTCATCATCAGCTAAATTATATTTCTATCTGTCCTCTCGTCAAGACGTAAAACGTACTTAGTTAAAATTGGCATTCTGTAGTTTTTATGCCACAGGAATCACACATTACTGAGCCTCTCGTCTTAGCATGAGACCACGCGTTAGCGGACAGTACCCCGTTTTGAGATGTCAGTGGGAGAGCTGCACCAAGTACGTAAGCTGTACGAGGGTACTGTACGTTTCGCATATACCCTAGAACGGATCATTTCACAATATTGTTACGAATCTACCGTTGTCAGTCACAGTAAGTTACCACCGATCTCTCACCAGCAAATGCTGGAAGGCAGAACGCATTGCTTTTGTAGTGCGCTAACGACTCATCTCCGAACAAGAATTCCTATTCATGTTAGGAATTTAGAAATATTCTCTACAGTCGCACGAAAATGAGGAGGGATGCGAAAGACTGAAGCTCTAACAGAAAATTGTGCCGCCGTCACGAAGCATGAAAATAATAAAAATCTTTGCAACGTTATCAATATGTCACAACTTCATGGCGTCGTTGACTGCGATACCCTCAAGTCGCCTAGTCGGAAAAGGTTTTCTTCCTCTGCGGACAACTGTCCATTTCCACGCGACGTACTAAACGTGTCTGCTGAGTGTGTAGGCGACTATAGTGGGTGTTCGTAAAGAATCGCATCGTGTTTAACATGGTGATGAAGGAACAGAGCGCCGGCCGGATGTGGCCGAACGGTTCTAGGCGCTACAGTCTGGAACCGCGCGACTGCTAAATCGCAGGTTCGAATCCTGCCTCGGGCATGGATGTGTGTGATGTCCTTAGGTTAGTTAGGTTTACGTAGTTCTAAGGTCTAGGAGACTGATGACCGCAGATGCGCGGTTCCAGACTGAAGCGCCTAGTACCGATCGGCCACACCGGCCGGCGCCCTTTCCGTTATGGCGTGTTTCGCTCCTACACGATGTGGTCGTCATTAGTCGATTCGCAATTAGGCCAGAGATAAATAAACAAATTAGAATCCTTAGATGTTGTAATAGTTGGCTGGACGATTGTGTGCTATTAGTGTCGCGTCGTGTTTGGAGACACACCAGTCTTTTTCGTAAGAGGAATGCAGAGAACATCAACACATAGTTGAAACATTAGGTATTCTGCCTTCGTCTGACGACACGCAAAGCGGAAATATGTTCCTCACCCCGTGAGTAATCACAGTGGAATGTGCATCCTGAGGCGTCCATCTTTCTCGTTCTCTCGCTTCTGGTACCCCCCCCCCCCCCCACTCTCTCTCTCTCTCTTTCCCTCTCTTTCGTGTCTGCACGTGCTGCTCCTCCACGTATTCTAACGTCCTGGTAATATTTTAGCTTCAGAAACACAAATGTCCTAATGCTAACGAGCATCGCCGACATGCCATACGAAGCGATTGCATTTCTGCATAAATGTAGTACTGTTATAATTATCTCGTCTCACTGTTCACAATTTTGTAAGCATTAGGCAGTTTGATCAACTGGAGGAGAAACTAATCGATTGATACAGATTTACAGCGGTACATCTTATAAATGACAGTCTAAATTTTAGAATATTGTAAGGGTGATACTCAGAAATAATAAAAGTTATAGAGAACTACTTTACGGTAGGCAACGTTAAAGCAAACGCTATTAAGATATTCACGGGATGAGAGTGCTTTAGTAGAGTCGAAACGACTGTGAAGCCCGGTTGACGTGTACAAATTCGACAGACGTGTTGATGTCGTACATTACTGTTTGGAAAAATTGAAACACGAAACCGTGAGCTGTGATCACAGAGCAATTTATTCCACCTATTAGGGACATGACACTACAGACCTGTATATGCTCTGTGACTGTAAATTCTGTACTTACCAACACCATCATGTGCTGGAATCAGAGGCGCTAGACATCGTGGCATGGAATCAAAGAGCGCCTGAGAGTGCTGCTGGGGTATACTCTGCCACGCAGTTGGAAGACGAGCCCACAGAGCACCAGTCGTGGCTGCAGGAAGACCTGAAAGAACAAGTTGTCGAAGACCTGAACGAACAAGTTGTCGACCGACCGCATTCCAGACGTGATCGATGGGCGGCATGTTAGGGGAACGGGCAGCCCGGAAACAGTGCTACCCTCCGTTCTTCAAAGAAGGCTTGCACATTCCTCGCCACATGCGGCCGGGCGTTGTCCTGCCGAATTATGGCATGTGGAACGACCTGCAGGAGGGGTAGTGCATCGGGCTGTAAAACGTCCCTGATGTAGCGGTAGCAGCTCAGATTGCCCAAAAGACATAGGAGGAGTGATCTTCAGTCTGGAACCGCGCGACCGCTACGGTCGCAGGTTCGAATCCTGCCTCGGGCATGGATGTGTGTGATGTCCTTAGGTTAGTTAGGTTTAAGTAGTTCTAAGTTCTAGGGGACTGATGACCTCAGATGTTAAGTCCCATAGTGCTCAGAGCCATTTTGAGGAATGATCACCGGCCGGAGTGGCCGAGCGGTTCTAGGCGCTACAGTCTGGAACCGCGCGACCTCTAACGTCGCGGGTTCGAATCCTGCCTCAGGCATGGATGTGTGTGATGTCCTTAGGTTAGTTAGGTTTAAGTAGTTCTAAGTTCTAGGTGACTGATGACCTCAGAAGTTAAGTCCCATAGTGCTCAGAGCCATTTGAACTATTTGAGGAGTGATCGTGCACGTTATTGGTAATGGCAAACCATCACACTTGTCCTTTGTACGCTATGCCAATCAACAATATAAGTTGTCTGATTACGATCACCACGGTGGCGTCGAATGCGTATGCCGCCATCACTATGGGACAAGTTGAAACGGGGCTCGTCTGAAAAGACTACATTCTGCCACTCAGCACGCCAATGTCGACGCTCACGTGCCCATTGCAGTCTGCTGTGTTCGTAGGTTCCGGTCAAGGAAAGCCGAGGCAATGGCACGCTAGCTACAAGTGTAGCCCGCAGATGGCGTCGACGGACCGTTGACGCAGGTAAGCCCGCGGCTGTTGCAGTGATCCGACATTGCGCCAACACCGTGGACGATGCAGAGCTGTCCGCTACGGCCAAGCGGGCAAGTAGGCGGTCACCTCGCACTACATTACCTCTCTGCCACTTCAATCACTATGGTTCCGTTGTTCTACAAGTCCTCTTATCGCAGCATGTTGCAGATATAGTTCTGAGTCCAGAATGAGATTTAGACTCTGCAGCGAAGTGTGCGCTGATATGAAACTTCCTGGCAGATTAATCTGCCAGGAAGTTTCATATCAGCGCACACTCCGCTGCAGAGTTCTAAATCTCATTCTGGAAACATCCCCCAGGCTGTGGCTAAGCCATGTCCCCGCTATATCCTTTCTTTCAGGAGTGCTAGTTCTGCAAGGTTCGCAGGAGAGCTTCTGTAAAAGTTTGGAAGGTAGGAGACGAGATACTGGCAGAAGTAAAGCTGTGAGTACCGGGCGTGAATCGTGCTTCGGTAGCTCAGTTGGCAGAGCACTTTCCCGCGAAAGGCAAAGGTCCCGAGTTCGAGTCTCGGTCGGGCACACAGTTTTAATCTGCCAGGAAGTTTCGTAGTTCTGAGTGTTTCACTTTTTGCAAACGGTGATGTTGTTGAAGAAGGAATGTGTAAGTTGGTCATGAATCAGATTGTAAATAATCTACTTTGGCGTAAAAAAAAAGCCACGAAACGAATTTAGTGTATGTCGCTGCAAAACATTCAAAAGTAGCGAGCTCTCCGGCTTTTCCATTGAATATGATGGCGCGATTATATTGCTAGAAGAGACCACATTTGGATTTCAGATAACACAAGAATTGCAGCGTTACATCCTGAAGCACACTCGAGAGTACGTTCATTCTCACTGTCTTACTTTCAAAACTTTCGAAATCTTTGTGATTCCTGACCCGTTTGGATAACATTCCCCTTTCATAGTAGTGTTAAATTTTCCAGACTACTTTGAAATGATGTCATAGAAGTGTCGCATTACAGCCAAGCGCCACATGATGTTGGGCGTTTCGGCAGCCACACAGAACTCTACACGCCATTCCACAACTCTTGTTACATACCTCTAGTAGTTGCAGAAGGGTCTTTGTAGATAAACATTATACGGGAACAATATTTGCGGAATCGATCTGTTTCCATGTATCAGGAAAACCAACGTCGACTCACCTGCTTATCCGTCACCTAATGTGTGACCCTGTATGACAGACCATTAATGTCATCAACGCAGCAACAATCTGGCACAACAGCAGACACTTTTTATTTCTCATAAACTGATATCTCCTGAATTTTGTCGGTGTCGTTATGTCTTTAAATTTCAACAGATATGCTTGTCTAGTCAGTCAGGGTGCACTCTGTCTGCCATCACGACCGCGTGCAACGCCACACCCGCTCACGCAGTATTTACGACAGTGGGCGCCCATATAGTGAGCCGTCGCGCCGCCTGGCTAACGCCTGCTGCCAGCATTAACGGCGGCTGTTCAGGTCTTCTACAGGTGTTGGCCGGCAGCCCTGCAGAATAACAAACAGGAGCCTCTAGCGTGCTTGCTGGACCATTTTGTACAGCGTAACGGGCAGTGCGCAAGCTTGCAAGACACAGAGGTGAACCAGATCCTAACTGAATCCGCTCAACGGTTTAAAGGCCATTGGTCTGATATACCAGCCAGCATGTGCGTGTTTTTAGGCGATTTCCCACTCTATTTTAGACAAATGTTCCACTAGTCCCCAATGTACTCCTCCTAAATTGTGACCCACAAACAGTTAAAATACGGTAACATACAGAACATAGTTAACATAATTCACAGACAGATGGAACACCCGATTTGCATGCTTAGGTTAGCTGAAGACTGTGGCGACAGAAAGTGCAGTACGACTGCGGGGTGGTCAGAAACAGCCTGAAAAAATTGTAAGGGTGTTGCAGGGTAGATTGAACTGAGAAATAACCGCCAAGAAAAGAAGTTCGATACGTTGCGCTGTTTCTGAGTTAATTAGCCAACCAGGCTCGTAAATTCAAGCGGACCGCCAGTTTCAACTAGTGTCAGTTGTTCTCAAAGCGTACTTAATAGTGCAAGACACTGTTCAGCCTTTGGCTCGGGCTCCTTACTACCGCCTCATGTCCAATTTTCGTATAGCTCACTCGATCGGTTTTAGAAAGCCAAACGAAGAACGCGTTTGGCAACACCGTTTCTAGCGAGCCGCTGTAATTTGCCCGCGCAACGGTCTAGCTGGTTAACTTCGGTGCTAATTAACTCGGAAACAGTTAAACGTATGAGATTCTTACTTAACAGTTATTTATCAGTACAACTTTCCCTGCAACAGATATACAAGCTTTTCAGAAAGTTTCTGCGTACCCCAGGCCAAGTTCGTCTTGCTGCAAACTGTTTTTAGTAATATTTCCCTGTCGTCCGTATTTAGACGTTTCTTATTCACTAACTTAATTTCCATTCCCATAGACGTGTTAGTCAGTGAACAAAATCACAGAGCACGTCAAACACAATATTTTACAAACCGTAATAATGAACAGCTTAAATGGAAGAAATTCGGCGGAGGATATTTACGAGGAATCATACCGGTATTTGCATGAAACGATTTGAGAAGACTATGAAAACATAATTCGTGGTGGTCAAATGTTTTTTCTGTGTTTCATTTCACTTCAGTAATCTACAGTTACCGTAACTCGCTCAAAGAATCCATTACAAAGCATCGTCAGGAGAGATAGAAGATATTGGTTACTATATACATACAGTACAGTAGGAAGCATACCATATTTAATAAACAGGTGATTTACTGAATGAGATTTTCACTGTGCAGCGGAGTGTGCGCTGATATGAAACTTCCTGGCAGACTAAAACTGTGTTCCCGACCGAGACTCGAACTCGGTCCTGAGTTCGAGTCTCGGTCCGGCACACAGTTTTAATCTGCCAGAAAGCTTCAGGTGATTTACTGTTAAACATGGTGCGAAATTCAGTGTACAGTGCTGCCCACTTTGACAGCAACGTTAGATCTGACAAGGCAGCGTACCTAGTCAAAGTGAGCTATGCTCATACATACTGGTGCCATGGGCGGCGTTTGATGAACAAGTGTTCTTGCGTTGTCAATAATTGAACACTTGTTCACCAAATGCCGCCCATAGCACCTGAAGATGGCCCTTGAAGGCCAAAATCGCTTATGATTGTATCCCGAAAAGAGTAACTAAATCGAAAACAAAATATAATGCCTTATAATAAGACAATCGCCGTCTCCTCAAACGGAATGTTATTTTTAAGGTCATGCCAAGATACTGTGCCAGAGGTCATCAGTCTTAGTGGCTGGTGACCGGTGGCTGGCCAGTTCTCGGCCACCCACGAACAGATGTGCTCGGTGGGTGAAAGATTCAGAGAACAAGTTGGCCACAGGAACAATCAAACTCTCTCTGTATTGAGGTAGGTCAGGACAGCACGGGGAATGTGCAGTATGGCGGTACCTTGTTCACTGCGGTCTGTAATATTCTGCTTTGTAAGACAACATTTGCGGCAGGCAGATAAGTCTTCTCGTGGAATGGAAACGATTTCATTTCATTCTCATCTGTGGCCAAGAACCAAATACAATAGATCACACCCTTTGCCACAGTACCAGACGTTTCCCGGAATACCACTTAAAAGTGGATTTAAAGTAGCAGCAGGGAGAAGAACGGACCGTAGATGGAAAATATCCTGCAAAGGCTGCCATCATTTACAAGAGATTATCTTAAGACAAGTTTCGAGATACTCTGAATATACCAGCATTGTGAGAAAAAAGCATTTCGAAACAAAGCAGCAGATTTCATCGTTATTTATTCTCGGACACCCCATTTACCAGCTTCATTAGGTGTCAGAAAACGTAAGAGGCTTCTAATTTATGATAGATAATTCACTATGCCGGCACAAGAACGGCAAGCTTCATCCATATTAAAGAATTTCATCAATAAATAATTCAGATAAAAACATTTCCTCGGCCTTGTCCAACGTCGTTCTTTCGATCATTCTGCTCTCCGTGATGTGAAGTGCAGAAATCACAATGGACAACAGTAATTGTATGTCGATAACTTCAATTTAATATTCCTGTTTCCCACTAATCGGAAGCAATTCCTTTCTCTGTGCACGTTTGCTGCACTCTAGCATCCTTAAGTAGTATTTTGCCAGCTAAGGAGCAGACACGGCCCATATATCGCACACACGCCCTCTTATAGGCTGATAAGTTCAGTTTGTTGTTGCATCACCATGTTTTCTGTTTCCTTGTTACGTGCAAAGTTCTTTTTCACTTTTGTTCTTTATTTTTGTTTTATTGGCTTTCGGAACGTGCACCTACTGCCTCTCAACACTGGAAATGAAGGACTTGGGAACATAGTTAATTGTTCTTTGGTCTTCCCCTGGCGTTCTTATTACCAACAGCATTAGATTTGCAGCACGGGGAGCTACAGCAGAATGTTGACACTGTTAAGAATTCGTATCGTATTTTATACGTTGCTGTATCCTTGGATGCTGGTAGGTTTGGAGGCTGCTTGGGAAGCGATGACCAAGACCCTGAAGATTACTTGCAAGTACGTTTATGTGATACGTGCTCCGAGGACATTGTAGGAGCATTGCTTTGGATCTTCTCCCTCTCATCAAACACATGGAGGGGTGCCGCTTAAGTTGGGCCAGTAGAGGTATTTACTGAATGTCCAATGATTAAATTTCAGCCGTGTTATAACTGTCGTGAAGCTCCTCGACGTCTGTCTCTTATGGTAGCTTTGGAATCGTGGGATGAATTAATGCTTAGTGACTGCCTTTGATTTTAAATGTCCTCAACCATTCATCTTGCAAGTCTGATGACAACCGCTTTCTGAGCATGGGTATCACACATCATATTTAATAGCTCCATGTAGAGACGTTTGTTTTGCTAGGAGATCTATTTTTTCATTTCCATGTATCCCAGAGTGATCTGCCTGAAACGTTTTGGTCACTTCTAGTAACTTAGCATCGTGTTGCTGAGGTTGACTACCTGTGCTGTGTCATCTTTTTCCTTAAAGTTGAGGTTTTCTGTCAATTAGCGCAAAGGTAACATTTTTACGTCTGCCTACAATTCATTATTAGCTCAAGTAAACTAAGCTACATCTTTACGACGTTGAAAATGGCCGACTCGGCGTGCGTAATGTCATTACGCTAGCATAAGTTTCCTAGAGAAACTGATCATGTCACCTGCTACTGAAGCGTGCAAAGGTTTCGTTAAATCTAAATTAAAAAAAACGGCAGCTAATGAATGAGTTTCATTAATTACACGGGAGTAGACCTTGCCCCTTACAAGTTATATATGCGCGATGCGGCCGTAACTAACAGACTGATCTTTATCACCGAGCCCAGAACTCGTTTCCGAGGAAGTATGCGACTTAATGCCAGTGAATCAGCAGGCGCATCGCCGAGAGCGCCTGCACGATCTGCCCTGATATAGCGCCCTAGACGTCCACTGGCCATAAACTTGATTGCGTTTAAATATTTTATTCAGATTGCTAGTTCTCCGTCAAACACAGCCACAGACAGATATTGTAACACGCCCGGGAGTACGAATGGGGGTGGGGGACCCTATACTGTTACTGTTTCTGCTTTTCTTGACCGTGCGCCCTGTCCACACCACGAACCTGGTAATCCCGCGTCGGTCCTACTGTTCTGCTCCACACTGCTGCTAGCTTGCCTGAAATTATTTATCGAAACATGCAAGCGAATAAGGGGAGCCACTCAACGTTAAAACACAACACTTTTCTACGTCTGGTATGAACATCTATATTCTGAGACGATATGGAAATCACAGGTTGCACTGTTTACACTGTAAGTCGCAAATGTTTATCCCAACTGACAGTCTTGATGTTTATCTGTTCACAATATCATTCAGACGAGCGTACGCGTAACCGACACGACGTGGGTGATTGTTGATGATGCGGAAGCCGAATGATCGAACGAAAGTTCTTACGCTCGTCACACATACATATGTCTGGTAATAGTCCTCCTTGACACTAGTAATGACATAACACTGTTCGTAAAGTTAATTTTTCAGTTCTCAGTTCACACTTGTACGAGCGTGCGCGTAACCGTCGCGGCGCGGCTGATTGTTGATAAATGCGGAACGCGAGGACCGAACGCACGTTCTCACGCTCGCTACAAGACACTGGCACTTGACTGCACTCTTTTATGGTAACTAATTTTTACTGATTGACATCAGTTCATTCTGGGAGACCGAACACGGCGCGGATGATCGATGCTGTGCGACACGCAACGAGAGGATACATAAATACGTTATCGGCGGCACTGCTCATTTTTTCATTACTTCTTGACGCACTTTCCTCTGAATCACTTCCATATTTCATCACTTTACTGTAATAACTCTTGTAGCAACACTTCAACTTGCATGCTAACAATACCTCTCACATGTAGAGCTACACACTACACAACATAACAGTCCCGTGTCCCGCGCTCGACTGTCTACAGATGCGGCTGCCCGCAACTAAGCCAGCGATATGACAATACGCTTACAACACGACGTGTGCACAGTGGTCACCGCACTCGAACACAGCACACCTTCTATAGGTGTGCCTGGAATTGAAGAAAAGTCTCGAACTCTCTTTAGCAACTGTTTATACGAAATAACGGTATTCCACAGTGCATGATGACGGCCAACAAGTTTTAAATGGGTGTGTTGAACCTACCAATCACGGACGTCGACGTTGACCTGTGACGCAATGGCGTTGTCATACGTGAAGCCGTGCATGTTTAAACGGAGATGGAACAGAACATGGACTATACTTATTGTACTTATATATCGTTATTTGGAATATATGTTGTAGTGACAGACTGTTCTATAGTGTAGCTCGAGGTTTTGTTAGACTCGAAAACGATCCTTTGGTTGCATGTGGACGAAGCCAAAGAATAACGCGAAATCTTAGTTGCAGTGAGATACTGATCTGCAGCATAGCCCGATGTCTAGATAAGGTTGAAAGCTGTTAATTTAGTTGTGAATAGATGTCAAAAAAGACCTATAATTCTTCTTATGGCTAGTATTTGATGCTTACTCGAGTCTGACGAGTAGTTTTGATGACGCCATAGTCAAAGCAGATGGATGTTCCCGTAAACAGTGACTTACTGTGTCAGGTCATTCAGTAGCCTACACGTCTCAGTCATAGAATATGTACTTGTAGGCCATTAACGTGTAAGATGAGGCTGCGCTGGAATGCGGACGTACGTCCGGTGACACTGCTAGAGCAGGTGGATGTGTTTCCCAAAGAGTCTCGAGACCGTAGCGCCCGCACCCAGGTCTGCTGTGGTGTTGCGTTGCGTCTGTGACCTGCAGAGGTCGTTACCACCGGCTGTTGCGCCATGGCTTCTCTGGTACCTGCTAGTGACACCGCTCTTCTAGGAAGAATAGGAACACCCGGTTTCACAGCGGAAATGGCGGCTGTCAGTATCGTACATTAGCCGGCGTCTCGTCTTTTTCGTATTAGACTGTAGTGTTGACTACTTTGCATGTCGTCGTACACATAGCGAAGTATGAGGCATGCATAATTCTTCACCCGTTAATCGTCTTTACTTGCCTTATCTTGGTTACGGAAACTATCTCCGACTTGAGTTCTCCAGGGGATACATACACATGTATGTCTACCATATCTGTAATCTGCAATCTACGTTATGATGCGTGCTGGAGGGTGCTCAACGTAGCGCTGCCAGTTACACACTATCCTGTCCCAGTGGCAAATTTTGAGCGGGAAGGCCGATTGTTGGTACGCCTCCCCGTGAGCTCGAATGTTTTTAACCGTACCTCAGTGGTTTTTAACGAGATAAGCGTAGAAGGAAGCAATGTATTAATTGACTCTTCTAGCAATGTACGCTTTCTGAATTTTAATAGTAAAAAGCACTACGATGCACAACGCCTCTCTTGTAGCGTCTGCAACTGGAGCTGGAGGAACATCTCCACGATGCTTTCGGGCCTACTAAACGAACCCTTCTCAATGGATCTTCCTCTGTAAATCCTGTCTGGTACTGGTCTCAGGCTGAAGAGCAATACTGAAGTGTCGGTTGGACGAGATGATTTTGTAAGCTACCACCTTCGATGGTGGACTACTTTTCTTTAAAATTTTTCCAGTGAATTTCAGTCTTGCATCTGCTTTTTCTTCGATTACTTTTACGTGGTCATTCCACTTTACATCACTGCAAACGCATACTCCCAGATATTTAATGGGTGTGCCTGCTTCCAGTGATTGTTCAGCAATAGTGTTGTCGTACAGTAGCGGCTCATTCCGCCTATTTTTGCCCAATACATGTATTTTTTTTATTTTTTATTTTTTTTCACCAACTCTGTTTCCGCATGAAGATTTGAGCCGCTAGCGGTCTTACTGCATTTCACTACAATTTTCCATCGTAGAGATTTCTTTATGTACAACAGCGTCATCCACGAACAGCTACATGGACTTCCGACGTTACCCACGACGTCATTTATACAACGATGGAAAAAAAATCACAACAACAAGAAGATGTGTGACATATACGAAATTTGAAGGCGTGTTTCTACATCCCAGAGATGATGTCCAGTCAAAGTGCGCGCCAGTCTCATATGAGTGGCTGTAGTGGCGCCGCTAATGAGGATGCAAATCAGGTTTGCTTTAAATACACGCTGTAACGGTCTTGAGCGTTAGTTAACTTTGAGATTAGACGTGATAAGTTGGTGTTAGTCAAGAATTCTTTAAGGTGACGAAGATGCCATTATCAGCACCTCACTGAGTTGAACGACGTCGCGTAGTAGAGCTCGGAGCAGCTCGATGTTCCTTTGCAGTACTGCAGAAAGACTTGTCAGGAATGTAGCCATTGTACGAGGGGTGTTCAATAAATAATGCAACATATTTTTTTCTGAAAGCAAGTTGGTTTTTCTCAGGATTTCAATGTGCCATATTATTCCGAAAGCTTTGGCTCCGAACCCCTATTTTTCAACATCATCTCCGTTCAGTCGACGGTCTTACGTCACCTTACCGGGACGGCACGTATGCCCGCATCGTACCACCCTACAGGTCGACGTCGGAGACGACATCTCTGCATTAATAAACCCTCCATTATCCACGTACTGCTTCCCGCAGAGTGTATCCTTCGTTGGACCAGACAGATGGAAGTCGTACGGTGCGAGATCCCGGATGTAGAGTGGACGATAAAGAATATTTCAAAGAAGTTCGTGCAGATTTTCGTGAGGCCTTGCGTTGTCATGGAGAAGGAGAAGTTCGTTTGCATGTTTTTGGTGACGAATACGCTGAAGTCCAACATTGCAGTAGTCACAGCTCTATGCAGCTGGCCAGCATACTGGAGATCGGACAGCTTTGCGCGACCTTGTTGCATTGATAACAGATGTCTCGCCCAAAGACTCATCGTGCTTTTGTTCACTACCAGCTCTCCGTAGACATTGTCGAAGGACCTACTAATATCTGCAATGCTCTGGTTTTCCGGTAAAAAAAACACAATAACAGCCCTCTGCTTGGAACGCACCTCCGCTACACACATTTTGAAGGCAACGTATAGCGCCGCCACCTGCAGGAAGTTCATGAAACTATAGGGGCTGCAGCGGGAATATTCCATGATCTCCCACAAAAGAATTTTTTTAAAACTGAAACTGGTCTAGGATAAGAAGTATTTAATTAATTATTATACGTTCCCCATAAGCTGGTTGCTGTAATTTTGTCAAGTAATGGCAGGATAAGTCGAAAAGTTTCAATTCTTTCATATTATATACTTAGTGTTGTTATAAGAGATTGAAGTATGGTACAACAACTACAGCTACTTAAAATATTTGCTGAACAGCGTTTGGTAGATTTGAATTTTGCTAGCGAGAGGCCTTCCCCCGAGTGTTGAGATGCCAACATGACGTTTACGAGGATACTAACTGTGAGTTTCGGTCACCCAGGCTGTCTGCATGCGTTCGAACAACAACTTCGCGATTCGGGAGCGCTGCAGTAGCTGCATCCTGATGGCCGGTGGCCAGCACAGCGGCGGCTACCGGTCGCGCACTGGCGGTGACGGATCGGCGCCTGCCAACTACTTTGCCCCGTGACGTCATGGCGGAGGCTGCACCGTGCCAAGTCCCGTCCCACGCGAAGTCCCGTGACCCAACCCTGGGAACTACGCTCCTTCTGTCTCTCTCTCTCATAACGATAGCCTTGCTTTGATGGCTGATTCTGATGTAGTGTTTTGTCTTTACGACATTTACTTCTGCCTTCAGGTGGGAAGTGGTAATGGTCTTGACTTCTTTTTGTAGGGTCCTGTCGTTTATGAAAGAACTATTTGTGTTGATTGGCGACTCCATGGAGTGCTGTGTGCACAACGACCGTATACAGGGTGGCGCACGAAATCTGTTACCATTTTGTTTTTGAATATAAACTTTATTGTCAATACAATCTGAAAGGAACATATACTACAATGAGGAGCCGTCCATGGAGATTTGTTCTAACTCAGCACATGCTCAATATGTCCACCATTTCGTTTCCTAACTTCCTTCAAACGAACACTGAAGTTAGTTATTACCCTACGGCACATGCCTTCCGTAATTTCACTGCAAGCTTGAAGAAAAAAGTCTTCTGAGCTCCATTAAATTCCACAGCTTCTTGCTACTGCCTTGCCCTTCAACACGCAGTGGTTCATGCAAGATGGAGCAAGGCCACATACTGCAAACACCGTGTTGGAGTTTTTACACGAGCATTTCGACATGCGGATCATTTCACTCAGGTTTCCAGATCGCTTCAATGACGGACAAAATTGCCCCCCCAATAGTCCAGACCTCAATCCATGTGACTTTTTCTTTGGAGGTGCCTAAAGGAAAAAAATTTCCCGAAACGTCCACGTGATTTAATGGAGCTCAGGAGACTTATTCTTCAAGCTTGCAGTGAAATTACGGAAGACATGTGCCGTAGGATAATCACTAACTTCAGTGTTCGTTAGAAGGAAGTTAGGAAACGAAATGGTGGACATATTGAGCATATGCTGAGTTAGAATAAATCTCCATGGACAACTCTTCATTGTAGTACATGTTCTTTTCAGATTGTATTGATAATAAAGTTTATATTCAAAAACGAAATGGTAACACATTTCGTGCGCCACCCTGTATGTTAAATTAAAAGGAAGGTCAGCGTTGGCCGTGATATTGATGTTTTATTGATAGCAGAATCCATTTTCGATCACATAGTGATACCAGTGTCTGAGTTAAATTTGTACAACACTGAAGATGATCACTATGTGATCGAAAATCGATTCTGCTATCAATAAAACATCAGTATTACGGCCAACGTTGACCTTCCTTTTTTTTTAACTACTTGTGTTTCCTGGGTTAATCAGGGATAAGAGATGTGGGCGTGTGTGTTGCCATATAGCTAGTGATTTGGGGGTTTTGATCCTGAAATCTCTTGGATTGTAATTCCAAGGGAACTCAACTATTGCGTTCGGTGATTGCCTGGTTCTTTCATAGAACGCTTAGACGAGATTTTTGAACCTTGTTTTAACGGGTTCTGTATTGACGGCAGCGTGCAAGTCTGCTGTGGCAAAACGCCTGTCTACGTGTGTGGCTCTTTTCAGAGTTCTGTTTCGTTCTGCTTGCAGTCTCTTGATGTGGTTTTTTGCAGCGTAGCCCCATACAGGGCAGTCATATTCCAGAATGGGGCGCACTAGACTGCAGTACACCCTTACCCCTACGCTGGCTGCTGGGCGACTCTCTCTGTTTAATATGGGGCGGTAATTATGCATACCTTTCCACTCAGCAGCTCTGGATTATCAGCTATCCGTGCACCAGTTCCGTTCGTGGGAACGGTAAAATTACGTAATTATTTTACTGTTTGTTTGCAGGTACATGTCTACTGCAGGCCAGATACACACTGGAACACCCACACCACAGTAGCGTATCATCGCACGCCGTTAATAAAGTGGAGTATCGTGGAGTAATCGTCTTGCGGCAGCAGCGGAAATGTTGCAGCTTTACCAGGCCAGTCCAGATGACTTGCCTGACACAGCTGCAACATTTCCAGTGTTGCCACTAGACGAATTACTCCACGATACTCCACTTTATCAATGGTCTGCAGATTAATTCCTCTATCGGCGTGATACGCTATTGTGGTGTGGGTATTTCAGTGTGTACCTAGACTGCAGCATACATGAACCGGTAAACAAAAAATAAAATAATTTCGCAACTTAAAGGTTAGGAGGTCATAATTAAAACTTTAAGGCTACCCCTTGTATAGTACAAAATTATAGTTTGACCTGAGCTCTGAAATAACATGTTCTTAGTGAATACTAGTTAAGGTTCTTCAGGATACAGATAATGAAGATATAACTGTACTGGTAGTCTTACCTTTCCTATGTAGCACATTTATCGCCTATTTTTTGCAAAAATAAATAAATAAATACGAGGGCGGTTCAGAAAGTAACCTCCGATTGGTCACAGTGCGGGTTGTGGGGGGAGTAGCGACGCCATCTGTGCGTTCACGCACTCAACAGGTCAGTCGGCATCAAGTCGTGGTCGAGTGAAGGTCGTACCTGCGCTAGTTTAGTTTTTGTGGCAGTTTGAAATGTGTGCTGCAATAGAAAACCCCGCCAAATGTGAAATGCGTGCTGTCATAAGGTTTTTTACAGCCAAAGGATATTCTGCAGCAGCTATTCATCGTGAGCTTTGTGCCGTGTACGGACCAAGAGTTACGAGTGAAGGAGTTGTCCGTGAATGGGTACGTTTATTTAAAAGTGGACGAGAAAACGTTCATGATGAAGAGAGGAGTGGTAGACCATCATTGGTGACTGACGAACTCGTTCAGACAGTTGATGCAAAAGTTCGTGAAATTCGACGTTTCTCAATGTCGGAGTTGTCTACTGGTTTTCCACAGATTTCTAAGACTCTCTTGTACGAGATAGTGACAGCAAGATTGGGTTACCGTAAGTTCTGTGCACGATGGGTGCCCAAAATTCTTACCGACCACCACAAAACTCAAAGAATGGCCTCTGCATTAGACTTTCTGTCACGTTATGAGGACGAAGGAGAATCATTGTTAAACAGAATCGTGACCGGCGACGAAACCTGGATTAAGTACGTGAACCCTGAGACAAAATAACAATCAAAGATGTGGGCACATTCAAATTCGCCTACCAAACCAAGAAAAGCCTCGCAAGATTTTTCTGCCAGAAAACTGATGGCAACGGTGTTTTGGGATGCCAAAGGGGTGTTGTTGGTTGAATTCATGGAACGTGGTACGACCATTAATCAAGACGTGTACTGTGAAACAATAAAAAAGTTACGACGGGCTATACAGAACAAACGCCGTGGTATGCTGACTTCCGGTATCGTGTTTTTGCACGATAACGCCCGTCCTCACTCTGCTCGCAGAACAACGGCCCTTCTTGAGTCCTTCAAGTGGGACGTTATCAACCATCCACCTTACAGCCCAGACCTGGCGCCAAGTGATTATCACCTCTTCATGCATTTGAAGAAATGGCTCGGGTCACAGCGGTTTGATGACGACGAAGAGCTCAAAGATGCGGTCACAGGCTGGCCCCAGGCACAAGCGGGTGATTTTTATGCAGAAGGAATTTCAAAGCTTGTGAAGAGATACGATAAGTGCCTCAATCGCTATGGAGACTATGTAGAAAAATAGTGCAAAGATGTAGTTGTAAGATGTATATATTAAAATATTTTTATTTAACTTGGTGTATTTTTTTAAATCAACCGGAGGTTACTTTCTGAACGGCCCTCGTAAATGAATAAATAAATAAAAAATAAAAAAAATCACCGTATCGGAGCAGTGTTATTCTGAAGCTTACGGATGTCATTAAAAGACACACGTGTTTAAACAAATTATATTTGGTGCAAGCACGGGGGCTGTATCATAAACAGTATTGGAAATTGACATGGTTGAAGCTATATGGTAATAAGAAGCGAAAACGACCCAGTTTCGAGATAGTCGCGAGTGTGAATATGTAGTGTAGTTATGAGTCGACTATGACTTCAGTAAAAATTATTGTCTTTTTCAGTACAAATGCTACAATTTTAAACATGGTTGTGACACAGCACTGTACAATAATATGATTTGTATAATACAGCCACCCAGTAGTACAACAAGATTTTACTTTAACCTTGTTTCGACACCGACTGTGGGTGTCTACATTAGAAAATCCAAACAATTACGTGTAGTAACACATGAATGTAAAATTAGAGAAATTAGAGCGCGCACGGAGGCTTTCAGACAGTCGTTCTTCCCGCGAACCATACGCGACTGGAACAGGAAAGGGAGGTAATGACAGTGGCACGTAAAGTGCCCTCCGCCACACACCGTTGGGTGGCTTGCGGAGTATCAATGTAGATGTAGATGTAGAACAGATTTACAAGCCGAATGCTCTCGTCATACAAAATACTTCATACGAAGACAATATTTAAACAATATAAAAGTTGTAGACTTTGAAATTGACGTAAAACTGGTAGCTGTCAGTATAATTATCGGTATATGGCTCAGCACATTATAGACCGCTAAGGCCTGTAAGAGGAAACAGGCACCTTGCTTGATGCCATCTCCAGTTGTTGGTTCCCCTTGCATCCCTTAGCGGTGTGCAATGTGTTAAGCCAAGTAGTGATACTTATACTGACAATTACCAGTTTTACATCGATTCCAAAGTCTACAAATTTTATATGATTTAAATATTATCTCCTTAAGAATTATTTCACATGACGAGAGCATTTTGCTCGTTAATCTGTTTATCTGTTACTACAAGTAATTGTTTGGATTTTCTGAGAAGAAACCCTTAGTCGGTGTCGAAACCAGATTAAAGTAAACCAGTTGCAGCTGGTTGACTGTATTAGACAAATCATACCAGTACAAATATATCTGAAAGTTCTCGATTAACTCCCGACCTAACTGGGCTCCAGCTTAACCCATGGCCTTCATTAAGAAGAAATATGATATCCGTACAGATTAAAATTGTGTTCAGGACCGGGAATCGAATCTGGGACTTGTGCTTTTCGAGGACAAATGCTCTCCCGGCCGAGCTATCTAAGTACGACTTACGACCGACCCTCGCAGCTTTACTTCCGCCAGTCTACCAAACTTAGCAGAGGTTCTCTCGCATATACTAAAGGAGAGCGCTGCTGGAAGAGACACTGCGGAGACCTGGCTTAGCCACAACACGGGACGTTGTTTCGAGAATGAATTTTCACTCTGGTGCAAAGTGTACTCTGATTTGAAACTTCCTGGTTGGTTAAAGGGCAAATGCAAAGGTACGAGTTTCGAGTTCCAGTCCAGTACACAGTTTTACTCTGCAAGGAATTTTTAAATCAGCTCACCCTCTGATGCAGAGCACAGTTCATTCTAGAGATACAATACTGCTTCAGCACGTTACATTCCACGGTTTACCGTACTCTCATACCTATTAAAGGATGTATTCGACGTGTCATTGTCGCCTATGAATGCTATACTACAGTGAGTTCCGAAATCTTTAAAACACTGCCAGTGTATCTCGTAAAATTTGACAAGGCTACACAGTTTGCTGCTCCAGTTCTCACACCGTACCTTCGGGACTGCTGTACACTTCACTTTTGACAGGACTCCAGACAGAAAACTCGAGAGCATTGTGGTCAGTTTACCTTGGGGGCCAAGGTACGGGTCGTGCTCGGTCTATCTATTCTGGACCGTATTGGCACTTTAAAAGGCGTCTTACATGAGCTGAAAAATGTGCGTGTGCTCCATCGTGCATGTAGCGCATTTCCCAACCATCGGCCAAGTATGAGATTTGAACCCTTTTAGATGGGGACTTGATCGCAATGTTTACCTTTCAAGCACATTTGTACTAACTAGCACAATAGTTCGTACTAAAGTCAGTGACGGCTCATGAGCAAAAATTCGCAGAAGGCTTCTTTGCATATCCATATTTACTTGAATGTTTTTGTTTCTATTAAAGTATACTTTCACCAGTGTCAGGTAGGAATTATAGTATGTCCTGTGTGTAGATGTAAGGAGCAAGGGCGACCATATCCGTGAGCGAGTAAGGGGGGGGGGGGGGGGGCTGATTCACCCCGTGTAGTCAACTGTTTTTGTTTCAAGAAAATTATTTTTAAAGGCGTTATTGCGCAGGTTTTTGACGGTGTGGGAACTAGAACTTTTTTACAGTTACTTACAAGTCGCCATTCGTGTTCCAAAAATTCAAAATACACCATATCACCCGTTCTAGCATCCCCCCCCCCTTCCAACAAACTATTGTATAGGTGCCCTTTATACGAATCGCGGTTACTGTCCGTCCTACCGTGCTGCATGTATGACCTTTGCTTTCCGTGTGTGGTGTAACGGGCCGGCACGGTGCGCCTGCCAAGAAATTCGCAGGTCCCCAATACGTGGCAGCGTGCGCCACAGCGTCTCACGTGTGAACCAGCGACGTGCGCACCACGCCTGTTGTGGCGCTACGTAGGCGCCAGGCACGCTACCCAGCCGCGTGCACCTAAGCACCAAGGAGCTGCCTGTTAAATGTTCCATATCCAAAATTCCACAAAATACCACGTAAGAATTTATGAAGGGGATAATTTTGGGCCTAGTAACCCATATAGTCCCCACAATGGACCCAGTAAATCGCAATTTTTTGGGGTAATGAGACGTAATCAGTCTAATTCGAATGAAATATTTTTGGGTATTATACAGAGTAACTCTATAAAGCTTAACCGCAGCCACGAAACTGTGCCTCTAGTTTCGTAGTTGCGATTAAATTGAACAAATTTGAGTGGCTTAATGCCCTGAAGGATTTCGTTCCAATTAACGTCAATTAACGTTGGAGGAGGAGGAGATTAGTGTTTAACATCTCGTCGACTACGAGGTCATTAGAGACGGAGCACAAGCTCGGACAAGAAAATCGTTCATGCCCTCTCAAAGGAACCATCCCGGCACGGATAAAGTCTTCTCTTGTGTTGTAGCGAGTGCCACGAAGAGGTTCCTTCATTTTGGCGAACAGCTGGTAATCGCACGGGCTCATATCGGGTGAATACGGTGGATGGTCTAGTATTTCTCATGCCCCACGTACGCAGGAGTTCCTGCACGGGGTTCGCCGTGCAGCATGGTGCATTGTCATGAAGGATAATGGAATGTGGTCCATCGGCGATCTGCATCCAGCAGGAAGACAAGGAGCTCAATTGTCATGGTCGATAATGAATGACGTCCCTGCCATCATAAAACACTTTCACTCATCTCGCCACTGTAGTATATGGCATTGCGACATCACCACATGCCTCACGCAGCCCCTCAAAACATCGTTGTGCGCTCCGACCATAGGCCACTTCTGTCTTGATCCACGCACGTTGTTGATGTTTCCTAAACATATCGTTTGAACTGGCCTCTCACACTTTCAGGCAACACACTGCGACTGATTCAAACACAGCGGTCGCTGTTCAGTGCACTACTTCATCTGGCCTTTTGCTATCAGCCCGCATGGTAACTAACTCACATCCTTCATTTTACGGCAGGGCTGCCACTACGTCTCATCCAGCCTTAATATCTAGCACTTGAAGAAGGGAATCGCTTCAGGCAAATGTCTCAACGGTCCCTTTGAAAAGTGACGGCGTAGTTCCTTCCCCATCCTTCCCTAATCCGATGGAACGGATGGCGTCGGTGTCAGGTCCCCTCCCCCAAATCAATCAGCCAATCTACTAGCTCACAATTCTTTCATTCCACTACTAGCAAACCATAAATTACTACCGTTATCATGTTATGAAAACCATTTTTACCAGAATTTGATTTCAACTGTCACGTTTTTGTCAATTAAAAATATTTAGCAGAGCGTGGTTTCGATCCACGGACCTCTGGGTTATGGGCCCAGCACGCTTCCACTGCGCCACTCTGCTGATGCAAAGCTCGCTGATCTGAAATACAATTTGCTTTGATCAAAGAAAATCTGCTGAGGTGGTTGATGACGTACTGACTTCCGTGTACACGATAATTGCGAGGAAGACATTATCTTTTCACAAACGGCAGCAGCGCAGTGAGTACTGGACGTTGTAACTGAGTGATGCCAATGCACGTGCGATGAGAAATTGATTCACGAAGTGGTGATCCATCGTAGCGCAAGAAATGAAACCACATTAATTTGCAATACTTTATACGGCGATACTGTTTTCATGGACAGCCATGGATTTATCTTAATAAACGAGTAAGGATAGGGTCAAAATAGATACATTTTACATTGATATGTGGCATACCTCTTTAGTATTTTTATAATAGAATACTGCTGTCAGTGACTGCCACGAGTAGGAATCTTTACTGTGGTGGCCACCAGCCGCAAGAACGACCATCAGGCGAGGCACCGCAAACTGCAGAGCACTGAGGAGGTTGGTCATAATTATTGGTGCGTCACGACGACCAACAGCTTCAGCGAATATCGAATGTGGTTAGTGTGGACCAATCTCCATGTACACGTAGCTTGAAGTGCCCCTTTATTTAAAGTGACAATCCTTCTAACCTGGAGGCCATCAGTGCGATTAACACAACTGTCTCTGAGAAACAATGTATAATGATCGTCTTAGGCAAACCGTTTAAAAAGTACTGCCATTAAGGTTTTCAGCAAAAAGAAAGTTATTAGCAATGTAAGGTGTAGTAATTCCGCAGCAGTTCTCACTATTGCTACAGCAAAAAGATTCTCACGATTGCATACTTGTTCCCCGTCCAGCAGACGCCTCATTCGGGTGTGTTTACGTTTGCAGTAAATTAAAAAATCTTCCCCTCTGTCCACAGCTCACTTGACGGTGAGACTTCAATTTTTCCATTTTTGTAGAAAACAAAATCAGAAAAGCATGGAGCTCTAACAAAATCAGTAGATTTTAGTTCATATCCTTCTTCTATTTTACAGCGTTGCTTCTCGAAATTGCCGCGAGGTGAGTGCCACATTGTTCCTTGAACACTGCAATCGGGAAACTTGTACCCATTTAACACACAGCGTGTCTTCAATCTTCACATTGGCGACAGTGCCACACGACTTCCATTAATTCTGGCTTCTGGTTACCGTTGAAGCCACGTTCATTACATGTGTTCCATCTCGGAAACCTTTTGGAGTAGGGCAACATCAGACTCAGTCTGATGTTGTTCCCAGCTGGGCACAACTGGCGAAGGCTAGAACTTTATATTTTACTGTTGACAGGATCGTAGCTGCTCCAGATTGCTTTTTAGCAATGTAATTTTACGATTTAACAACATTTATTCTGATGAATATGCCCCTAGTAGGTGTCGAAACCCAGGTCAATGCACCTACTGTTTATGTGCAACCGGTTGGCTGTTTGATCCTATGTTGAAACCAGTATACAGTTGCTGAATAACAGCCATGTTCAAGACTGAAATATTTTCGGACAAATATGCTTCCTAGTAGTGGTTTTGGATATCAGCACACTAAATTTCAAACTATCGAATTATCTATCTGTAGCCAAAAATCGCAAAGTTACTCGTAACTGCTAGTCGATCTTTCTCGTATTAACATTAATAAATGATTTTTGTTCTTTGTAGACGTATTAGAACACTGCGACTGTTGAAAGGCGCACATTTTTATATTATGATATTTCAAGATGCAAGGCATCCCCTCTTCAGATGTTAACATTTATTTACGAGACGTGAACATTGTTTGCCGGCCGATGTGGCCGAGCGGTTCTAGGCGCTTCAGTCCGGAACCGCGCTGCTGCTACGGTCACAGGTTTGCATCCTGCCTCGGGCATGAATCTGTGTGATGTCCTTATGTAAGTTAGGTTTAAGTAGTTCTAAGTCTCGGGGGCTGATGACCTCAGATGTTGAGTCCCATAGTGCTTAGAGCCATTTGAACGTGAACATTCTTTATTTACTAACGGCCTTGCACAATTTTACATCGAAAGTTTTTAACACACCTACTGTAAAACTCTCAAGTAAAGGAATACTTCTCACGACGCCTATATAATTGTAAAAAAATTTGAAGGTCGTTCGAACATAAGCAGCATGTACTCTCACATCGATGTATTTTGAGGTATACTTCGCTGGCGTGTCATGTGAGGAAAGGGGTGCCATCCACAACAGTACCTTATCCCATAAACATTAACGTCTCGGACGGTGTTGTTCCGATTTTATGCTCTAGGAGCACTGCTGTCAAGTCGGGTGAGGAGGCGACCTGCGAGCTTAATAAAGTATGTGAAACAGGCCCGGGGTGTCCTCAGAGGTTGCCCATGCCTGCGTTAGCACGGTGTCCACTGGGAGTGACTAATTTTCTGTCCGGTGTGCTTGTGTCAGAATCGATGGCGTGACGCGAAACCTTACTATTGTTAAGTAGGTTCACGTAATATAGATCCTGAGGCAATGCTTTAATTTTGTTATACGACATTCTAATTAAAGAACCTTCAACATCGCAGCGCGTCAGCAGTCGTTGGTTAATATATTAAAAAACTAAAAACCCGCCTCGAATGCGAAGAAAGCACCTAGTGTTAAGTGTTAACCCAGGTTTCGACGTAGATAACTACACCTTCTTCAGAACAACAATAAAACCCACAAGTGCCTAAGAAGACCTTTGTCAATAATTAAAAGAACACCAAAGCTATACACTTATAAACGAAAAAGAAAAGGAAAACACAAACAGTACATACGTACAAAGTCAAACCACTACTTAACTTAATGGTATACGCTCCACCTCACACCGGCCTATGTTCGATGGGCCATGACCCGCCATAAACTGCAGCTACAAATGGTGGCTCACTTACTGGACTGACCCGCTACCTACGCACATGCGCAAGACAAGGCAAGTTACTTGAATGCGCATGCGCATACAAATACGAGAAAGTTTATACATGGGTCGGGGCTAAATAGCCCATATATTCCCAACCATGGATCAACGTACAAAAAAAATGGAATGGATAGAACAAGAGACGAGCTAAATAGGAGATGAAACTTAAAAATAACCGCGCACGGTTGCTTTTGCTAGTAAAGAAACTTTTATATATGAAGCTACCTATGACCTAGGAATATACCTAAAGCCAGTAGTTAGCCGGGGGGGGGGGGGGGGGGGGGGAGCTGAGGGGACGTAATGTAAAGACATCGTGGTAATAAAGACATAGGGATAAAACGTGAGGTGTTCAACGGGCTAAACTCACCTTCATCGTGAAAGGTAAATGAGGATAAAAAGAAAGAAGATGAACAGCTTGACCAACCGCGCTCGCCAATGAGCGCACGCATGTGATAATCCCCAGATTTACAAGTATGAAGAACAAAGTAAAGGCGCGAAACCTTCAAAAAAATTTCTATTGCTTAGTAGGAGTTGGTCATTGAGGATATTGTCTTTAGCATGTTGCAGATGCTTAAAGATCTGCATTTCTTCCAAAACATCCAGTTTTAAGCCCCTCGGCATGAAGTAACTCGATATTAACTGGAGGGCTCGG